>NC_137827.1:50982032-51389532 GCF_963921795.1 Nannobrachium achirus | reverse complement strand
CGAGTCAAATAAATGTGGAGGAATGAAGATGAACTCACCTGAGAGGAAAAAAAAACAAAGAAATTAGCTACTGTTTTGAGATCATCTGCTGAGAATGATGCTATCTGGTTGCACTTTTTTGTTGTCATTCCTTATGTTATTATGTTCATTATGTTGTTAATGAAGCACTGTGAGTGACACTTACACTTCTCTGTCATCAACACTAGATTTCTGCTGCTAGGAACAGTATGGTCATATGACGTGTCCATCCCTGGTCCTTCTCTCATTGAGTGTTCTCACATATCATTAGTTTTCTTTCTTCTTGGGGCTACGTATTTTGATCTGTACTAGTGTAGTGTGGTGAGCAGGTGTTGAAATTTGACACATTGTAATGAATTCAATAGTTACAGTAAATTCATGCACACCTGCTGACACCAAATTGTCATATACTATTAATAAAAGCTTTCTAGTAGACCCTTGTGGCCAATCTGGCCACGCAGACTATAAATTTAATCAAAAAGGCATCTTGATATGAACCATGAATGGAACATATTATGTCCCTTTTTCAAGAGACAGCTGGCCATGAAAGATCAGCATCAAGCACAAACTAATTCAATTCTAAACAACACGAAAACACAACCGTTACACCAGAGGAAATAGTGATGAGGAATCATCATAAAATTCACCTCTCCATCATCTTCAGTGGGGTTCCTGGCACTGAGGACGGCCCCTGAAAAATATATGGAAACGTGTGTCTATTAAACTGATAATACCGTATAAATCGGTCCCCCTATAGCCAAGTGAGATATTTGGCCTTTGGGCTACAGACAGGGGCAGGGCTATTTGTGTGTATGTGAGTGAGTGAGTGAGTGAGTGCGTGCGTGCGTGCGTGCGTGCGTGCGTGCGTGCGTGCGTGCGTGCGTGCGTGCGTGCGTGCGTGGGTGGGTGTGTTTGTACAGTACACGTGTGTAAGACTCACCTTGTTGTTTTCTGGTTCTCTTTATGCAGAACATCAGCAGGGCCACCACTGTCACTGCTAACATCACAGCTAAACTGACAAGCAAACCTGGAAGAGTGCAGAATTCAGTTACATCAGCATCCTCTGGTGGACAGATTTGTAAACAGCAAGACATACAATTAGAAAGCATGCATAACCAACAACAGACATCCTCCTTACATAAAAGTGCTATATAAATGCACCATTTACCATTTGGGAAGAATATGCACATCAGGCAGACGATACCACAGGATCAAACGTTGTGCTAGAGACTGCGGGACAGTTTCCAAAGCCAGGCTTTCAGGTTGCTGAACAGGCAGGCACTGAGCACATCTATACATATTTTGATGTCACATTTTGTTCAATATGAAAGACATTTAATGTATTTGTCATGCTCATACAAGTGTGTGTGTGTGTGTGTGTGTGTGTGTGTGTGTGTGTGTGTGTGTGTGCGTGCGTGCGTGCGTGCGTGCGTGCGTGCGTGCGTGCGTGCGTGTGTGTGCCCGTGAGCGAGCGAGTGTGTGCGTGTGTGAAATGTTGGTGTAGCATGCTCCACCAGACTACAGACAGATGTAATAAACCACTGGTTCCGGGAGTAGCTCTTCTGCTCTGCGTGGCAGCCAAGTAGAAGGCTAGAAGTATTTCAGGACCTTCAGTTAGGCCTTGAATCTTCCCCAGCTGTTTGAGGTATTACAGCGTCAGCTAGGCACTGCTTA
Source organism: Nannobrachium achirus (assembly GCF_963921795.1). NCBI lineage: Eukaryota > Metazoa > Chordata > Actinopteri > Myctophiformes > Myctophidae > Nannobrachium > Nannobrachium achirus. Next base: position 51,387,840 of record NC_137827.1, on the reverse strand, counting down.
GCTTTCCTCGCAAGTGTCAATGTGCTTTGTTCATGACAAATCCTATTCTGTGCAACACCAAGGTAATACTCTCAATGGTGTCAGTATATCTGACTAATATATATCTCATACACTGTAAACTAATATCATACATATTTATGTAGATTTAATCAAGAATTTACATTTGTCTTGTGAACATGGCACAACAAATGAAAGATACTTCAACAACACAAAGAATGAGTATTGCATTGGACACCATCACCAACCACATGACCACAGTTTCCTCTTTACTGCCTGACAAAGCCGGATGCACTGCTGGGGATTTGAACCGCCATAGTGTAGGCAGCTACTACACCACGGTGTCACCCGAAAGCACTATCATGATCATCATCATAATATAAATATTATGTTTGATTTTATGTATAGCAGCTCTGAAAGCTAAACAACAAAGTGCTTCAAGTTCACAAACAAAACTAATCAAAGAGAAAAAGACAATTATAAACAAAGTACTTGAGTAAATAGACACCATACCAGTCCCCAAAGATGAGAAGGAAAGCATGGTTGTTGTGGATACTTCAGTGATGGTTGTAGAAACATCAGGATGTTGAAGCATAGATGTGGTAATGGTCATCTTGGTTGTTGTAACGGGAGTGGTCATCTTGGTTGTTGTAACGGAAGTGGTCATTTTGGTTGTTGTAATTGGAGCTATAAGCATGTTTGAGAACAAAAGAGGAATATCAAGTCAATTTAGTTGAACATGTCCATATTCTCCCTGTGGGGCAAACATTTTCCGAAAATAGCAGATCTGTGGAGCTTGTAGATGGGATATTTTTTGTCAGTGAGATTTGGTGAAGAGGTAACTATGAGCAGACCTATAGAGCAAGGGTTCCCAAACCTTTCAGGCCGTGACTCCCCAAAATAATCATATTTGAATTGGGGACCCCTACTCTGACAAGCACTTGTATTTTTAGGTTTTACATTCAGTTTGATTTGGTTCCACAGATTAATATTATGCAAATTGCCAATTGCCAAACTACAAGTTTGGCATGTTTGGATGTAAAGGTTTTTAGTTTGTAGTTTGGCTATCATCTGGGGACCAAGATGATTTGCTTATTAGCAAAATAAAAATAATTTGAAAAATAATTAGGACCCCCTGGGACCCAGTGTGGGAACCACTGGTATAGAGCCCTTGGGGACCCCTGTCAACAAAGTATATAGGGTTAATATAATATATAAGTGATATATATGTTTTATTAAAAGGTATTATTACATTAATCATTGCTATAGAGTGTTTGTTCAAATCAGTTGAGAGCACACATTCATCAGCATCAATTTCACATTTATCTGCCTACTTTTGGTTTCATCACTTCTTGTTAATAAGCTTAAATATGGAACACAGGCAGATCTTGCAGTGTAAACATGCTGTACATTGAGGAATACAGACTTACCATCTTTAACATCAAGATAGACCTTTATATATGAATCCTGGACAAGTCTCTCCAGTCCACAAAAGTATGTTCCACAATCGGACTTCTTGAGGTTATTGATGATTACATATAAGTATTCTCCTGAGTTTTTCAAAGTTATTCTTTCTCGTGTTGTAGTTTCTCCAGGATTTGCCTCAACAAGGATGTCTTCATTTGTGTCGCATGGATATTTACAGATGTACTTGGTGTATCTCTTAGTGGCGGTCCAGACATCCCAGTTTGAGCAGGAGAAAGACACTCTACCCCCAACATGGCCAGTTATGTAGAGAGATGTTGTCTCCACAGTACTCAACACTACAATACAATACAACAGGTAACCAAAACAACAGCTTGTCAGTATAACACACAAATTATTGATTATGTGAAAAGTGTATTTTTGCAATATGCTCTCAGTATACAGAGATATTGAGAGCATCATGCAGACAGAGAATCAGATGAAAACAAGCAAAGGTCACTCACCAGAAAGAAAACAATACATGTAAACATTTCTCATGATGACAATGAGCTGCAGATGTCTTGTCAGAGATGATTTGTGATTTGTCAGGCTTTATAGGACGGTTTATATCTTTTTATGATAATCGTCAACCAGACATTTTCCCCACCCTCTTCCTTTGATCTCTACTGCACACACACAAACACGCACACATGCACGCACAGACAGACAGAAAGACAGACAGGCAGACAGACAGTAGTACATTTTAAAGCCATACAAAGTTTCACTTTCATTTAATAAGAGTGAGTCCTACAAAGTGACACTGATTGGATCCTTCTCACTGACTGATAGTAGCATCTTTAGACATATGAATGACTGTTTACTATCATGTTCAGAACACACTGAATGATGAACTTCAGTTAAGTTCAAAATACTACAATTATAAGCAGGTAACCTGTTGAGTTTGTTCTGCAAAATGGAACTTGTATCAATGGTCTATTCGTGACCTCAAAATCACAACAACCACTTGTGGTTTTGAAGTCTGCCTCTGTTGGAAATTCCATTTCATCATTCTGTTGAGATGCAACAACTTTATCAAACATATCGCTGGCGTGTAATAGAGGTGTTACCTCAAACCTTGCATTATCCTAGATGTCTACTGTACATTTTAGTGAATTAAATTGATCTGTAATTCTGTACTGATGTATGATGACCTTATGTCCTCTAACTGTTGGTCCATCAGCGTGTGCATTATTAGTGCACGTGAGTGTATTTTCTGTTTGCCTCATCAGAAGGCACGCAGTCTGTCTGTGTTTCCTTTGCACCTGGCAGATGACATTAGATTTAACCATTTTTTATCATACATTTTGGGACCTTTTCAGCCCCTGTATAAGCTCTTATAAGGGCCTAGTTCAGTTGTATGTGTCCTTCTCTGACCACAAACGGTTCACGTCCTGTTCTACAGAAACAGGATGTAGTTTGTGAGTGTGAAGACTACAGGAAAGACAAAAAGGGGGTGCCTGCAGGCCTATTTGTTACAGTTTCACCTTCACTATGTGATGAGAGCTCTCTACACTTGTCTGGGCCAAGAGAGGGAGCCAAATCACACCACAGAGGACCTCTGAAGATGGGTGTGCCGCCACACACCTGTTCCCACTTCCCAATCATCACCAAATGCTTCAAGAGTCTGGCCGGCACACAGCTCAGTGCCAGATCTTCCCATAGTATTACTTGGCAAGTATAGTTGAAAGCCTACATTGCTGCTGTTTGTAAAAAAAAAGTCATTTTGGGGGTGAACTACTCCTTTAAGCAGGACCCTAATTGGTTTGTTTTGGGCTGTTTCAAACATTCAATAGCAATCATTACCATAGGAATATAGAGGTATTTAAAACTAGGCTCCAAAGATGGCCATATGGGTCAGTTCAAAGAATAAATGACCACATCACAGGGCAAGACAAAATTTGCCTGGTTAAAACCAGACTTTACTCAACACCACCCCCTAGTGGTAGTGTGTGATAGAGTCTGGTTTATTAACCAGGCAAAGACAAAGGCACTTTGAATTGTGTCCCAAAAACGTTTTTGAAAAGGTTTGAGGCTAAATTACCACTCCTGAATACAGAGCCCCTGTCATTTCTGCCTGGCTTTCAGAGCATTTTCAGCTGCAGTACCACCTTGTCCTGAGTGGGAGGACTGCGCTATTGAGCCAGTTTTGGCCCCACACTCCTCCCCACCTCCTGCTCAGCAGGCCTGCCCACCCCTCCCCAACCCTCTCCCAGCTCCTCCTGCCTCCTTCTCAGGCCTGCCCACCCCTCCCCAACCCTCTCCCAGCTCCTCCTGCCTCCTTCTCAGGCCTTGTGACATCACAAATCTGACCTTTCACAATCAGGACCGTTCTGAGACATGCTAACATAGATCTGCCCATAAACTGAGAAAGACACAATGGTCAGAAATAGGACTTTGTGAGGATAGAAGTTGCTGGTGGGACACCAAGAAAATACATAAAAATTGGAAAAATGTAAATTCATGGTGTAGTCCCTTTAAGTACCAGCTCTAATGCCTTAACTTAAAGGCCTGTCCATATACTGTCTCCGACCACCGAACTTTTCGTCGGAAAGCATTAGCACGAATCAGAGTTCGGAAAGCTGCGCGTCAGAACTCACAGAAGAAAGGACACCGCACTCGAGGGAGTGCGGTGTCCAGTGTGAAGTCTATCTGCAAGTCGATCTACAAACTTGTAGATCTGCTATTTTCACTGAATGTTTGCTAATACTGTAGATTAATGATCTTCGTGTCATTTCTTTTAGGGCAGTCTGGATAGGCCTGTACAACAGTGGGAGATGGTCACTGGCAAGACGAACGCTTCTACAAAGATGCAGAGGAACACAAGTTCAGGAAATGGGCTCCTGGTGAACCAGGCGATAAACTTTGTGCCGTCATTTATGCTAATGGTGAATGGAAAGCTCGCAACCATGAATATTTGCGCTTTCCAATCTGCTTCGATGACAGAGGTGAGATGTGCTTTGGGGTTGAGGGAACAGGGTCGAGGGAACATAGGCATGACCCCGTGTTTATTAACTCCACCAGACTGGAACAGTCGGGCGGCAATTATGTTTTCGCCCAGTATGCTAAAACAAAGCAATAAATAAAAACATTTTGACACTCATCTTTTCTTTTCTCTAATTACAAACTAAAATATGAACTCTTGTTGTAAAAAAGAAAAGTTGTTCTTTAATATATACTTCATGAATATACCTACAGTAAGTATACTTTTACATCTCCACATTGGCCTGGGAACGGCTCGGGATACCCCGGAGGGAGTGGATAAAGTTGTTCAGGATAGGGAATTCTGGAAATCTCAGCTGGAACTGTTACCCCCGCGACCCGACTCCGGATAAGCGGTTGAGGATGGATGGATCATGGATGGATGTACTTATATACTTATGTACATGATATGCTTATGGCATAGCAGCAGTGCATGATATACTTAATATGGACATTAGTTAAGGTGCTAAAAAACCCAAAATATTGCACTGTGCATGGGATTAACATGCAAAATGTCAGTGTGTGCATGTCGACCGCATAATCCATACAAGGTGGACTGACACTGGTACATGTATGCTGTATACACAACTTATACCTCAGACTTTGAAATAGACTCATACCTAAAATAATAGTTAATTTGTTTGTGTTCATTATGAACAGCATTGTAGTTGTAAATTAACCCATATGGTATTTTGTCAGTTAATCTCAGACAATGTCTAAGGTTTGGATAGATGGACATTCATCACCATTACAAAGTCATACAATTTAGAGCAGGAGTCTTTTTCAGGCCAAGGGCCCCTTAGCTGAGAGAGAGAGATGAAGCAGGGACCCCCCAACTACATATTAACTACTACCGTCAATACGTTGTAAACTTGACCTTTGGCTCGTCTGACTTGGTCAGCTCTTTTCCCCCTCTTCGCCAAAAATAGCCAATCTACAAGCTCACAGCGCTCGCAGACACGTTGTGAGTTCAGCTACTTTAGCTAATGTTCTCCCAAGAACAGGAATGGGAGGGAACACGTGGTTAATGTAAAAATATATATATAATAAAAATAATTTAAAAAAACACAAAGATTCTCCTCTGCAGAATCTCAGAGGACCCCCCTAGGAGAAAAGTGTCAGACCTACAACAACAAATACTGTTAATCACACAATTTAATCCGTTATTTACATAAATATATTTACATAATGAGACCTTTGCTAGTTTCACTGCTAGTTGATATTGTGGGTGTGTTACAGTATTAAGTGCAAGTAATGGATGGGGAGGAAAATAACATCAGTATTCAACTGGGACGTTGTCCAGTAGTGGAGGAGCAGGCAGGTTGTTCACAGCAGGAGACTGCAATAATAATAAATAATAATACATTTCATTTGTAACACACTTTATATTTGTGACAAATGTCAAAGTGCTACATTCAAAAGGTCAAAGAAACAAAGCTAAAAACATTTAAAAGGACTAAAATAAACCTGTATACATTAGTTACTTCAGATCAGTGCACACCTAATTAAATACAACTCAGAAAGACATTAAAAGCACACAGTGATCACTTATTATTACACAACGCAGAAAGAGTTAGAAACATGTAAAGCATTCAAAAGTCTTTCTAGGCAAATGCCTTGGTAAAAAGAAACGTCTTTAGTCCCCTTTTAAAAGCCTCGACTGACTGTGGTGCTCTCAGGTGGTCAGGGAGGGCATTCCACAGCAGAGGAGCAGCTGGGCAGAATGCCCGGTCCCCCATTGTCCAGAGGTTAGTCTTTTTGCCCTTTAGTGAGTTTGTACATGTATTTCCGGAGCGAAGGTGGAGGTCGGGGGTTCAATGAGTTCTTTGAGATAGGAGGGAGCGTTGCTGTGGATGCATTGGTGGGTAAGGAGGCGGACCTGGTATTCTATCCTTAAGGCGACAGGGAGCCAGTGTAGGGAATGAAGTAGGTGTGATGTGGTCATATTTCCGCACTCTCATCAGGATCCTAACTGCACTGTTCTGGATGTACTGGAGCCTCTGGATGCTCTTGCTAGCGATCCCGACGAGAAGTGTGTTGCAGTAGTCTAGCATTGAGGAGACTGCAGTTCAGAGAGGAGAGAGATGTTCATCAGCTCCCGGAATACTTTCTCTCGACCACCTAGAGGAGAGGGAACATGAGCATTAGTAACCATACCCATCACATAGCCATGCCCAACTAACCTTCTATCACCTGTGTGGGGGAAAGCCTAGTATTCTAGTGCAGGGGTCTTCAATGTTTTCAGGCCAAGGACCCCTTAGGTGAATGAGAGATGAAGCAGGGATTCCCACAACATGTTCCATATAGTTCCATTGTTTGACAGCACGATCATCAGTGTATTTCGGATTCATGTCAATATGTGTTTTCAGATATTTAACCACTTGAACTGTCAATACTTGACGGTTCACTCTGTACTTAGTCTGCTCTTTTTCCACTCTACACCAAAGCTCTTTGCTGAAAATAGCCGAGCTTGATGATCGGCTATTTTTGGCTGAAGTTCTCAAATATGGACGCTAGGGTTCAAGTGGTTAATAATGTAAAAAAGGAGAAAACAAACTTTCTATCACTCAAAGATTTGGAGGACCCCCTGTACTAACTCTGAGGACCCCTTAGGGGTCCCGGACCCCCTCTTGAAGACCCCTGTTAGTGTTCTAAAACTGTCCGTGAGTTCCAGTTTAGAAAAAAAGGGGTAAAAGAATAACTGTGCTTCCGGTAGTTGATTCCGGTTGGCGTTGCATTGTTGCATTGTTTTTTTGCAAATCAATTAGTTTAGTCTCGCTTGTCACGCAACACTAGAGAGTGGCAGAGTTGTTGTTTTTTTGTCTGTGTTTTCATTTACTGTACTGTCATACAGTTACCAAACAGTTTCATAAAGTATACAATTAGTCAATCGACTTCCAAATGCCTTTGTTTTCCAACATACCTGGAGCTCTGTTTTCCACTCGACCTCTACATTCTTGGCGATGTGCTGCATGATTGGCTGTAGGTGAGCCTCGTCATTATGTGGTGTAGAACTGCTCTGTAGGAGTCCGTAACACACATGAAGCAAAAACAACTAGAACCAAAAGACAAAGTGTCCAGCTAGCCATCTGTACTAATATATAAGCCAACATATCCCTGTCCCTCCATTGGTCCTAGTCAACTCACCCATGACAGGCCATCCAGCAGCAGCTGGGAGAGGAACAGGGAAGCAGCAGCGATCTCAGACGGCCGGTGGTCGAGGAGTGTCAGATCCATCGTGTGCATCTCCATAGTAGACTGGAACAAACAAACACTATTTAAAATACTGCTTGCATACAATTCCAAATACTCTGCACATTTATTTTAACCACAGACAGGTTCACTGAACCTGTATTCACTGTCAGCCCAAATCTGATTATTATTATAATATCCAGAATGGAAATAATTAGCATCATGGAATCATCAGATATAATTTGATGGAGTGAAATGTGATTTAAAATCTGATTACTAAATGTGTGTTTCAATTTACAATTTAGGCATTTTGCAGACAAACTTAAAGGGGAAAATCACCCATTTTCAATTTGAACTGTCATTAATATACCTTTGAGTTGTTATGTGGAAATAAGAAAAAAGTCCCCCCCTTCTGTGTTGCCTAAAACTGGAGGATTGACTGGAGGGTTGCTATTATATTAGATATTATCATTCATTGTTCATCATTATTTGTTGCATTCCTAAAACATCACAATACTTCTCTGCTCTATTGATAAATTGGATTCGGGAAATGTTGGATAATCACACCGTTACTAGTCAAATAGAAAATAATTGATTAAAAAAGAATCATGTCAGATTGAGGACTGATGCAGAATAACCTAATGTCATATAACCTGTCACTCATCTCCCTTAAACGATCACATTGATGTATACGTCGCCTTTATCAGATTCAAAGCCTTGTTGTATCTGTTAATGAAGCTTCCTAGCAACAAATAGACAATCTCAGAGCAGTTAATTATGCATGGCTCATTGAATACAAAACACCCTGGGAGGATTTTCTACCAGTGCAACGTTGGCAATTTAAAATAAATGTTATAAAGTATTACACTACACAGAGGCAAATATTGTACTTCTCCTTTACAATTCTTTGACAACTTTAGCTACTAGTTACTTTGTACATTTTGATTACTATTACAAAACATACACTATAATGAGGGAAAACTGAAAGTGGAGTCCAATTTATTTGTATAGCCCTTAACAAACCAACTTTTTTTCTCACCGCATGGAGACTTTTCGAGAATTCATGATTTTTTGGGGGGTTTTGTCGCATTCCTTTGCCAATAATTTGATCTCCATAGGGAACAAAGCAGGCTCTTTGTGTCTCCATAGGGAACCACTACTGGTCATCAAATTATTGGATTAGGAATGCAACAAAAAAAATATATATCCATGAATTCAAGTCTCCATGGGGTGAGTAATCAATAGAAAATAAGTTATCTTTGGGGTAAACTACTCCTTTAACCACTCACATGAAAGGTAGAGAAAGGAGAGGGGTAAACGTTGTGTCTTTTGATTTAACTTACAGTACATCCAGCTTGGGGAAGTCGTGAGGATGAGTCTGTCATGGTAGTTCTGCTGTGTGAATTTGACTCTCCGCATGTACTGTAAAAGTGTCGAATGCGATGGATCTGGTAATGTTTGTGCACCACTGTGGGAGTCTTCTGCTGAGTTTTATATAAAGTCAAGTCGATGAACTCCTGTATGGAGGAAGGAGAGCAGCATTAGATGGGTGACAATGATGCTTGTTGCTGCCCCGGTGAACAACTAGCAATGCTGAACAGCAGCTACCACTTTATGTCATGGTCAGAGCTCATGATTTAAATGTAATCTTAAAATGTACATACAATTACAATTTAGGCATTTAGCAGATGCTCTTAATCCAAAGCAACTTGCAATAAGCAGGTAATCCATCAATATAACAACCAAGATAATATGTCAGTACATCAACAGCAATACAACAAATGCATAGGAATATCAATCTAGAAAAACAAAATCATAGGTAGACCACACACCTAAGCACTCTAAAACCTAAAAAAAAATGCTATCTAGTTTCATGTGTGGTCATCAAGGGAAGGGAAGTGTTACATTAATGCTATGGGTTTAGGTGGAGTCTGAAGAGGTGAGTCTTCAGTCCACGGCGGAAGCCATGGAGTGAGTCTGTAGTTCTAAGTGCGACAGGGAGTTCCACAGTTAACCACTTGAACCGTCAATACTTAATAAACTTGACCTTTCACTCCGTACTTAGTCTGCTCTTTTTCCCCCCCTATTTGACGAAAATAGCCGATCTACAATTCCACAGTTTGGGGTCCAGGAAGGAAAATTGTCTAGGACGAGTGGATTTTCGTCCTGGGGTTTTTAGCGAGGGTTCTGTCAGCATCCCTGTGTTGGAGTTTACATCTGTAGTTTCCACCTTTCCAACATTTTGCAAGCATAGGAGTGGGCTCATAACTGCTGTCATACACATGTACATTTGATGCTCTTATTTACTCTTTGCTCTTTTTTTGCGTCATTATTATGCTATTGTTATTATCTAAGCTGCAGCATTGTCTGAAGGAAGCCAAACCAAAATAAGTTTACTCTTATGTACCGGTAAACAAGATGTAACAATAAAGTACAACATTGATAACTTGTAAGTGTCATAAGTGGACAACAGACACCCAAAAAAGACCTCAATGTTTAATGGTTATAATTTAATGTACAGTCTGTATAACAATACTGGAACCCAGTTGGAACACATTTTTGAGTATCTAAATTAAATGTTTGAGTCTTTTTGCAGTTAGCATGCCACAGGATCTTTGATGATGTTTGTGTGTGTATGAGTAGACTATGTGTGGATATTATAATATAATATCCACATGAATTATGTTGTTGTGTATATTATACACATACACAACATAATTCAACATCAATACCCAATCGGAGAATTTAAACCATATAGCTACTCTATTACATCACAACAGTCAAAAGCCACATCATTAGACAGCTTGGCAAGCCACTACTTTAAAGTTATACATTTCAGCCATTTGGAAATAGACAATCTACAAGCTCACCAGCGTTATGAGCTTGTGGATCTGGTATTTTCAAAAAATGTATCATTTTTGATAACTTGAAATAGGACATTATGCACAATGAGTACTTTATCTTTTGGTACTTTAACTATATTTTGATGCCAATACTTTTGTACTTTTACTCAAGTATATTCTGAATTCCGAACTTCTACTTGAAACAGTATTTCTACACTGCAGGATTGATACTTTTACTTTACTTACGTTTTTCAAAGTGGATTCCAGGGACAATTCTGTAACTCTGACAGTGTACAAATAACATCGGTTCCATTTTGTACACTGTCAGAGTTAAGAGGAGACCTTGGAAGTTTGAGAATCACTGGTTTAAACGTCCGTTCACATCAACACACTGATATAACACTGGTCTGTGTCTCAGCTGAGCTCTGATGACATCATGATCACAGGCATTAAACCAAATAAAGAAACCAACGTCTCCGACGGTCTACGAAACGCCAGTGTGAACGAAACAACGTACCTTTGCGATGGGAACCACCATAATCTTCTTGAAGTTATAAAGTGCCATGTTGTTGTCAGGACTGTGTGGCCTGCCTGTCAGCTGTTGTTGTTGTCGCGTCCGGAACACAGTAGAGCTGCACTCCCGCCTGGTGGACATGTGTGGAACACAATATAGTTTGGAAACTAATAGAAAATAGAAGATCTACAAGCTCACAATGCGTCACATCGCGAAGCACTGTGAGCTTGTAGATCTGCTATTTTCAAATGGCCGAAATGCATACAGGGCTGAAGTGGTTAGTGTATGTTTTGTAATAATAATCAAAATATACAAAGTAGTAACTACATTTAAAAAAAAAACAATATTTTTCTCTGAGACAAAAAGTGTAGCTCACTAGCCCAGTAGCTTTTAGGCTACTTAGCTACTTTTCCACCACTGGATGAAAAGGCCAATCTGTTTTAGTTATTAACATACATTATGAATCAATTACCCTATCATAACATCTAAATATACAGGTAACATACATTATGAATCAATGTCCCTATCATAACATCTAAATATACAGGTAATATCAAACTACTTTCAAAGTGTTTCAGATCGTCATGACAGTTTGCGAGCTTTTGGAGCGGACCAATGAGCGTGACGCGCGAGCCAGCCGCGCGCACGCTGATTGGCTCTGCGCTGCGTACACTAGACATAAACCCGGCTCAGACGCAGAACGGGCAGTCGCGCAGTTGAGCGGACAGACGGCGGCCGCGTGCAGCAGCAGCAGCAGCAGCAGCAGCAGCAGAAGATCAACAACATACCATCACTCTCAAGTGTCAACAGTCAACAACATCATGTCACTTCATTATCTTCATATCTCCAAGCTTCAAATTTGGATTTTATTTTTTTCCTTTTTCCTGCTTCATCACACAAGACTGTCTCACAAAAGCAGTGAAAACAGCAGATCTACACTTTCCCCCCTCCACTAGTTCAAATAATTTTTAAAATGATAAAAACTAAGGGTTTGGACTTGGTTTCCACCCCGACAACAACGATGTTCTCCGGCCTCCGACCATCAACTTGAACTCCTGAAGGGATGAATGATGCAACGGCTCGTCTCTCCACTGTGGCCAGCAGAGGGCCCTCCAAGCGTAGGAATCAATCGACGTTCCTTCACTACTAGGCTACTAGACCTGTGAAATTCACATTGTGGTCACAACTATACAGGTAAATACTAGTTTTTGTTGTTGTTGTTGTTGTTGTTGTTGTTGTTAGGAATTCGGCACGTTATGGTTTATGGTTATGTGGTGTTTGTGTGTTTACATTTACTAGTAATTTAGCCTTGGAGGCCACACAGCACCATCGACTTTTCAGTTGATCACAGTCATCTGGTCGTGTCTCGTGTGATTCGTGTCATATTTAGCTGTTGAGTTAGCTTAGCTAGCTAGCAGTTGCTGCTGTAAACAATTACGTTCAACTGTCCGTCCCCATTGATTCCCAAAGCCTATTTAAAACAAGACAACTGATCTCTGAGTTGAAACCCGGAAGTTAAACGACAAAACGTTATTATTTTGAACAACATTGATTCAATTAGGCTAATAAATGTTAATATTTACTGTCAGTTGCAATAATATCAACGTAAAGGTAATACTTTCAAAACGTCGCAGAGGCCCGTTGCTTGGTTGCTATGGTTACCGCACCGTGTATGTTTTTGAACTTGGCGGACCAATGAGAGTGACGTGCGCCACGGTGACGTCACTGCGGTGAAGGTTCGGGAAACTTCGGCCGCTTCCGGTCACAACGGGTCGGGTTGCCATGTCCCCTTATTAAGCGACGTTGGACTTGTTTTTCTGTACATTTTGTAAATGATTGGTACTTGTTAAGTTGTTGTTTTTCAAAAGCGTGAGCTTGTTTGATTGGCTATTTATCTTCAAAGCGTTCGCGTTTCCACGGGCCGTTGCGCCGTTGCTATGGTGGTTGCTATGTACAGTACGTCACTTCTTTTTTTTTTTTTTTTTTTTTTTTCTTTTTATTTATTATATATATTTTTATTGATTTTTTTCCCACTTTAACATACAGGACATACAGGGATACTATACATAAGACAGCACATCGAGAAACAAAACAACACATACAACAAGATACAAGACAAAACAAAACCTAACATGTACCCATCCACCCGCCCACCCGCCAGCCCTGGGGGGAGTAATTGAAAATTAAAAAAAGAGAATATACATACACATACACATGTACATATACATATACATATACATATACATATACACATACATACACACATACATGCATAGTATGGGGAAAAAGAAAGGAAATATGTATAGTGTTTTTTGGTTAAATTAAGCTTCTAGGCAAGGAAATAAATAAAAATAAAATAAGTAAATAGTAATAAATAACCAAAGGGAAAAGATCAGTCAATTTCAGTTAACGAGTTGATAAATAAAAGAAAGGGGTCCCAAGTTCTAGAGAAGTTATTAAGACAGCATCTAGTTGTGTATTTGATTTTTTCTAAGTGGATGAAGGATGACAGGTCTTTTAGCCAAGATGTCGAGTCGGGGGGAGTAGGATTTTTCCAATGAAGCAAAATGCGACGTCTCGCTATGAGAGAGGAAAACGCAACTACATCTGCCTGGGATCTACTGAATCTGCCCTTCACAGGAGACACACCGAAAATAGCAACTAGGGGACACGGAGGCACCGAGAAGCCAAAAACTGCAGAAAGAGTATCGAAGAAGTGTTTCCAGAAGGAGGCAAGTTTTGGGCAGGAGTAGAACGTATGTGTATGGTGTGCAGGTGAGTAAGAACACCTGTTGCAAGAGTCGTTAGTGTCTATAAACATTCTACTCAGCCTGGCCTTAGTGTAGTGTGTCCTATGGACCACTTTAAATTGAATGAGACACATACGGGCACATGCACAGGAAGTGTTTATCCTAGTTAGCACTTCGCTCCACCAGTCCTCCTCTAACTCTGTCCTGAGTTCTCCCTCCCATGTATGTCTCAGCTCGGACAGTGTAGATAATTTAGATGTGATAAGAGAACTGTAGATAGAAGAGATATTGTTCAAGGAATCTGAAGGTGCCATTATAGATTCTAATATGGTTTTTACAGGTAAGCTAGGGAAGGTAGTGAAGTGAGTGTTTGCAAAGTTACGTAGTTGGAAGAATCTGAAAAAGCTGAAATTATGTAGAACAAATGCAGAGGTAGTATCTCCCAATGACCTAAACAATCCATTAGTGTATAGGTTGCTAAACGAGACTAGGCCATTTTCTTTCCATTTAATGTAGGTTGAGTCAAAGGTGGGGGGTAGAAACAGGTGGTTATTACAGATAGGGGTGAGAACTGAGGGGGATTTCAAGTCAAAATGTAGTCTAAATTGATTCCAGATTTTTAAAGAGGAAAGAACTACAGGATTATTGGTATACTGAGAATATCGCGTTGGTAAAGGGGCGAAAAGTAGCGCGGGAAGAGAGGATGTGGTGCAGGAATGAGCTTCCATATTACACCAATTTGTATCGGGGGAGTGGTACCATTTTTTTATCATTTGCAAATTTGCAGCCCAATAATAGAGTAACATGTTTGGTAGTGCAAAGCCACCGTCTTGTTTGGGTCTCTGAAGAGTTGTTTTTGAGATCCTCTGTGGTTTACCGGCCCAGATAAAGGATAGTAAAGTTGAATCGAGAGATTTAAAAAATGATTTGGGCAGAAAAAGGGGGATAGTCTGAAAAAGAAAAAGAAGTCGTGGTAGAATGTTCATTTTGACTGTTTCGATCCGACCCACCAGTGAGAGGGGCAGCTTATTCCACCTCTGAACATCGATTTTGATTTGATCAATAAGTTTACCATAGTTCTCCTTATGAATCGAGCTAAAAGAGTGTGTGATGACAACGCCTAAATATTTGAAGCTCTGAGAGAGATGGAACGGTAGTACACCAAGGGGAATGGATTTGGCTGGAGTATTGACAGGGAAACATACACTTTTTGGAATATTAAGTTTATAGCCTGAGAATTCACCGTAGGTTGTTAATAGGCTTATAATGTTGTGTGCGCAGTTGACTGGATCCTGAATAAATAAGAGTAAATCGTCTGCGTACAGTGCTACTTTGTGTTCGATCCCTCCTCTAGTGATACCTGAAAAAAGTGTTGACCCTGCCAAGGCTATTGACAAAGGCTCTATGGCTAGTGCAAACAGTAAAGGTGATAAAGGACAGCCTTGGCGTGTACCGCGTGTGAGAGCGAAGGAAGGAGAGATGTCATTGTTGGTTTTAACACTAGCTGATGGGGCCGAGTATAGAAGGCGGATCCAAGAGATAAATGTGTGCCCAAAGCCAAACCTCTGAAGGACTGAGAATAAGTATTGCCACTCGACACGGTCGAATGCCTTTTCCGCATCGAGTGATATAATTATCTCAGGTACTATGGAGGTTGAGGGAGACAGAACAACATTCAGGAGCCTGCGAACACTGAATGACAGTTGCCGGCCTGAGACAAATCCAGTTTGGTCCTGGGAAATAACACTGGCAAGGCATGAGTCAAGTCGGCTAGCCAGCACCTTTGCGAGTAGCTTCACGTCATTGTTCAGCAAACTGATGGGTCTATAGCTACTACAGAGTTTTGGGTCCTTATCCTTCTTCAGGATAACAGAGATCAAAGCCTGGTTTAGAGTAGGTGGTAACGTACCCAATTCTAATGCGTGGTTGAAGACCTCTAAAAGGAGAGGTGCTAGTTGTGGATAAAACTTCTTATAAAAGGCAGCAGGGAAGCCGTCTGGGCCAGGGGCTTTGTTGCTCTGCATCTGTAGGATGCAGGAGGTAATTTCAGTTAGGGACAGTGGCATATCTAGCCGTTGAGCTGTAGCCGCAGTTATGGTTGGAATGTTCAGATTATTAAGAAAAGAATCCATAGCCTCTGAATCGGGAGGGGGTTGTGACTTGTAAAGGTTAGAGTAAAAGGAGGAAAATTCAGCATTTATTTTAACAGGGTCTATGGTCAGATTATGAGATGAGTCGTAAATTTGTGAAATTAAATGTGAGGCTTGTTGGTGTTTTATTTGAGAGGATAAAAGGCGGCTCGACCTGTCCCCATGCTCATAATAAGTAGCTCTGGTCTGTTGTATCTGGTATTCTGCTTTACCCGTTGATAGTAGATCAAATTCAGTTTGTAGCTGTAAACGTTTAACTGTCAATTCTGGACTCTGTGAAGCAGCCTGCTGTCTGTCCACGTCTAGGATGGCGTCTAAGAGATGCTGTTGTCTCTCCCTTCTGCTTTTTACCAGGTGTGCATTAAATGAAATGATACGTCCGCGAATAAATGCTTTAAATGTTTCCCATAGAAGGGACGGCGATACCTGGTCGCCCCTGTTCGTTTCTAAAAAAAAGTTTATGTTTTCTGCAACATAGTCACAGAACTCTGTGTTAGTCAGCAATCCTGGGTTTAATTTCCATCCCCCCTGATGTCTATTGGATCGAGACGGAAGATTAAGGTCCAGTATATGTGGGGCATGGTCAGAGATTACAATAGCAGTATATTCGGCGGACTTAACGAAGGGTAAAAGGGCTTTATCAATAAAGAAATAATCGATGCGCGAAAATGCCTTGTGTACTGTAGAGAAATAAGAAAAGTCTTTGGCAGTAGGGTGCAGAAAACGCCATGGATCGATACAGCCTAAATGAGACATAAGGTCAGAGAGAGTTCTAGCCATTGCAGATGGAATTAAAGATTTAGAGTTGGAGCGGTCAATACGTGGGCTAATCACACAGTTATGGTCGCCACCAAGTATTAGGTGGTGTGTATCTAAGTTTGGCAGACGAGAAATCAGGGTTGACACAAAACTAGGATTATCGCAGTTTGGTGCATAAACGTTGACCAAAACAACAGGTGTTTGGTGGAGGATGCCTGAGACTATAATATAACGGCCTCCAGGATCGGAAAATAATTGATCTGGGATGAATTTAAGACGTTTATGTATTACTATGGCGGTGCCCCTAGACCTGCTATTGAAGTTAGAGTGGAATATTTGTCCGACCCAAGGTTTGCGGAGCCTACCGTGGTCCTCAGTGCGAAGATGTGTCTCCTGAAGAAAGGCAATATCGGCAGAGAGATTTTTAAGATGTGAAAATACTTTTGCGCGCTTAACCTGTCCCCCCAGGCCTCGAACATTCCAGGTAACAACCCTAACAGGAAGACCAGAGACCTCCATGGTAACCATTTATAAAGTGTGTAGCAGTTAAATTAATGTTTGTTTTAAATATTATGCGACCTGCCATAGCAATAAAAGAAAAATACCACCTTAACCTATGAAAGCAAAAATAGTACCCAAAAAACAGAACAGAGAAAATAATAATGATCAATCTCCCGCCCCCAGGGCCTGCCCACCCCCGAAATAAACCCCACAAAAAACAGACAAACTTGACATGGTACATAGAATAACAAGACAAAACAATAGTACAAATACATTCCATCCAACCCGCCCCCACCCCCACCCCTGGTGCACCCCGAGTACCTATGCTCATCCTCCCCCTGATGAACTGCAGGTAAACACCTCTCTTACTAACTTCCGGGGTGACTGAGTGAAAGATCTGACTAACCTAATGCGGAGAGGCTCCCAAGTTTTCTATGTACATATAGAGTTATAGACTTAGACCTTAAGGCAAAAAGAAACAGAAAATCATAATAGTATATGTATATATATGTATAACGCATACACATGCACACACACGCACATGCGTACACATATGTACATGTGCACACACGTACACATACACGCACGTATACATACACACACATACACCACTAATGGTAATATTAATGCTATTCCCTGTGAACTGTAAGGGGGGAAAAAAAAGAAAAAGAAAATGAGAACGAGAGAAAAAGAAAAAAAAAGGGACAAAAATGTCATTGAAATAATATAGGAATATACTGCTCTTCAGATGTAAAATAACTGAAATAATCATGTGCGATCACATGAGATACAGGAGCAGAACAATTCAGAAAATGATAATAATAATCCCTCTTAGGGTTTTTTTTTTTTTTTTTTCTTTTTTAAACGCCCTTTAATTAAATCTCTAGCATAATCTTAGATTACAATAGGAAAAAATAAAAAAAAATATAAGGGGGGAAGACAAAGAAAGGATTCAGAGCAGAGCAAAGGATGTGTTGTGACCACCAGATATTTAAAGGTTTACTTCATTTTATTCAATTAAGTCATAATAATGTTGTGTGTGCAGGTTCACTCTATAATCGTACTGGTTAAACTCAGTACTGGTTAAGGGCATTTTTTCACCCCTCTCCACCCCCCCCCCCCCCTGTTCCTCCCCCTATAAGTACCTTTTTCTTCTCTTTTTTATTTATTTTTATTTTTAACCTTCATTTTGAAGCTAAATTAGTTCTCTTACATCCACTTAGGTTACATTAAAATAAATAGCCAAAACAAAGGAAAAAGTGTGAAAGGGAACAGGAAACATATATAGCCTTTTGTAGCTTAAGGTATCCAAAGTTACTTCAGTTTATTTAATTACGGCATAGTAATTTGACCATGGTTCCCCACTTGAACAGACAGAGCAAGAAAAATAAAACTAAGGATTTTGGCAGCTGCTGTGCCTAAGCAAGCAGCGCCTGAGTGGGTCACTCTGTCAAACAAGTGGAGAATAAAATACAACAAGGCAAAATAAAGTAAAAATTGAAAAAAGAAAAGGGGAAACAACAGAACGAAAAAGAGAAAAAAAAGTACGTCACTTCACGTGGCCTGTAGTCGCTTGTTTTCGTGGACTTGGTTGCTTATTTCACCAGCTAAATATGGCAAGCAACACTGAGACAGCGATAGCCACCTAATGAAGGTAAAATAATCAAAATATTAAGGATCTACTCATTTAATCCACTGGTTCTCAAACTGTTTCATGTCAAGGACCCCCAAATTGCTAATTACTAGCCCCCATGTGAAAAGATAAGCGAGGGACCCCCATAAGAGAAGATTTTTACAGCTCTAGCAGTGATTCTCAACTATTTCAATTTCATGGACCCCAGTTTGACATGTATTAGGCTACGTTACGGACCCCCATTTAATGGTAGCCTATTTATATTTCTGGCGCACTATTTATATTGTAAAATCAATGTTAATTTAACTCTGAGAGTGCACTACAAATGGAACCAAATGGACCCTAACCCATTTGGTTCCATTCTTATCTGGATCTGCTCGTTTGACCAGTGGAGGGCGTTAAAGTTCTCACTTGTATCACGTTAGAAAAATGCTAATAACAGCTGTGCTGTAAGACTTTTTAGTTGGTTAAGATCTTATTAATGGTTGGTTGTTGGACATGGTTAAATAAGTTTGGAATCGTTTAGATCCTCTTAACGGTTGGTTGATGGTTTGACCTAGTTAATGTGTTGTTGAGGCTAGATTAATGGGTCATATTTCATCTTTATGCATAATCACATTTTTAACAACGGTTTTCATGTTTTTTTCAAGTGTTCATTTTGTTATTTGTCTTGTAATCTGTACCTAATTAATGTTTCACTTTTATCTGTATTGTGCTGGTGTTGTACTGTCATTATAGATTATATTTGTATTTATAACCCATTTTAGAACGGGTACACATTATAGTGTATCATTATTTTATGCTTTAACTATTGAAAAATAGCAGATATACAAGCTCACAGTGCGGCACCGAGTGCCGTGCTGCGAGCTTGTAGATCTGCTTTTTTTGAAAAATAATGAAAATTTGAATTTTGACCGATTCTATAAGTGTCTTTTGAATCCTTCTAAGGTTTTTGGAAAAACCCTATGTTTCTATGTCAGCAATCTGGCTAGCCATTGTCAAAGAAAATGTCCTTTTCACATAATCAGTCAGTCTGTTCTTGAGAGATTGCTAGGTCAGTGGTTCTCAAAGTTTTTCATGTGAAGGACTCCCAAAATGATATTTTTTTGGCCACGGACCCCCATCTCAAAATATTTAGTTCCAGGGACCCCCCAGAGGCAACATTTGAGTTACAAACTTTGAAAATACATATATTCAAAGATTTGCACACATTTTCACGACTTTTAAAAGAATAGCAGATCTACAAGCTCGCAGTGCGGCACTGTGAGCTTGTATATCTGCTATTTTTCAATAGTTGAAGCAGTCAATAATTCTAGGCCTAAAGGGTGTTACTGGTATTATGATGATGGAGAAAAGTTGGGGTATAATCTGAAGGCATTGAGATCATTTCAAGCCCTCATTACAAGGTCAAATAAAAGCTGATGGCTGATATGTTCCCAAGGCCAAAGTTGAATATTTTATAATGCCACCTTCTAGCTTGATAAAAAGGTAAGTGGGAACTAATCTCTCCTTATGTAGCTGTGATCTAGGTAACGTACAGTATGATACATTGATACAATGTCCACTTCACTGTTTGTTTTCATATGCATGTTTTATCCAGGGAACCTCGACGACACCTGAGTGTGTGGTAGAGTAGATGGCCCTCCTCTCGACATCCAAGGACTGTCGCGGTTCCCTGTTCGACATTCAGGGAAACGCGACGACACCTGAGTGTGTGATAGAGCTGAAGGGCCTCCTCACGACATCCAAGGAACCTCGCCGACACCTGCCCTTTTCTCAACATCCAGCATATTTCATTGTGTTTTGCACTTGGTGCTTGTAGCTTGATAACAAGGTAAGTGGGACCTAATCTCTCCTTATGTAGGTGTGATCTAGGTAAGGTACAGTATGAAACAATGTCCACTTAACTGTATTGTTTTCAAATGCATATTTGACTGTGTTTTGTGCTTGCTGTAATGCATATTTGATTGTGTTTTGTGCTTTCTGTTTGTAATGTGTTTTCTTACAATCATTTCATTTTGTGACTTGTGTGTCATTTTACAGGTAGAACCTGAAATAGAGAAGAAGGGAGGCTGAATGATGGTAGAGGAGTATTGACATTTTGACGAGAACTTGAATATGGCTAGAAGTTGAGGTATTAGTTCGATCTGAAGGCATTGAGATCATTTCACTCCATCAGACAAGGTAAGCTAAAAGCTGATCTCTGACATGTTCTCAAGGCCAAAGATAATTTCAGACGAACATTTTTATAATGCCTCCTTCTAGCTTGATAACAAGGTAAGTGGGAACTAATCTCTCCTTATGTAGCTGTGATCTAGGTAAGGTACAGTATGATATATTGATACAATGTCCACTTCACTGTATTGTTTTCATATGCATGTTTTATCCAGGGAACCTCGACGACACCTGAGTGTGTGGTAGAGTAGATGGCCCTCCTCTCGACATCCAAGGACTGTCGCGGTTCCCTCCTTGACATTCAGGGAAACGTGACGACACCTGAGTGTGTGATAGAGCTGAAGGGCCTCCTCACGACATCCAAGGAACCTCGCCGACACCTGCCCTTTTCTCAACATCCATTGTGTTTTGCGCTTGGTGCTTGTAGCTTGATAACAAGGTAAGTGGGGCCTAATCTCTCCTTATGTACAGGTAGGTGTGATCTAGGTAAGGTACAGTATGAAACAATGTCCACTTAACT
This sequence comes from Nannobrachium achirus, assembly GCF_963921795.1. Classification (NCBI taxonomy): domain Eukaryota; kingdom Metazoa; phylum Chordata; class Actinopteri; order Myctophiformes; family Myctophidae; genus Nannobrachium; species Nannobrachium achirus. The sequence continues at coordinate 51,366,363 of NC_137827.1, read as the reverse complement.
CTATTGTTTTCAAATGCATTTTTAATTGTGTTTTGTGCTTGCTGTTTTTAATGTGTTTTCTTACAATCATTTCATTTTGTGACTTTTGTGTAATCTTACAGGTAGAACCTGAAATAGAGAAGAAGGGAGGCTGAATGATGGAAGAGGAGTATTGACATTTTGACGAGAACTTGAATATGGCTAGAAGTTGAGGTATTAGTTCGATCTGAAGGCATTGAGACCATTTCACTCCATCAGACAAGGTAAGCTAAAAGCTGATCTCTGACATGTTTCCAAGGCCAAAGATAATTTCAGACGAACATTTTTATAATGCCTCCTTCTAGCTTGATAACAAGGTAAGTGGGAACTAATCTCTCCTTATGTAGCTGTGATCTAGGTAAGGTACAGTATGATACATTGATAAAATCCAGGGAACCTCGACGACACCTGAGTGTGTGGTAGAGTAAACGGCCCTCCTCTCGACATCCAAGGACTGTCGCGGTTCCCTCCTTGTCATTCAGGGAAACGCGACGACACCTGAGGTTGTGATAGAGCTGAAGGGCCTCCTCACGACATCCAAGGAACCTCGCCGACACCTGCCCTTTTCTCAACATCCAGCATATTTCATTGTGTTTTGAGCTTGGTGCTTGTAGCTTGATAACAAGGTAAGTGGGACCTAATCTCTCCTTATGTACAGGTAGGTGTGATCTAGGTAAGGTACAGTATGAAACAATGTCCACTTAACTCTATTACTTTCAAATGCATATTTGATTGTGTTTTGTGCTTGCTGTAATGCATATTTGATTGTGTTTTGTGCTTGCTGTTTTTAATGTGTTTTCTTACAATCATTTCATTTTGTGACTTGTGTGTCATTTTACAGGTAGAACCTGAAATAGAGAAGAAGGGAGGCTGAATGATGGAAGAGGAGTATTGACATTTTGACGAGAACTTGAATATGGCTAGAGGTTGAGGTATTAGTTCGATCTGAAGGCATTGAGATCATTTCACTCCATCAGACAAGGTAAGCTAAAAGCTGATCTCTGACATGTTTCCAAGGCCAAAGATAATTTCAGACGAACATTTTTATAATGCCTCCTTCTAGCTTGATAACAAGGTAAGTGGGAACTAATCTCTCCTTATGTAGCTGTGATCTAGGTAAGGTACAGTATGATACATTGATACAATGTCCACTTCACTGTATTGTTTTCATATGCATGTTTTATCCAGGGAACCTCGACGACACCTGAGTGCGTGGTAGAGTAGTTGGCCCTCCTCTCGACATCCAAGGACTGTCGCGGTTCCCTCCTTGACATTCAGGGAAACGCGACGACACCTGAGTGTGTGATAGAGCTGAAGGGCCTCCTCGCGACATCCAAGGAACCTCGCCGACACCTGCCCTTTTCTCAACATCCATTGTGTTTTGCGCTTGGTGCTTGTAGCTTGATAACAAGGTAAGTGGGACCTAATCTCTCCTTATGTACAGGTAAGTGTGATCTAGGTAAGGTACAGTATGAAACAATGTCCACTTAACTCTATTGTTTTCAAATGCATTTTTAATTGTGTGTTGTGCTTGCTGTAATGCATATTTGATTGTGTTTTGTGCTTGCTGTTTTTAATGTGTTTTCTTACAATCATTTCATTTTGTGACTTTTGTGTAATCTTACAGGTAGAACCTGAAATAGAGAAGAAGGGAGGCTGAATGATGGAAGAGGAGTATTGACATTTTGACGAGAACTTGAATATGGCTAGAAGTTGAGGTATTAGTTCGATCTGAAGGCATTGAGATCATTTCACTCCATCAGACAAGGTAAGCTAAAAGCTGATCTCTGACATGTTTCCAAGGCCAAAGATAATTTCAGACGAACATTTTTATAATGCCTCCTTCTAGCTTGATAACAAGGTAAGTGGGAACTAATCTCTCCTTATGTAGCTGTGATCTAGGTAAGGTACAGTATGATACATTGATACAATGTCCACTTCACTGTATTGTTTTCATATGCATATTTTATCCAGGGAACCTCGACGACACCTGAGTGTGTGGTAGAGTAAACGGCCCTCCTCTCGACATCCAAGGACTGTCGCGGTTCCCTCCTTGTCATTCAGGGAAACGCGACGACACCTGAGGTTGTGATAGAGCTGAAGGGCCTCCTCACGACATCCAAGGAATCTCGCCGACACCTGCCCTTTTCTCAACATCCAGCATATTTCATTGTGTTTTGAGCTTGGTGCTTGTAGCTTGATAACAAGGTAAGTGGGACCTAATCTCTCCTTATGTACAGGTAGGTGTGATCTAGGTAAGGTACAGTATGAAACAATGTCCACTTAACTCTATTACTTTCAAATGCTTATTTGATTGTGTTTTGTGCTTGCTGTAATGCATATTTGATTGTGTTTTGTGCTTGCTGTTTTTAATGTGTTTTCTTATATCATTTCATTTTGTGACTTGTGTGTCATTTTACAGGTAGAACCTGAAATAGAGAAGAAGGGAGGCTGAATGATGGAAGAGGAGTATTGACATTTTGACGAGAACTTGAATATGGCTAGAGGTTGAGGTATTAGTTTGATCTGAAGGCATTGAGATCATTTCACTCCATCAGACAAGGTAAGCTAAAAGCTGATCTCTGACATGTTTCCAAGGCCAAAGATAATTTCAGAGGAACATTTTTATAATGCCTCCTTCTAGCTTGATAACAAGGTAAGTGGGAACTAATCTCTCCTTATGTAGCTGTGATCTAGGTAAGGTACAGTATGATACATTGATACAATGTCCACTTCACTGTATTGTTTTCATATGCATGTTTTATCCAGGGAACCTCGACGACACCTGAGTGTGTGGTAGAGTAGATGGCCCTCCTCTCGACATCCAAGGACTGTCGCGGTTCCCTCCTTGACATTCAGGGAAACGCGACGACACCTGAGTGTGTGGTAGAGCTGAAGGGCCTCCTCACGACATCCAAGGAACCTCGCCGACACCTGCCCTTTTCTCAACATCCAGCATATTTCATTGTGTTTTGAGCTTGGTGCTTGTAGCTTGATAACAAGGTAAGTGGGACCTAATCTCTCCTTATGTACAGGTAGGTGTGATCTAGGTAAGGTACAGTATGAAACAATGTCCACTTAACTCTATTACTTTCAAATGCATATTTGATTGTGTTTTGTGCTTGCTGTAATGCATATTTGATTGTGTTTTGTGCTTGCTGTTTTTCTTACAATCATTTCATTTTGTGACTTGTGTGTCATTTTACAGGTAGAACCTGAAATAGAGAAGAAGGGAGGCTGAATGATGGAAGAGGAGTATTGACATTTTGACGAGAACTTGAATATGGCTAGAGGTTGAGGTATTAGTTTGATCTGAAGGCATTGAGATCATTTCACTCCATCAGACAAGGTAAGCTAAAAGCTGATCTCTGACATGTTTCCAAGGCCAAAGATAATTTCAGACGAACATTTTTATAATGCCTCCTTCTAGCTTGATAACAAGGTAAGTGGGAACTAATCTCTCCTTATGTAGCTGTGATCTAGGTAAGGTACAGTATGATACATTGATACAATGTCCACTTCACTGTATTGTTTTCATATGCATGTTTTATCCAGGGAACCTCGACGACACCTGAGTGTGTGGTAGAGTAGATGGCCCTCCTCTCGACATCCAAGGACTGTCGCGGTTCCCTCCTTGATATTCAGGGAAACGCGACGACACCTGAGTGTGTGGTAGAGCTGAAGGGCCTCTTCACGACATCCAAGGAACCTCGCCGACACCTGCCCTTTTCTCAACATCCAGCATATTTCATTGTGTTTTGAGCTTGGTGCTTGTAGCTTGATAACAAGGTAAGTGGGACCTAATCTCTCCTTATGTACAGGTAGGTGTGATCTAGGTAAGGTACAGTATGAAACAATGTCCACTTAACTCTATTACTTTCAAATGCATATTTGATTGTGTTTTGTGCTTGCTGTAATGCATATTTGATTGTGTTTTGTGCTTGCTGTTTTTAATGTGTTTTCTTACAATCATTTCATTTTGTGACTTGTGTGTCATTTTACAGGTAGAACCTGAAATAGAGAAGAAGGGAGGCTGAATGATGGAAGAGGAGTATTGACATTTTGACGAGAACTTGAATATGGCTAGAGGTTGAGGTATTAGTTTGATCTGAAGGCATTGAGATCATTTCACTCCATCAGACAAGGTAAGCTAAAAGCTGATCTCTGACATGTTTCCAAGGCCAAAGATAATTTCAGACGAACATTTTTATAATGCCTCCTTCTAGCTTGATAACAAGGTAAGTGGGAACTAATCTCTCCTTATGTAGCTGTGATCTAGGTAAGGTACAGTATGATACATTGATACAATGTCCACTTCACTGTATTGTTTTCATATGCATGTTTTATCCAGGGAACCTCGACGACACCTGAGTGTGTGGTAGAGTAGATGGCCCTCCTCTCGACATCCAAGGACTGTCGCGGTTCCCTCCTTGACATTCAGGGAAACGCGACGACACCTGAGTGTGTGATAGAGCTGAAGGGCCTCCTCACGACATCCAAGGAACCTCGCCGACACCTGCCCTTTTCTCAACATCCATTGTGTTTTGCGCTTGGTGCTTGTAGCTTGATAACAAGGTAAGTGGGACCTAATCTCTCCTTATGTACAGGTAGGTTTGATCTAGGTAAGGTACAGTATGAAACAATGTCCACTTAACTCTATTGTTTTCAAATGCATTTTTAATTGTGTTTTGTGCTTGCTGTAATGCATATTTGATTGTGTTTTGTGCTTGCTGTTTTTAATGTGTTTTCTTACAATCATTTCATTTTGTGACTTTTGTGTAATCTTACAGGTAGAACCTGAAATAGAGAAGAAGGGAGGCTGAATGATGGAAGGAGTATTGACATTTTGACGAGAACTTGAATATGGCTAGAAGTTGAGGTATTAGTTCGATCTGAAGGCATTGAGATCATTTCACTCCATCAGACAAGGTAAGCTAAAAGCTGATCTCTGACATGTTTCCAAGGCCAAAGATAATTTCAGACGAACATTTTTATAATGCCTCCTAGCTTGATAACAAGGTAAGTGGGAACTAATCTCTCCTTATGTAGCTGTGATCTAGGTAAGGTACAGTATGATACGTTGATACAATGTCCACTTCACTGTATTGTTTTCATATGCATGTTTTATCCAGGGAACCTCGACGACACCTGAGTGTGTGGTAGAGTAGATGGCCCTCCTCTCGACATCCAAGGACTGTCGCGGTTCCCTCCTTGACATTCAGGGAAACGCGACGACACCTGAGTGTGTGATAGAGCTGAAGGGCCTCCTCACGACATCCAAGGAACCTCGCCGACACCTGCCCTTTTCTCAACATCCATTGTGTTTTGCGCTTGGTGCTTGTAGGTTGATAACAAGGTAAGTGGGACCTAATCTCTCCTTATGTACAGGTAGGTGTGATCTAGGTAAGGTACAGTATGAAACAATGTCCACTTAACTATTGTTTTCAAATGCATTTTTAATTGTGTTTTGTGCTTGCTGTAATGCATATTTGATTGTGTTTTGTGCTTGCTGTTTTTAATGTGTTTTCTTACAATCATTTCATTTTGTGACTTTTGTGTAATCTTACAGGTATAACCTGAAATAGAGAAGAAGGGAGGATGAATGATGGAAGAGGAGTATTGACATTTTGACGAGAACTTGAATATGGCTAGAAGTTGAGGTATTAGTTCGATCTGAAGGCATTGAGATCATTTCACTCCATCAGACAAGGTAAGCTAAAAGCTGATCTCTGACATGTTTCCAAGGCCAAAGATAATTTCAGACGAACATTTTTATAATGCCTCCTTCTAGCTTGATAACAAGGTAAGTGGGAACTAATCTCTCCTTATGTAGCTGTGATCTAGGTAAGGTACAGTATGATACATTGATACAATGTCCACTTCACTCTATTGTTTTCATATGCATATTTTATCCAGGGAAACTCGACGACACCTGAGTGTGTGGTAGAGTAAACGGCCCTCCTCTCGACATCCAAGGACTGTCGCGGTTCCCTCCTTGTCATTCAGGGAAACGCAACGACACCTGAGGTTGTGATAGAGCTGAAGGGCCTCCTCACGACATCCAAGGAACCTCGCCGACACCTGCCCTTTTCTCAACATCCAGCATATTTCATTGTGTTTTGAGCTTGGTGCTTGTAGCTTGATAACAAGGTAAGTGGGACCTAATCTCTCCTTATGTACAGGTAGGTGTGATCTAGGTAAGGTACAGTATGAAACAATGTCCACTTAACTCTATTACTTTCAAATGCATATTTGATTGTGTTTTGTGCTTGCTGTAATGCATATTTGATTGTGTTTTGTGCTTGCTGTTTTTAATGTGTTTTCTTACAATCATTTCATTTTGTGACTTGTGTGTCATTTTACAGGTAGAACCTGAAATAGAGAAGAAGGGAGGCTGAATGATGGAAGAGGAGTATTGACATTTTGACGAGAACTTGAATATGGCTAGAAGTTGAGGTATTAGTTCGATCTGAAGGCATTGAGATCGTTTCACTCCATCAGACAAGGTAAGCTAAAAGCTGATCTCTGACATGTTTCCAAGGCCAAAGATAATTTCAGACGAAAATTTTTATAATGCCTCCTTCTAGCTTGATAACAAGGTAAGTGGGAACTAATCTCTCCTTATGTAGCTGTGATCTAGGTAAGGTACAGTATGATACATTGATACAATGTCCACTTCACTGTATTGTTTTCATATGCATATTTTATCCAGGGAACCTCGACGACACCTGAGTGTGTGGTAGAGTAAACGGCCCTCCTCTCGACATCCAAGGACTGTCGCGGTTCCCTCCTTGTCATTCAGGGAAACGCGACGACACCTGAGGTTGTGATAGAGCTGAAGGGCCTCCTCACGACATCCAAGGAATCTCGCCGACACCTGCCCTTTTCTCAACATCCAGCATATTTCATTGTGTTTTGAGCTTGGTGCTTGTAGCTTGATAACAAGGTAAGTGGGACCTAATCTCTCCTTATGTACAGGTAGGTGTGATCTAGGTAAGGTACAGTATGAAACAATGTCCACTTAACTCTATTACTTTCAAATGCTTATTTGATTGTGTTTTGTGCTTGCTGTAATGCATATTTGATTGTGTTTTGTGCTTGCTGTTTTTAATGTGTTTTCTTATATCATTTCATTTTGTGACTTGTGTGTCATTTTACAGGTAGAACCTGAAATAGAGAAGAAGGGAGGCTGAATGATGGAAGAGGAGTATTGACATTTTGACGAGAACTTGAATATGGCTAGAGGTTGAGGTATTAGTTTGATCTGAAGGCATTAAGATCATTTCACTCCATCAGACAAGGTAAGCTAAAAGCTGATCTCTGACATGTTTCCAAGGCCAAAGATAATTTCAGAGGAACATTTTTATAATGCCTCCTTCTAGCTTGATAACAAGGTAAGTGGGAACTAATCTCTCCTTATGTAGCTGTGATCTAGGTAAGGTACAGTATGATACATTGATACGTCCACTTCACTGTATTGTTTTCATATGCATGTTTTATCCAGGGAACCTCGACGACACCTGAGTGTGTGGTAGAGTAGATGGCCCTCCTCTCGACATCCAAGGACTGTCGCGGTTCCCTCCTTGACATTCAGGGAAACGCGACGACACCTGAGTGTGTGGTAGAGCTGAAGGGCCTCCTCACGACATCCAAGGAACCTCGCCGACACCTGCCCTTTTCTCAACATCCAGCATATTTCATTGTGTTTTGAGCTTGGTGCTTGTAGCTTGATAACAAGGTAAGTGGGACCTAATCTCTCCTTATGTACAGGTAGGTGTGATCTAGGTAAGGTACAGTATGAAACAATGTCCACTTAACTCTATTACTTTCAAATGCATATTTGATTGTGTTTTGTGCTTGCTGTAATGCATATTTGATTGTGTTTTGTGCTTGCTGTTTTTCTTACAATCATTTCATTTTGTGACTTGTGTGTCATTTTACAGGTAGAACCTGAAATAGAGAAGAAGGGAGGCTGAATGATGGAAGAGGAGTATTGACATTTTGACGAGAACTTGAATATGGCTAGAGGTTGAGGTATTAGTTTGATCTGAAGGCATTGAGATCATTTCACTCCATCAGACAAGGTAAGCTAAAAGCTGATCTCTGACATGTTTCCAAGGCCAAAGATAATTTCAGACGAACATTTTTATAATGCCTCCTTCTAGCTTGATAACAAGGTAAGTGGGAACTAATCTCTCCTTATGTAGCTGTGATCTAGGTAAGGTACAGTATGATACATTGATACAATGTCCACTTCACTGTATTGTTTTCATATGCATGTTTTATCCAGGGAACCTCGACGACACCTGAGTGTGTGGTAGAGTAGATGGCCCTCCTCTCGACATCCAAGGACTGTCGCGGTTCCCTCCTTGACATTCAGGGAAACGCGACGACACCTGAGTGTGTGGTAGAGCTGAAGGGCCTCCTCACGACATCCAAGGAACCTCGCCGACACCTGCCCTTTTCTCAACATCCAGCATATTTCATTGTGTTTTGAGCTTGGTGCTTGTAGCTTGATAACAAGGTAAGTTGGACCTAATCTCTCCTTATGTACAGGTAGGTGTGATCTAGGTAAGGTACAGTATGAAACAATGTCCACTTAACTCTATTACTTTCAAATGCATATTTGATTGTGTTTTGTGCTTGCTGTAATGCATATTTGATTGTGTTTTGTGCTTGCTGTTTTTAATGTGTTTTCTTGCAATCATTTCATTTTGTGACTTGTGTGTCATTTTACAGGTAGAACCTGAAATAGAGAAGAAGGGAGGCTGAATGATGGAAGAGGAGTATTGACATTTTGACGAGAACTTGAATATGGCTAGAGGTTGAGGTATTAGTTTGATCTGAAGGCATTGAGATCATTTCACTCCATCAGACAAGGTAAGCTAAAAGCTGATCTCTGACATGTTTCCAAGGCCAAAGATAATTTCAGACGAACATTTTTATAATGCCTCCTTCTAGCTTGATAACAAGGTAAGTGGGAACTAATCTCTCCTTATGTAGCTGTGATCTAGGTAAGGTACAGTATGATACATTGATACAATGTCCACTTCACTGTATTGTTTTCATATGCATGTTTTATCCAGGGAACCTCGACGACACCTGAGTGTGTGGTAGAGTAGATGGCCCTCCTCTCGACATCCAAGGACTGTTGCGGTTCCCTCCTTGACATTCAGGGAAACGCGACGACACCTGAGTGTGTGGTAGAGCTGAAGGGCCTCCTCACGACATCCAAGGAACCTCGCCGACACCTGCCCTTTTCTCAACATCCAGCATATTTCATTGTGTTTTGAGCTTGGTGCTTGTAGCTTGATAACAAGGTAAGTGGGACCTAATCTCTCCTTATGTACAGGTAGGTGTGATCTAGGTAAGGTACAGTATGAAACAATGTCCACTTAACTCTATTACTTTCAAATGCATATTTGATTGTGTTTTGTGCTTGCTGTAATGCATATTTGATTGTGTTTTGTGCTTGCTGTTTTTCTTACAATCATTTCATTTTGTGACTTGTGTGTCATTTTACAGGTAGAACCTGAAATAGAGAAGAAGGGAGGCTGAATGATGGAAGAGGAGTATTGACATTTTGACGAGAACTTGAATATGGCTAGAGGTTGAGGTATTAGTTTGATCTGAAGGCATTGAGATCATTTCACTCCATCAGACAAGGTAAGCTAAAAGCTGATCTCTGACATGTTTCCAAGGCCAAAGATAATTTCAGACGAACATTTTTATAATGCCTCCTTCTAGCTTGATAACAAGGTAAGTGGGAACTAATCTCTCCTTATGTAGCTGTGATCTAGGTAAGGTACAGTATGATACATTGATACAATGTCCACTTCACTGTATTGTTTTCATATGCATGTTTTATCCAGGGAACCTCGACGACACCTGAGTGTGTGGTAGAGTAGATGGCCCTCCTCTCGACATCCAAGGACTGTCGCGGTTCCCTCCTTGACATTCAGGGAAACGCGACGACACCTGAGTGTGTGGTAGAGCTGAAGGGCCTCCTCACGACATCCAAGGAACCTCGCCGACACCTGCCCTTTTCTCAACATCCAGCATATTTCATTGTGTTTTGAGCTTGGTGCTTGTAGCTTGATAACAAGGTAAGTTGGACCTAATCTCTCCTTATGTACAGGTAGGTGTGATCTAGGTAAGGTACAGTATGAAACAATGTCCACTTAACTCTATTACTTTCAAATGCATATTTGATTGTGTTTTGTGCTTGCTGTAATGCATATTTGATTGTGTTTTGTGCTTGCTGTTTTTCTTACAATCATTTCATTTTGTGACTTGTGTGTCATTTTACAGGTAGAACCTGAAATAGAGAAGAAGGGAGGCTGAATGATGGAAGAGGAGTATTGACATTTTGACGAGAACTTGAATATGGCTAGAGGTTGAGGTATTAGTTTGATCTGAAGGCATTGAGATCATTTCACTCCATCAGACAAGGTAAGCTAAAAGCTGATCTCTGACATGTTTCCAAGGCCAAAGATAATTTCAGACGAACATTTTTATAATGCCTCCTTCTAGCTTGATAACAAGGTAAGTGGGAACTAATCTCTCCTTATGTAGCTGTGATCTAGGTAAGGTACAGTATGATACATTGATACAATGTCCACTTCACTGTATTGTTTTCATATGCATGTTTTATCCAGGGAACCTCGACGACACCTGAGTGTGTGGTAGAGTAGATGGCCCTCCTCTCGACATCCAAGGACTGTCGCGGTTCCCTCCTTGACATTCAGGGAAACGCGACGACACCTGAGTGTGTGGTAGAGCTGAAGGGCCTCCTCACGACATCCAAGGAACCTCGCCGACACCTGCCCTTTTCTCAACATCCAGCATATTTCATTGTGTTTTGAGCTTGGTGCTTGTAGCTTGATAACAAGGTAAGTTGGACCTAATCTCTCCTTATGTACAGGTAGGTGTGATCTAGGTAAGGTACAGTATGAAACAATGTCCACTTAACTCTATTACTTTCAAATGCATATTTGATTGTGTTTTGTGCTTGCTGTAATGCATATTTGATTGTGTTTTGTGCTTGCTGTTTTTAATGTGTTTTCTTACAATCATTTCATTTTGTGACTTGTGTGTCATTTTACAGGTAGAACCTGAAATAGAGAAGAAGGGAGGCTGAATGATGGAAGAGGAGTATTGACATTTTGACGAGAACTTGAATATGGCTAGAGGTTGAGGTATTAGTTTGATCTGAAGGCATTGAGATCATTTCACTCCATCAGACAAGGTAAGCTAAAAGCTGATCTCTGACATGTTTCCAAGGCCAAAGATAATTTCAGACGAACATTTTTATAATGCCTCCTTCTAGCTTGATAACAAGGTAAGTGGGAACTAATCTCTCCTTATGTAGCTGTGATCTAGGTAAGGTACAGTATGATACATTGATACAATGTCCACTTCACTGTATTGTTTTCATATGCATGTTTTATCCAGGGAACCTCGACGACACCTGAGTGTGTGGTAGAGTAGATGGCCCTCCTCTCGACATCCAAGGACTGTTGCGGTTCCCTCCTTGACATTCAGGGAAACGCGACGACACCTGAGTGTGTGGTAGAGCTGAAGGGCCTCCTCACGACATCCAAGGAACCTCGCCGACACCTGCCCTTTTCTCAACATCCAGCATATTTCATTGTGTTTTGAGCTTGGTGCTTGTAGCTTGATAACAAGGTAAGTGGGACCTAATCTCTCCTTATGTACAGGTAGGTGTGATCTAGGTAAGGTACAGTATGAAACAATGTCCACTTAACTCTATTACTTTCAAATGCATATTTGATTGTGTTTTGTGCTTGCTGTAATGCATATTTGATTGTGTTTTGTGCTTGCTGTTTTTCTTACAATCATTTCATTTTGTGACTTGTGTGTCATTTTACAGGTAGAACCTGAAATAGAGAAGAAGGGAGGCTGAATGATGGAAGAGGAGTATTGACATTTTGACGAGAACTTGAATATGGCTAGAGGTTGAGGTATTAGTTTGATCTGAAGGCATTGAGATCATTTCACTCCATCAGACAAGGTAAGCTAAAAGCTGATCTCTGACATGTTTCCAAGGCCAAAGATAATTTCAGACGAACATTTTTATAATGCCTCCTTCTAGCTTGATAACAAGGTAAGTGGGAACTAATCTCTCCTTATGTAGCTGTGATCTAGGTAAGGTACAGTATGATACATTGATAAAATGTCCACTTCACTGTATTGTTTTCATATGCATGTTTTATCCAGGGAACCTCGACGACACCTGAGTGTGTGGTAGAGTAGATGGCCCTCCTCTCGACATCCAAGGACTGTCGCGGTTCCCTCCTTGATATTCAGGGAAACGCGACGACACCTGAGTGTGTGGTAGAGCTGAAGGGCCTCCTCACGACATCCAAGGAACCTCGCCGACACCTGCCCTTTTCTCAACATCCAGCATATTTCATTGTGTTTTGAGCTTGGTGCTTGTAGCTTGATAACAAGGTAAGTGGGACCTAATCTCTCCTTATGTACAGGTAGGTGTGATCTAGGTAAGGTACAGTATGAAACAATGTCCACTTAACTCTATTACTTTCAAATGCATATTTGATTGTGTTTTGTGCTTGCTGTAATGCATATTTGATTGTGTTTTGTGCTTGCTGTTTTTAATGTGTTTTCTTACAATCATTTCATTTTGTGACTTGTGTGTCATTTTACAGGTAGAACCTGAAATAGAGAAGAAGGGAGGCTGAATGATGGAAGAGGAGTATTGACATTTTGACGAGAACTTGAATATGGCTAGAGGTTGAGGTATTAGTTTGATCTGAAGGCATTGAGATCATTTCACTCCATCAGACAAGGTAAGCTAAAAGCTGATCTCTGACATGTTTCCAAGGCCAAAGATAATTTCAGACGAACATTTTTATAATGCCTCCTTCTAGCTTGATAACAAGGTAAGTGGGAACTAATCTCTCCTTATGTAGCTGTGATCTAGGTAAGGTACAGTATGATACATTGATACAATGTCCACTTCACTGTATTGTTTTCATATGCATGTTTTATCCAGGGAACCTCGACGACACCTGAGTGTGTGGTAGAGTAGATGGCCCTCCTCTCGACATCCAAGGACTGTCGCGGTTCCCTCCTTGACATTCAGGGAAACGCGACGACACCTGAGTGTGTGATAGAGCTGAAGGGCCTCCTCACGACATCCAAGGAACCTCGCCGACACCTGCCCTTTTCTCAACATCCATTGTGTTTTGCGCTTGGTGCTTGTAGCTTGATAACAAGGTAAGTGGGACCTAATCTCTCCTTATGTACAGGTAGGTTTGATCTAGGTAAGGTACAGTATGAAACAATGTCCACTTAACTCTATTGTTTTCAAATGCATTTTTAATTGTGTTTTGTGCTTGCTGTAATGCATATTTGATTGTGTTTTGTGCTTGCTGTTTTTAATGTGTTTTCTTACAATCATTTCATTTTGTGACTTTTGTGTAATCTTACAGGTAGAACCTGAAATAGAGAAGAAGGGAGGCTGAATGATGGAAGGAGTATTGACATTTTGACGAGAACTTGAATATGGCTAGAAGTTGAGGTATTAGTTCGATCTGAAGGCATTGAGATCATTTCACTCCATCAGACAAGGTAAGCTAAAAGCTGATCTCTGACATGTTTCCAAGGCCAAAGATAATTTCAGACGAACATTTTTATAATGCCTCCTAGCTTGATAACAAGGTAAGTGGGAACTAATCTCTCCTTATGTAGCTGTGATCTAGGTAAGGTACAGTATGATACGTTGATACAATGTCCACTTCACTGTATTGTTTTCATATGCATGTTTTATCCAGGGAACCTCGACGACACCTGAGTGTGTGGTAGAGTAGATGGCCCTCCTCTCGACATCCAAGGACTGTCGCGGTTCCCTCCTTGACTTTCAGGGAAACGCGACGACACCTGAGTGTGTGATAGAGCTGAAGGGCCTCCTCACGACATCCAAGGAACCTCGCCGACACCTGCCCTTTTCTCAACATCCATTGTGTTTTGCGCTTGGTGCTTGTAGCTTGATAACAAGGTAAGTGGGACCTAATCTCTCCTTATGTACAGGTAGGTGTGATCTAGGTAAGGTACAGTATGAAACAATGTCCACTTAACTATTGTTTTCAAATGCATTTTTAATTGTGTTTTGTGCTTGCTGTAATGCATATTTGATTGTGTTTTGTGCTTGCTGTTTTTAATGTGTTTTCTTACAATCATTTCATTTTGTGACTTTTGTGTAATCTTACAGGTATAACCTGAAATAGAGAAGAAGGGAGGATGAATGATGGAAGAGGAGTATTGACATTTTGACGAGAACTTGAATATGGCTAGAAGTTGAGGTATTAGTTCGATCTGAAGGCATTGAGATCATTTCACTCCATCAGACAAGGTAAGCTAAAAGCTGATCTCTGACATGTTTCCAAGGCCAAAGATAATTTCAGACGAACATTTTTATAATGCCTCCTTCTAGCTTGATAACAAGGTAAGTGGGAACTAATCTCTCCTTATGTAGCTGTGATCTAGGTAAGGTACAGTATGATACATTGATACAATGTCCACTTCACTGTATTGTTTTCATATGCATATTTTATCCAGGGAAACTCGACGACACCTGAGTGTGTGGTAGAGTAAACGGCCCTCCTCTCGACATCCAAGGACTGTCGCGGTTCCCTCCTTGTCATTCAGGGAAACGCAACGACACCTGAGGTTGTGATAGAGCTGAAGGGCCTCCTCACGACATCCAAGGAACCTCGCCGACACCTGCCCTTTTCTCAACATCCAGCATATTTCATTGTGTTTTGAGCTTGGTGCTTGTAGCTTGATAACAAGGTAAGTGGGACCTAATCTCTCCTTATGTACAGGTAGGTGTGATCTAGGTAAGGTACAGTATGAAACAATGTCCACTTAACTCTATTACTTTCAAATGCATATTTGATTGTGTTTTGTGCTTGCTGTAATGCATATTTGATTGTGTTTTGTGCTTGCTGTTTTTCTTACAATCATTTCATTTTGTGACTTGTGTGTCATTTTACAGGTAGAACCTGAAATAGAGAAGAAGGGAGGCTGAATGATGGAAGAGGAGTATTGACATTTTGACGAGAACTTGAATATGGCTAGAAGTTGAGGTATTAGTTCGATCTGAAGGCATTGAGATCATTTCACTCCATCAGACAAGGTAAGCTAAAAGCTGATCTCTGACATGTTTCCAAGGCCAAAGATAATTTCAGACGAACATTTTTATAATGCCTCCTTCTAGCTTGATAACAAGGTAAGTGGGAACTAATCTCTCCTTATGTAGCTGTGATCTAGGTAAGGTACAGTATGATACATTGATACAATGTCCACTTCACTGTATTGTTTTCATATGCATATTTTATCCAGGGAACCTCGACGACACCTGAGTGTGTGGTAGAGTAAACGGCCCTCCTCTCGACATCCAAGGACTGTCGCGGTTCCCTCCTTGTCATTCAGGGAAACGCGACGACACCTGAGGTTGTGATAGAGCTGAAGGGCCTCCTCACGACATCCAAGGAATCTCGCCGACACCTGCCCTTTTCTCAACATCCAGCATATTTCATTGTGTTTTGAGCTTGGTGCTTGTAGCTTGATAACAAGGTAAGTGGGACCTAATCTCTCCTTATGTACAGGTAGGTGTGATCTAGGTAAGGTACAGTATGAAACAATGTCCACTTAACTCTATTACTTTCAAATGCATATTTGATTGTGTTTTGTGCTTGCTGTAATGCATATTTGATTGTGTTTTGTGCTTGCTGTTTTTAATGTGTTTTCTTACAATCATTTCATTTTGTGACTTGTGTGTCATTTTACAGGTAGAACCTGAAATAGAGAAGAAGGGAGGCTGAATGATGGAAGAGGAGTATTGACATTTTGACGAGAACTTGAATATGGCTAGAGGTTGAGGTATTAGTTTGATCTGAAGGCATTGAGATCATTTCACTCCATCAGACAAGGTAAGCTAAAAGCTGATCTCTGACATGTTTCCAAGGCCAAAGATAATTTCAGACGAACATTTTTATAATGCCTCCTTCTAGCTTGATAACAAGGTAAGTGGGAACTAATCTCTCCTTATGTAGCTGTGATCTAGGTAAGGTACAGTATGATACATTGATACAATGTCCACTTCACTGTATTGTTTTCATATGCATGTTTTATCCAGGGAACCTCGACGACACCTGAGTGTGTGGTAGAGTAGATGGCCCTCCTCTCGACATCCAAGGACTGTCGCGGTTCCCTCCTTGACATTCAGGGAAACGCGACGACACCTGAGTGTGTGATAGAGCTGAAGGGCCTCCTCACGACATCCAAGGAACCTCGCCGACACCTGCCCTTTTCTCAACATCCATTGTGTTTTGCGCTTGGTGCTTGTAGCTTGATAACAAGGTAAGTGGGACCTAATCTCTCCTTATGTACAGGTAGGTTTGATCTAGGTAAGGTACAGTATGAAACAATGTCCACTTAACTCTATTGTTTTCAAATGCATTTTTAATTGTGTTTTGTGCTTGCTGTAATGCATATTTGATTGTGTTTTGTGCTTGCTGTTTTTAATGTGTTTTCTTACAATCATTTCATTTTGTGACTTTTGTGTAATCTTACAGGTATAACCTGAAATAGAGAAGAAGGGAGGCTGAATGATGGAAGAGGAGTATTGACATTTTGACGAGAACTTGAATATGGCTAGAAGTTGAGGTATTAGTTCGATCTGAAGGCATTGAGATCATTTCACTCCATCAGACAAGGTAAGCTAAAAGCTGATCTCTGACATGTTTCCAAGGCCAAAGATAATTTCAGACGAACATTTTTATAATGCCTCCTTCTAGCTTGATAACAAGGTAAGTGGGAACTAATCTCTCCTTATGTAGCTGTGATCTAGGTAAGGTACAGTATGATACATTGATACAATGTCCACTTCACTGTATTGTTTTCATATGCATATTTTATCCAGGGAAACTCGACGACACCTGAGTGTGTGGTAGAGTAAACGGCCCTCCTCTCGACATCCAAGGACTGTCGCGGTTCCCTCCTTGTCATTCAGGGAAACGCAACGACACCTGAGGTTGTGATAGAGCTGAAGGGCCTCCTCACGACATCCAAGGAACCTCGCCGACACCTGCCCTTTTCTCAACATCCAGCATATTTCATTGTGTTTTGAGCTTGGTGCTTGTAGCTTGATAACAAGGTAAGTGGGACCTAATCTCTCCTTATGTACAGGTAGGTGTGATCTAGGTAAGGTACAGTATGAAACAATGTCCACTTAACTCTATTACTTTCAAATGCATATTTGATTGTGTTTTGTGCTTGCTGTAATGCATATTTGATTGTGTTTTGTGCTTGCTGTTTTTCTTACAATCATTTCATTTTGTGACTTGTGTGTAATTTTACAGGTAGAACCTGAAATAGAGAAGAAGGGAGGCTGAATGATGGAAGAGGAGTATTGACATTTTGACGAGAACTTGAATATGGCTAGAAGTTGAGGTATTAGTTCGATCTGAAGGCATTGAGATCATTTCACTCCATCAGACAAGGTAAGCTAAAAGCTGATCTCTGACATGTTTCCAAGGCCAAAGATAATTTCAGACGAACATTTTTATAATGCCTCCTTCTAGCTTGATAACAAGGTAAGTGGGAACTAATCTCTCCTTATGTAGCTGTGATCTAGGTAAGGTACAGTATGATACATTGATACAATGTCCACTTCACTGTATTGTTTTCATATGCATATTTTATCCAGGGAACCTCGACGACACCTGAGTGTGTGGTAGAGTAAACGGCCCTCCTCTCGACATCCAAGGACTGTCGCGGTTCCCTCCTTGTCATTCAGGGAAACGCGACGACACCTGAGGTTGTGATAGAGCTGAAGGGCCTCCTCACGACATCCAAGGAACCTCGCCGACACCTGCCCTTTTCTCAACATCAAGCATATTTCATTGTGTTTTGAGCTTGGTGCTTGTAGCTTGATAACAAGGTAAGTGGGACCTAATCTCTCCTTATGTACAGGTAGGTGTGATCTAGGTAAGGTACAGTATGAAACAATGTCCACTTAACTCTATTACTTTCAAATGCATATTTGATTGTGTTTTGTGCTTGCTGTAATGCATATTTGATTGTGTTTTGTGCTTGCTGTTTTTCTTACAATCATTTCATTTTGTGACTTGTGTGTCATTTTACAGGTAGAACCTGAAATAGAGAAGAAGGGAGGCTGAATGATGGAAGAGGAGTATTGACATTTTGACGAGAACTTGAATATGGCTAGAAGTTGAGGTATTAGTTCGATCTGAAGGCATTGAGATCATTTCACTCCATCAGACAAGGTAAGCTAAAAGCTGATCTCTGACATGTTTCCAAGGCCAAAGATAATTTCAGACGAACATTTTTATAATGCCTCCTTCTAGCTTGATAACAAGGTAAGTGGGAACTAATCTCTCCTTATGTAGCTGTGATCTAGGTAAGGTACAGTATGATACATTGATACAATGTCCACTTCACTGTATTGTTTTCATATGCATATTTTATCCAGGGAACCTCGACGACACCTGAGTGTGTGGTAGAGTAAACGGCCCTCCTCTCGACATCCAAGGACTGTCGCGGTTCCCTCCTTGTCATTCAGGGAAACGCGACGACACCTGAGGTTGTGATAGAGCTGAAGGGCCTCCTCACGACATCCAAGGAATCTCGCCGACACCTGCCCTTTTCTCAACATCCAGCATATTTCATTGTGTTTTGAGCTTGGTGCTTGTAGCTTGATAACAAGGTAAGTGGGACCTAATCTCTCCTTATGTACAGGTAGGTGTGATCTAGGTAAGGTACAGTATGAAACAATGTCCACTTAACTCTATTACTTTCAAATGCATATTTGATTGTGTTTTGTGCTTGCTGTAATGCATATTTGATTGTGTTTTGTGCTTGCTGTTTTTAATGTGTTTTCTTACAATCATTTCATTTTGTGACTTGTGTGTCATTTTACAGGTAGAACCTGAAATAGAGAAGAAGGGAGGCTGAATGATGGAAGAGGAGTATTGACATTTTGACGAGAACTTGAATATGGCTAGAGGTTGAGGTATTAGTTTGATCTGAAGGCATTGAGATCATTTCACTCCATCAGACAAGGTAAGCTAAAAGCTGATCTCTGACATGTTTCCAAGGCCAAAGATAATTTCAGACGAACATTTTTATAATGCCTCCTTCTAGCTTGATAACAAGGTAAGTGGGAACTAATCTCTCCTTATGTAGCTGTGATCTAGGTAAGGTACAGTATGATACATTGATACAATGTCCACTTCACTGTATTGTTTTCATATGCATGTTTTATCCAGGGAACCTCGACGACACCTGAGTGTGTGGTAGAGTAGATGGCCCTCCTCTCGACATCCAAGGACTGTCGCGGTTCCCTCCTTGACATTCAGGGAAACGCGACGACACCTGAGTGTGTGATAGAGCTGAAGGGCCTCCTCACGACATCCAAGGAACCTCGCCGACACCTGCCCTTTTCTCAACATCCATTGTGTTTTGCGCTTGGTGCTTGTAGCTTGATAACAAGGTAAGTGGGACCTAATCTCTCCTTATGTACAGGTAGGTTTGATCTAGGTAAGGTACAGTATGAAACAATGTCCACTTAACTCTATTGTTTTCAAATGCATTTTTAATTGTGTTTTGTGCTTGCTGTAATGCATATTTGATTGTGTTTTGTGCTTGCTGTTTTTAATGTGTTTTCTTACAATCATTTCATTTTGTGACTTTTGTGTAATCTTACAGGTATAACCTGAAATAGAGAAGAAGGGAGGCTGAATGATGGAAGAGGAGTATTGACATTTTGACGAGAACTTGAATATGGCTAGAAGTTGAGGTATTAGTTCGATCTGAAGGCATTGAGATCATTTCACTCCATCAGACAAAGTAAGCTAAAAGCTGATCTCTGACATGTTTCCAAGGCCAAAGATAATTTCAGACGAACATTTTTATAATGCCTCCTTCTAGCTTGATAACAAGGTAAGTGGGAACCAATCTCTCCTTATGTAGCTGTGATCTAGGTAAGGTACAGTATGATACATTGATACAATGTCCACTTCACTGTATTGTTTTCATATGCATATTTTATCCAGGGAAACTCGACGACACCTGAGTGTGTGGTAGAGTAAACGGCCCTCCTCTCGACATCCAAGGACTGTCGCGGTTCCCTCCTTGTCATTCAGGGAAACGCAACGACACCTGAGGTTGTGATAGAGCTGAAGGGCCTCCTCACGACATCCAAGGAACCTCGCCGACACCTGCCCTTTTCTCAACATCCAGCATATTTCATTGTGTTTTGAGCTTGGTGCTTGTAGCTTGATAACAAGGTAAGTGGGACCTAATCTCTCCTTATGTACAGGTAGGTGTGATCTAGGTAAGGTACAGTATGAAACAATGTCCACTTAACTCTATTACTTTCAAATGCATATTTGATTGTGTTTTGTGCTTGCTGTAATGCATATTTGATTGTGTTTTGTGCTTGCTGTTTTTCTTACAATCATTTCATTTTGTGACTTGTGTGTAATTTTACAGGTAGAACCTGAAATAGAGAAGAAGGGAGGCTGAATGATGGAAGAGGAGTATTGACATTTTGACGAGAACTTGAATATGGCTAGAAGTTGAGGTATTAGTTCGATCTGAAGGCATTGAGATCATTTCACTCCATCAGACAAGGTAAGCTAAAAGCTGATCTCTGACATGTTTCCAAGGCCAAAGATAATTTCAGACGAACATTTTTATAATGCCTCCTTCTAGCTTGATAACAAGGTAAGTGGGAACTAATCTCTCCTTATGTAGCTGTGATCTAGGTAAGGTACAGTATGATACATTGATACAATGTCCACTTCACTGTATTGTTTTCATATGCATATTTTATCCAGGGAACCTCGACGACACCTGAGTGTGTGGTAGAGTAAACGGCCCTCCTCTCGACATCCAAGGACTGTCGCGGTTCCCTCCTTGTCATTCAGGGAAACGCGACGACACCTGAGGTTGTGATAGAGCTGAAGGGCCTCCTCACGACATCCAAGGAACCTCGCCGACACCTGCCCTTTTCTCAACATCAAGCATATTTCATTGTGTTTTGAGCTTGGTGCTTGTAGCTTGATAACAAGGTAAGTGGGACCTAATCTCTCCTTATGTACAGGTAGGTGTGATCTAGGTAAGGTACAGTATGAAACAATGTCCACTTAACTCTATTACTTTCAAATGCATATTTGATTGTGTTTTGTGCTTGCTGTAATGCATATTTGATTGTGTTTTGTGCTTGCTGTTTTTCTTACAATCATTTCATTTTGTGACTTGTGTGTCATTTTACAGGTAGAACCTGAAATAGAGAAGAAGGGAGGCTGAATGATGGAAGAGGAGTATTGACATTTTGACGAGAACTTGAATATGGCTAGAAGTTGAGGTATTAGTTCGATCTGAAGGCATTGAGATCATTTCACTCCATCAGACAAGGTAAGCTAAAAGCTGATCTCTGACATGTTTCCAAGGCCAAAGATAATTTCAGACGAACATTTTTATAATGCCTCCTTCTAGCTTGATAACAAGGTAAGTGGGAACTAATCTCTCCTTATGTAGCTGTGATCTAGGTAAGGTACAGTATGATACATTGATACAATGTCCACTTCACTGTATTGTTTTCATATGCATATTTTATCCAGGGAACCTCGACGACACCTGAGTGTGTGGTAGAGTAAACGGCCCTCCTCTCGACATCCAAGGACTGTCGCGGTTCCCTCCTTGTCATTCAGGGAAACGCGACGACACCTGAGGTTGTGATAGAGCTGAAGGGCCTCCTCACGACATCCAAGGAATCTCGCCGACACCTGCCCTTTTCTCAACATCCAGCATATTTCATTGTGTTTTGAGCTTGGTGCTTGTAGCTTGATAACAAGGTAAGTGGGACCTAATCTCTCCTTATGTACAGGTAGGTGTGATCTAGGTAAGGTACAGTATGAAACAATGTCCACTTAACTCTATTACTTTCAAATGCATATTTGATTGTGTTTTGTGCTTGCTGTAATGCATATTTGATTGTGTTTTGTGCTTGCTGTTTTTAATGTGTTTTCTTACAATCATTTCATTTTGTGACTTGTGTGTCATTTTACAGGTAGAACCTGAAATAGAGAAGAAGGGAGGCTGAATGATGGAAGAGGAGTATTGACATTTTGACGAGAACTTGAATATGGCTAGAGGTTGAGGTATTAGTTTGATCTGAAGGCATTGAGATCATTTCACTCCATCAGACAAGGTAAGCTAAAAGCTGATCTCTGACATGTTTCCAAGGCCAAAGATAATTTCAGACGAACATTTTTATAATGCCTCCTTCTAGCTTGATAACAAGGTAAGTGGGAACTAATCTCTCCTTATGTAGCTGTGATCTAGGTAAGGTACAGTATGATACATTGATACAATGTCCACTTCACTGTATTGTTTTCATATGCATGTTTTATCCAGGGAACCTCGACGACACCTGAGTGTGTGGTAGAGTAGATGGCCCTCCTCTCGACATCCAAGGACTGTCGCGGTTCCCTCCTTGACATTCAGGGAAACGCGACGACACCTGAGTGTGTGATAGAGCTGAAGGGCCTCCTCACGACATCCAAGGAACCTCGCCGACACCTGCCCTTTTCTCAACATCCATTGTGTTTTGCGCTTGGTGCTTGTAGCTTGATAACAAGGTAAGTGGGACCTAATCTCTCCTTATGTACAGGTAGGTTTGATCTAGGTAAGGTACAGTATGAAACAATGTCCACTTAACTCTATTGTTTTCAAATGCATTTTTAATTGTGTTTTGTGCTTGCTGTAATGCATATTTGATTGTGTTTTGTGCTTGCTGTTTTTAATGTGTTTTCTTACAATCATTTCATTTTGTGACTTTTGTGTAATCTTACAGGTATAACCTGAAATAGAGAAGAAGGGAGGCTGAATGATGGAAGAGGAGTATTGACATTTTGACGAGAACTTGAATATGGCTAGAAGTTGAGGTATTAGTTCGATCTGAAGGCATTGAGATCATTTCACTCCATCAGACAAGGTAAGCTAAAAGCTGATCTCTGACATGTTTCCAAGGCCAAAGATAATTTCAGACGAACATTTTTATAATGCCTCCTTCTAGCTTGATAACAAGGTAAGTGGGAACTAATCTCTCCTTATGTAGCTGTGATCTAGGTAAGGTACAGTATGATACATTGATACAATGTCCACTTCACTGTATTGTTTTCATATGCATATTTTATCCAGGGAAACTCGACGACACCTGAGTGTGTGGTAGAGTAAACGGCCCTCCTCTCGACATCCAAGGACTGTCGCGGTTCCCTCCTTGTCATTCAGGGAAACGCAACGACACCTGAGGTTGTGATAGAGCTGAAGGGCCTCCTCACGACATCCAAGGAACCTCGCCGACACCTGCCCTTTTCTCAACATCCAGCATATTTCATTGTGTTTTGAGCTTGGTGCTTGTAGCTTGATAACAAGGTAAGTGGGACCTAATCTCTCCTTATGTACAGGTAGGTGTGATCTAGGTAAGGTACAGTATGAAACAATGTCCACTTAACTCTATTACTTTCAAATGCATATTTGATTGTGTTTTGTGCTTGCTGTAATGCATATTTGATTGTGTTTTGTGCTTGCTGTTTTTCTTACAATCATTTCATTTTGTGACTTGTGTGTAATTTTACAGGTAGAACCTGAAATAGAGAAGAAGGGAGGCTGAATGATGGAAGAGGAGTATTGACATTTTGACGAGAACTTGAATATGGCTAGAAGTTGAGGTATTAGTTCGATCTGAAGGCATTGAGATCATTTCACTCCATCAGACAAGGTAAGCTAAAAGCTGATCTCTGACATGTTTCCAAGGCCAAAGATAATTTCAGACGAACATTTTTATAATGCCTCCTTCTAGCTTGATAACAAGGTAAGTGGGAACTAATCTCTCCTTATGTAGCTGTGATCTAGGTAAGGTACAGTATGATACATTGATACAATGTCCACTTCACTGTATTGTTTTCATATGCATATTTTATCCAGGGAACCTCGACGACACCTGAGTGTGTGGTAGAGTAAACGGCCCTCCTCTCGACATCCAAGGACTGTCGCGGTTCCCTCCTTGTCATTCAGGGAAACGCGACGACACCTGAGGTTGTGATAGAGCTGAAGGGCCTCCTCACGACATCCAAGGAACCTCGCCGACACCTGCCCTTTTCTCAACATCAAGCATATTTCATTGTGTTTTGAGCTTGGTGCTTGTAGCTTGATAACAAGGTAAGTGGGACCTAATCTCTCCTTATGTACAGGTAGGTGTGATCTAGGTAAGGTACAGTATGAAACAATGTCCACTTAACTCTATTACTTTCAAATGCATATTTGATTGTGTTTTGTGCTTGCTGTAATGCATATTTGATTGTGTTTTGTGCTTGCTGTTTTTCTTACAATCATTTCATTTTGTGACTTGTGTGTCATTTTACAGGTAGAACCTGAAATAGAGAAGAAGGGAGGCTGAATGATGGAAGAGGAGTATTGACATTTTGACGAGAACTTGAATATGGCTAGAAGTTGAGGTATTAGTTCGATCTGAAGGCATTGAGATCATTTCACTCCATCAGACAAGGTAAGCTAAAAGCTGATCTCTGACATGTTTCCAAGGCCAAAGATAATTTCAGACGAACATTTTTATAATGCCTCCTTCTAGCTTGATAACAAGGTAAGTGGGAACTAATCTCTCCTTATGTAGCTGTGATCTAGGTAAGGTACAGTATGATACATTGATACAATGTCCACTTCACTGTATTGTTTTCATATGCATATTTTATCCAGGGAACCTCGACGACACCTGAGTGTGTGGTAGAGTAAACGGCCCTCCTCTCGACATCCAAGGACTGTCGCGGTTCCCTCCTTGTCATTCAGGGAAACGCGACGACACCTGAGGTTGTGATAGAGCTGAAGGGCCTCCTCACGACATCCAAGGAATCTCGCCGACACCTGCCCTTTTCTCAACATCCAGCATATTTCATTGTGTTTTGAGCTTGGTGCTTGTAGCTTGATAACAAGGTAAGTGGGACCTAATCTCTCCTTATGTACAGGTAGGTGTGATCTAGGTAAGGTACAGTATGAAACAATGTCCACTTAACTCTATTACTTTCAAATGCATATTTGATTGTGTTTTGTGCTTGCTGTAATGCATATTTGATTGTGTTTTGTGCTTGCTGTTTTTAATGTGTTTTCTTACAATCATTTCATTTTGTGACTTGTGTGTCATTTTACAGGTAGAACCTGAAATAGAGAAGAAGGGAGGCTGAATGATGGAAGAGGAGTATTGACATTTTGACGAGAACTTGAATATGGCTAGAGGTTGAGGTATTAGTTTGATCTGAAGGCATTGAGATCATTTCACTCCATCAGACAAGGTAAGCTAAAAGCTGATCTCTGACATGTTTCCAAGGCCAAAGATAATTTCAGACGAACATTTTTATAATGCCTCCTTCTAGCTTGATAACAAGGTAAGTGGGAACTAATCTCTCCTTATGTAGCTGTGATCTAGGTAAGGTACAGTATGATACATTGATACAATGTCCACTTCACTGTATTGTTTTCATATGCATGTTTTATCCAGGGAACCTCGACGACACCTGAGTGTGTGGTAGAGTAGATGGCCCTCCTCTCGACATCCAAGGACTGTCGCGGTTCCCTCCTTGACATTCAGGGAAACGCGACGACACCTGAGTGTGTGATAGAGCTGAAGGGCCTCCTCACGACATCCAAGGAACCTCGCCGACACCTGCCCTTTTCTCAACATCCATTGTGTTTTGCGCTTGGTGCTTGTAGCTTGATAACAAGGTAAGTGGGACCTAATCTCTCCTTATGTACAGGTAGGTTTGATCTAGGTAAGGTACAGTATGAAACAATGTCCACTTAACTCTATTGTTTTCAAATGCATTTTTAATTGTGTTTTGTGCTTGCTGTAATGCATATTTGATTGTGTTTTGTGCTTGCTGTTTTTAATGTGTTTTCTTACAATCATTTCATTTTGTGACTTGTGTGTCATTTTACAGGTAGAACCTGAAATAGAGAAGAAGGGAGGCTGAATGATGGAAGAGGAGTGTTGACATTTTGACGAGAACTTGAATATGGCTAGAGGTTGAGGTATTAGTTCGATCTGAAGGCATTGAGATCATTTCACTCCATCAGACAAGGTAAGCTAAAAGCTGATCTCTGACATGTTTCCAAGGCCAAAGATAATTTCAGACGAACATTTTTATAATGCCTCCTTCTAGCTTGATAACAAGGTAAGTGGGAACTAATCTCTCCTTATGTAGCTGTGATCTAGGTAAGGTACAGTATGATACATTGATACAATGTCCACTTCACTGTATTGTTTTCATATGCATGTTTTATCCAGGGAACCTCGACGACACCTGAGTGTGTGGTAGAGTAGATGGCCCTCCTCTCAACATCCAAGGACTGTCGCGGTTCCCTCCTTGACATTCAGGGAAACGCGACGACACCTGAGTGTGTGGTAGAGCTGAAGGGCCTCCTCACGACATCCAAGGAACCTCGCCGACACCTGCCCTTTTCTCAACATCCAGCATATTTCATTGTGTTTTGAGCTTGGTGCTTGTAGCTTGATAACAAGGTAAGTGGGACCTAATCTCTCCTTATGTACAGGTAGGTGTGATCTAGGTAAGGTACAGTATGAAACAATGTCCACTTAACTCTATTACTTTCAAATGCATATTTGATTGTGTTTTGTGCTTGCTGTAATGCATATTTGATTGTGTTTTGTGCTTGCTGTTTTTAATGTGTTTTCTTACAATCATTTCATTTTGTGACTTGTGTGTCATTTTACAGGTAGAACCTGAAATAGAGAAGAAGGGAGGCTGAATGATGGAAGAGGAGTATTGACATTTTGACGAGAACTTGAATATGGCTAGAGGTTGAGGTATTAGTTCGATCTGAAGGCATTGAGATCATTTCACTCCATCAGACAAGGTAAGCTAAAAGCTGATCTCTGACATGTTTCCAAGGCCAAAGATAATTTCAGACGAACATTTTTATAATGCCTCCTTCTAGCTTGATAACAAGGTAAATGGGAACTAATCTCTCCTTATGTAGCTGTGATCTAGGTAAGGTACAGTATGATACATTGATACAATGTCCACTTCACTGTATTGTTTTCATATGCATGTTTTATCCAGGGAACCTCGACGACACCTGAGTGCGTGGTAGAGTAGTTGGCCCTCCTCTCGACATCCAAGGACTGTCGCGGTTCCCTCCTTGACATTCAGGGAAACGCGACGACACCTGAGTGTGTGATAGAGCTGAAGGGCCTCCTCGCGACATCCAAGGAACCTCGCCGACACCTGCCCTTTTCTCAACATCCATTGTGTTTTGCGCTTGGTGCTTGTAGCTTGATAACAAGGTAAGTGGGACCTAATCTCTCCTTATGTACAGGTAAGTGTGATCTAGGTAAGGTACAGTATGAAACAATGTCCACTTAACTCTATTGTTTTCAAATGCATTTTTAATTGTGTGTTGTGCTTGCTGTAATGCATATTTGATTGTGTTTTGTGCTTGCTGTTTTTAATGTGTTTTCTTACAATCATTCCATTTTGTGACTTTTGTGTAATCTTACAGGTAGAACCTGAAATAGAGAAGAAGGGAGGCTGAATGATGGAAGAGGAGTATTGACATTTTGACGAGAACTTGAATATGGCTAGAAGTTGAGGTATTAGTTCGATCTGAAGGCATTGAGATCATTTCACTCCATCAGACAAGGTAAGCTAAAAGCTGATCTCTGACATGTTTCCAAGGCCAAAGATAATTTCAGACGAACATTTTTATAATGCCTCCTTCTAGCTTGATAACAAGGTAAGTGGGAACTAATCTCTCCTTATGTAGCTGTGATCTAGGTAAGGTACAGTATGATACATTGATACAATGTCCACTTCACTGTATTGTTTTCATATGCATATTTTATCCAGGGAACCTCGACGACACCTGAGTGTGTGGTAGAGTAAACGGCCCTCCTCTCGACATCCAAGGACTGTCGCGGTTCCCTCCTTGTCATTCAGGGAAACGCGACGACACCTGAGGTTGTGATAGAGCTGAAGGGCCTCCTCACGACATCCAAGGAACCTCGCCGACACCTGCCCTTTTCTCAACATCAAGCATATTTCATTGTGTTTTGAGCTTGGTGCTTGTAGCTTGATAACAAGGTAAGTGGGACCTAATCTCTCCTTATGTACAGGTAGGTGTGATCTAGGTAAGGTACAGTATGAAACAATGTCCACTTAACTCTATTACTTTCAAATGCATATTTGATTGTGTTTTGTGCTTGCTGTAATGCATATTTGATTGTGTTTTGTGCTTGCTGTTTTTCTTACAATCATTTCATTTTGTGACTTGTGTGTCATTTTACAGGTAGAACCTGAAATAGAGAAGAAGGGAGGCTGAATGATGGAAGAGGAGTATTGACATTTTGACGAGAACTTGAATATGGCTAGAAGTTGAGGTATTAGTTCGATCTGAAGGCATTGAGATCATTTCACTCCATCAGACAAGGTAAGCTAAAAGCTGATCTCTGACATGTTTCCAAGGCCAAAGATAATTTCAGACGAACATTTTTATAATGCCTCCTTCTAGCTTGATAACAAGGTAAGTGGGAACTAATCTCTCCTTATGTAGCTGTGATCTAGGTAAGGTACAGTATGATACATTGATACAATGTCCACTTCACTGTATTGTTTTCATATGCATATTTTATCCAGGGAACCTCGACGACACCTGAGTGTGTGGTAGAGTAAACGGCCCTCCTCTCGACATCCAAGGACTGTCGCGGTTCCCTCCTTGTCATTCAGGGAAACGCGACGACACCTGAGGTTGTGATAGAGCTGAAGGGCCTCCTCACGACATCCAAGGAATCTCGCCGACACCTGCCCTTTTCTCAACATCCAGCATATTTCATTGTGTTTTGAGCTTGGTGCTTGTAGCTTGATAACAAGGTAAGTGGGACCTAATCTCTCCTTATGTACAGGTAGGTGTGATCTAGGTAAGGTACAGTATGAAACAATGTCCACTTAACTCTATTACTTTCAAATGCTTATTTGATTGTGTTTTGTGCTTGCTGTAATGCATATTTGATTGTGTTTTGTGCTTGCTGTTTTTAATGTGTTTTCTTATATCATTTCATTTTGTGACTTGTGTGTCATTTTACAGGTAGAACCTGAAATAGAGAAGAAGGGAGGCTGAATGATGGAAGAGGAGTATTGACATTTTGACGAGAACTTGAATATGGCTAGAGGTTGAGGTATTAGTTCGATCTGAAGGCATTGAGATCATTTCACTCCATCAGACAAGGTAAGCTAAAAGCTGATCTCTGACATGTTTCCAAGGCCAAAGATAATTTCAGACGAACATTTTTATAATGCCTCCTTCTAGCTTGATAACAAGGTAAGTGGGAACTAATCTCTCCTTATGTAGCTTTGATCTAGGTAAGGTACAGTATGATATATTGATACAATGTCCACTTCACTGTATTGTTTTCATATGCATGTTTTATCCAGGGAACCTCGACGACACCTGAGTGTGTGGTAGAGTAGATGGCCCTCCTCTCGACATCCAAGGACTGTCGCGGTTCCCTCCTTGACATTCAGGGAAACGCGACGACACCTGAGTGTGTGATAGAGCTGAAGGGCCTCCTCACGACATCCAAGGAACCTCGCCGACACCTGCCCTTTTCTCAACATCCATTGTGTTTTGCGCTTGGTGCTTGTAGCTTGATAACAAGGTAAGTGGGGCCTAATCTCTCCTTATGTACAGGTAGGTGTGATCTAGGTAAGGTACAGTATGAAACAATGTCCACTTAACTCTATTGTTTTCAAATGCATTTTTAATTGTGTTTTGTGCTTGCTGTTTTTAATGTGTTTTCTTACAATCATTTCATTTTGTGACTTTTGTGTAATCTTACAGGTAGAACCTGAAATAGAGAAGAAGGGAGGCTGAATGATGGAAGAGGAGTATTGACATTTTGACGAGAACTTGAATATGGCTAGAAGTTGAGGTATTAGTTCGATCTGAAGGCATTGAGACCATTTCACTCCATCAGACAAGGTAAGCTAAAAGCTGATCTCTGACATGTTTCCAAGGCCAAAGATAATTTCAGACGAACATTTTTATAATGCCTCCTTCTAGCTTGATAACAAGGTAAGTGGGAACTAATCTCTCCTTATGTAGCTGTGATCTAGGTAAGGTACAGTATGATACATTGATACAATGTCCACTTCACTGTATTGTTTTCATATGCATATTTTATCCAGGGAAACTCGACGACACCTGAGTGTGTGGTAGAGTAAACGGCCCTCCTCTCGACATCCAAGGACTGTCGCGGTTCCCTCCTTGTCATTCAGGGAAACGCAACGACACCTGAGGTTGTGATAGAGCTGAAGGGCCTCCTCACGACATCCAAGGAACCTCGCCGACACCTGCCCTTTTCTCAACATCCAGCATATTTCATTGTGTTTTGAGCTTGGTGCTTGTAGCTTGATAACAAGGTAAGTGGGACCTAATCTCTCCTTATGTACAGGTAGGTGTGATCTAGGTAAGGTACAGTATGAAACAATGTCCACTTAACTCTATTACTTTCAAATGCATATTTGATTGTGTTTTGTGCTTGCTGTAATGCATATTTGATTGTGTTTTGTGCTTGCTGTTTTTCTTACAATCATTTCATTTTGTGACTTGTGTGTAATTTTACAGGTAGAACCTGAAATAGAGAAGAAGGGAGGCTGAATGATGGAAGAGGAGTATTGACATTTTGACGAGAACTTGAATATGGCTAGAAGTTGAGGTATTAGTTCGATCTGAAGGCATTGAGATCATTTCACTCCATCAGACAAGGTAAGCTAAAAGCTGATCTCTGACATGTTTCCAAGGCCAAAGATAATTTCAGACGAACATTTTTATAATGCCTCCTTCTAGCTTGATAACAAGGTAAGTGGGAACTAATCTCTCCTTATGTAGCTGTGATCTAGGTAAGGTACAGTATGATACATTGATACAATGTCCACTTCACTGTATTGTTTTCATATGCATATTTTATCCAGGGAACCTCGACGACACCTGAGTGTGTGGTAGAGTAAACGGCCCTCCTCTCGACATCCAAGGACTGTCGCGGTTCCCTCCTTGTCATTCAGGGAAACGCGACGACACCTGAGGTTGTGATAGAGCTGAAGGGCCTCCTCACGACATCCAAGGAACCTCGCCGACACCTGCCCTTTTCTCAACATCAAGCATATTTCATTGTGTTTTGAGCTTGGTGCTTGTAGCTTGATAACAAGGTAAGTGGGACCTAATCTCTCCTTATGTACAGGTAGGTGTGATCTAGGTAAGGTACAGTATGAAACAATGTCCACTTAACTCTATTACTTTCAAATGCATATTTGATTGTGTTTTGTGCTTGCTGTAATGCATATTTGATTGTGTTTTGTGCTTGCTGTTTTTCTTACAATCATTTCATTTTGTGACTTGTGTGTCATTTTACAGGTAGAACCTGAAATAGAGAAGAAGGGAGGCTGAATGATGGAAGAGGAGTATTGACATTTTGACGAGAACTTGAATATGGCTAGAAGTTGAGGTATTAGTTCGATCTGAAGGCATTGAGATCATTTCACTCCATCAGACAAGGTAAGCTAAAAGCTGATCTCTGACATGTTTCCAAGGCCAAAGATAATTTCAGACGAACATTTTTATAATGCCTCCTTCTAGCTTGATAACAAGGTAAGTGGGAACTAATCTCTCCTTATGTAGCTGTGATCTAGGTAAGGTACAGTATGATACATTGATACAATGTCCACTTCACTGTATTGTTTTCATATGCATATTTTATCCAGGGAACCTCGACGACACCTGAGTGTGTGGTAGAGTAAACGGCCCTCCTCTCGACATCCAAGGACTGTCGCGGTTCCCTCCTTGTCATTCAGGGAAACGCGACGACACCTGAGGTTGTGATAGAGCTGAAGGGCCTCCTCACGACATCCAAGGAATCTCGCCGACACCTGCCCTTTTCTCAACATCCAGCATATTTCATTGTGTTTTGAGCTTGGTGCTTGTAGCTTGATAACAAGGTAAGTGGGACCTAATCTCTCCTTATGTACAGGTAGGTGTGATCTAGGTAAGGTACAGTATGAAACAATGTCCACTTAACTCTATTACTTTCAAATGCATATTTGATTGTGTTTTGTGCTTGCTGTAATGCATATTTGATTGTGTTTTGTGCTTGCTGTTTTTAATGTGTTTTCTTACAATCATTTCATTTTGTGACTTGTGTGTCATTTTACAGGTAGAACCTGAAATAGAGAAGAAGGGAGGCTGAATGATGGAAGAGGAGTATTGACATTTTGACGAGAACTTGAATATGGCTAGAGGTTGAGGTATTAGTTTGATCTGAAGGCATTGAGATCATTTCACTCCATCAGACAAGGTAAGCTAAAAGCTGATCTCTGACATGTTTCCAAGGCCAAAGATAATTTCAGACGAACATTTTTATAATGCCTCCTTCTAGCTTGATAACAAGGTAAGTGGGAACTAATCTCTCCTTATGTAGCTGTGATCTAGGTAAGGTACAGTATGATACATTGATACAATGTCCACTTCACTGTATTGTTTTCATATGCATGTTTTATCCAGGGAACCTCGACGACACCTGAGTGTGTGGTAGAGTAGATGGCCCTCCTCTCGACATCCAAGGACTGTCGCGGTTCCCTCCTTGACATTCAGGGAAACGCGACGACACCTGAGTGTGTGATAGAGCTGAAGGGCCTCCTCACGACATCCAAGGAACCTCGCCGACACCTGCCCTTTTCTCAACATCCATTGTGTTTTGCGCTTGGTGCTTGTAGCTTGATAACAAGGTAAGTGGGACCTAATCTCTCCTTATGTACAGGTAGGTTTGATCTAGGTAAGGTACAGTATGAAACAATGTCCACTTAACTCTATTGTTTTCAAATGCATTTTTAATTGTGTTTTGTGCTTGCTGTAATGCATATTTGATTGTGTTTTGTGCTTGCTGTTTTTAATGTGTTTTCTTACAATCATTTCATTTTGTGACTTGTGTGTCATTTTACAGGTAGAACCTGAAATAGAGAAGAAGGGAGGCTGAATGATGGAAGAGGAGTGTTGACATTTTGACGAGAACTTGAATATGGCTAGAGGTTGAGGTATTAGTTCGATCTGAAGGCATTGAGATCATTTCACTCCATCAGACAAGGTAAGCTAAAAGCTGATCTCTGACATGTTTCCAAGGCCAAAGATAATTTCAGACGAACATTTTTATAATGCCTCCTTCTAGCTTGATAACAAGGTAAGTGGGAACTAATCTCTCCTTATGTAGCTGTGATCTAGGTAAGGTACAGTATGATACATTGATACAATGTCCACTTCACTGTATTGTTTTCATATGCATGTTTTATCCAGGGAACCTCGACGACACCTGAGTGTGTGGTAGAGTAGATGGCCCTCCTCTCAACATCCAAGGACTGTCGCGGTTCCCTCCTTGACATTCAGGGAAACGCGACGACACCTGAGTGTGTGGTAGAGCTGAAGGGCCTCCTCACGACATCCAAGGAACCTCGCCGACACCTGCCCTTTTCTCAACATCCAGCATATTTCATTGTGTTTTGAGCTTGGTGCTTGTAGCTTGATAACAAGGTAAGTGGGACCTAATCTCTCCTTATGTACAGGTAGGTGTGATCTAGGTAAGGTACAGTATGAAACAATGTCCACTTAACTCTATTACTTTCAAATGCATATTTGATTGTGTTTTGTGCTTGCTGTAATGCATATTTGATTGTGTTTTGTGCTTGCTGTTTTTAATGTGTTTTCTTACAATCATTTCATTTTGTGACTTGTGTGTCATTTTACAGGTAGAACCTGAAATAGAGAAGAAGGGAGGCTGAATGATGGAAGAGGAGTATTGACATTTTGACGAGAACTTGAATATGGCTAGAGGTTGAGGTATTAGTTCGATCTGAAGGCATTGAGATCATTTCACTCCATCAGACAAGGTAAGCTAAAAGCTGATCTCTGACATGTTTCCAAGGCCAAAGATAATTTCAGACGAACATTTTTATAATGCCTCCTTCTAGCTTGATAACAAGGTAAATGGGAACTAATCTCTCCTTATGTAGCTGTGATCTAGGTAAGGTACAGTATGATACATTGATACAATGTCCACTTCACTGTATTGTTTTCATATGCATGTTTTATCCAGGGAACCTCGACGACACCTGAGTGCGTGGTAGAGTAGTTGGCCCTCCTCTCGACATCCAAGGACTGTCGCGGTTCCCTCCTTGACATTCAGGGAAACGCGACGACACCTGAGTGTGTGATAGAGCTGAAGGGCCTCCTCGCGACATCCAAGGAACCTCGCCGACACCTGCCCTTTTCTCAACATCCATTGTGTTTTGCGCTTGGTGCTTGTAGCTTGATAACAAGGTAAGTGGGACCTAATCTCTCCTTATGTACAGGTAAGTGTGATCTAGGTAAGGTACAGTATGAAACAATGTCCACTTAACTCTATTGTTTTCAAATGCATTTTTAATTGTGTGTTGTGCTTGCTGTAATGCATATTTGATTGTGTTTTGTGCTTGCTGTTTTTAATGTGTTTTCTTACAATCATTCCATTTTGTGACTTTTGTGTAATCTTACAGGTAGAACCTGAAATAGAGAAGAAGGGAGGCTGAATGATGGAAGAGGAGTATTGACATTTTGACGAGAACTTGAATATGGCTAGAAGTTGAGGTATTAGTTCGATCTGAAGGCATTGAGATCATTTCACTCCATCAGACAAGGTAAGCTAAAAGCTGATCTCTGACATGTTTCCAAGGCCAAAGATAATTTCAGACGAACATTTTTATAATGCCTCCTTCTAGCTTGATAACAAGGTAAGTGGGAACTAATCTCTCCTTATGTAGCTGTGATCTAGGTAAGGTACAGTATGATACATTGATACAATGTCCACTTCACTGTATTGTTTTCATATGCATATTTTATCCAGGGAACCTCGACGACACCTGAGTGTGTGGTAGAGTAAACGGCCCTCCTCTCGACATCCAAGGACTGTCGCGGTTCCCTCCTTGTCATTCAGGGAAACGCGACGACACCTGAGGTTGTGATAGAGCTGAAGGGCCTCCTCACGACATCCAAGGAACCTCGCCGACACCTGCCCTTTTCTCAACATCAAGCATATTTCATTGTGTTTTGAGCTTGGTGCTTGTAGCTTGATAACAAGGTAAGTGGGACCTAATCTCTCCTTATGTACAGGTAGGTGTGATCTAGGTAAGGTACAGTATGAAACAATGTCCACTTAACTCTATTACTTTCAAATGCATATTTGATTGTGTTTTGTGCTTGCTGTAATGCATATTTGATTGTGTTTTGTGCTTGCTGTTTTTCTTACAATCATTTCATTTTGTGACTTGTGTGTCATTTTACAGGTAGAACCTGAAATAGAGAAGAAGGGAGGCTGAATGATGGAAGAGGAGTATTGACATTTTGACGAGAACTTGAATATGGCTAGAAGTTGAGGTATTAGTTCGATCTGAAGGCATTGAGATCATTTCACTCCATCAGACAAGGTAAGCTAAAAGCTGATCTCTGACATGTTTCCAAGGCCAAAGATAATTTCAGACGAACATTTTTATAATGCCTCCTTCTAGCTTGATAACAAGGTAAGTGGGAACTAATCTCTCCTTATGTAGCTGTGATCTAGGTAAGGTACAGTATGATACATTGATACAATGTCCACTTCACTGTATTGTTTTCATATGCATATTTTATCCAGGGAACCTCGACGACACCTGAGTGTGTGGTAGAGTAAACGGCCCTCCTCTCGACATCCAAGGACTGTCGCGGTTCCCTCCTTGTCATTCAGGGAAACGCGACGACACCTGAGGTTGTGATAGAGCTGAAGGGCCTCCTCACGACATCCAAGGAATCTCGCCGACACCTGCCCTTTTCTCAACATCCAGCATATTTCATTGTGTTTTGAGCTTGGTGCTTGTAGCTTGATAACAAGGTAAGTGGGACCTAATCTCTCCTTATGTACAGGTAGGTGTGATCTAGGTAAGGTACAGTATGAAACAATGTCCACTTAACTCTATTACTTTCAAATGCTTATTTGATTGTGTTTTGTGCTTGCTGTAATGCATATTTGATTGTGTTTTGTGCTTGCTGTTTTTAATGTGTTTTCTTATATCATTTCATTTTGTGACTTGTGTGTCATTTTACAGGTAGAACCTGAAATAGAGAAGAAGGGAGGCTGAATGATGGAAGAGGAGTATTGACATTTTGACGAGAACTTGAATATGGCTAGAGGTTGAGGTATTAGTTCGATCTGAAGGCATTGAGATCATTTCACTCCATCAGACAAGGTAAGCTAAAAGCTGATCTCTGACATGTTTCCAAGGCCAAAGATAATTTCAGACGAACATTTTTATAATGCCTCCTTCTAGCTTGATAACAAGGTAAGTGGGAACTAATCT
Source organism: Nannobrachium achirus (assembly GCF_963921795.1). Classification (NCBI taxonomy): domain Eukaryota; kingdom Metazoa; phylum Chordata; class Actinopteri; order Myctophiformes; family Myctophidae; genus Nannobrachium; species Nannobrachium achirus. The sequence continues at coordinate 51,329,776 of NC_137827.1, read as the reverse complement.
CTCCTTATGTAGCTTTGATCTAGGTAAGGTACAGTATGATATATTGATACAATGTCCACTTCACTGTATTGTTTTCATATGCATGTTTTATCCAGGGAACCTCGACGACACCTGAGTGTGTGGTAGAGTAGATGGCCCTCCTCTCGACATCCAAGGACTGTCGCGGTTCCCTCCTTGACATTCAGGGAAACGCGACGACACCTGAGTGTGTGATAGAGCTGAAGGGCCTCCTCACGACATCCAAGGAACCTCGCCGACACCTGCCCTTTTCTCAACATCCATTGTGTTTTGCGCTTGGTGCTTGTAGCTTGATAACAAGGTAAGTGGGGCCTAATCTCTCCTTATGTACAGGTAGGTGTGATCTAGGTAAGGTACAGTATGAAACAATGTCCACTTAACTCTATTGTTTTCAAATGCATTTTTAATTGTGTTTTGTGCTTGCTGTTTTTAATGTGTTTTCTTACAATCATTTCATTTTGTGACTTTTGTGTAATCTTACAGGTAGAACCTGAAATAGAGAAGAAGGGAGGCTGAATGATGGAAGAGGAGTATTGACATTTTGACGAGAACTTGAATATGGCTAGAAGTTGAGGTATTAGTTCGATCTGAAGGCATTGAGACCATTTCACTCCATCAGACAAGGTAAGCTAAAAGCTGATCTCTGACATGTTTCCAAGGCCAAAGATAATTTCAGACGAACATTTTTATAATGCCTCCTTCTAGCTTGATAACAAGGTAAGTGGGAACTAATCTCTCCTTATGTAGCTGTGATCTAGGTAAGGTACAGTATGATACATTGATACAATGTCCACTTCACTGTATTGTTTTCATATGCATATTTTATCCAGGGAACCTCGACGACACCTGAGTGTGTGGTAGAGTAAACGGCCCTCCTCTCGACATCCAAGGACTGTCGCGGTTCCCTCCTTGTCATTCAGGGAAACGCAACGACACCTGAGGTTGTGATAGAGCTGAAGGGCCTCCTCACGACATCAAAGGAACCTCGCCGACACCTGCCCTTTTCTCAACATCCAGCATATTTCATTGTGTTTTGAGCTTGGTGCTTGTAGCTTGATAACAAGGTAAGTGGGACCTAATCTCTCCTTATGTACAGGTAGGTGTGATCTAGGTAAGGTACAGTATGAAACAATGTCCACTTAACTCTATTACTTTCAAATGCATATTTGATTGTGTTTTGTGCTTGCTGTAATGCATATTTGATTGTGTTTTGTGCTTGCTGTTTTTCTTACAATCATTTCATTTTGTGACTTGTGTGTCATTTTACAGGTAGAACCTGAAATAGAGAAGAAGGGAGGCTGAATGATGGAAGAGGAGTATTGACATTTTGACGAGAACTTGAATATGGCTAGAGGTTGAGGTATTAGTTTGATCTGAAGGCATTGAGATCATTTCACTCCATCAGACAAGGTAAGCTAAAAGCTGATCTCTGACATGTTTCCAAGGCCAAAGATAATTTCAGACGAACATTTTTATAATGCCTCCTTCTAGCTTGATAACAAGGTAAGTGGGAACTAATCTCTCCTTATGTAGCTGTGATCTAGGTAAGGTACAGTATGATACATTGATACAATGTCCACTTCACTGTATTGTTTTCATATGCATGTTTTATCCAGGGAACCTCGACGACACCTGAGTGTGTGGTAGAGTAGATGGCCCTCCTCTCGACATCCAAGGACTGTCGCGGTTCCCTCCTTGACATTCAGGGAAACGCGACGACACCTGAGTGTGTGGTAGAGCTGAAGGGCCTCCTCACGACATCCAAGGAACCTCGCCGACACCTGCCCTTTTCTCAACATCCAGCATATTTCATTGTGTTTTGAGCTTGGTGCTTGTAGCTTGATAACAAGGTAAGTGGGACCTAATCTCTCCTTATGTACAGGTAGGTGTGATCTAGGTAAGGTACAGTATGAAACAATGTCCACTTAACTCTATTACTTTCAAATGCATATTTGATTGTGTTTTGTGCTTGCTGTAATGCATATTTGATTGTGTTTTGTGCTTGCTGTTTTTAATGTGTTTTCTTACAATCATTTCATTTTGTGACTTGTGTGTCATTTTACAGGTAGAACCTGAAATAGAGAAGAAGGGAGGCTGAATGATGGAAGAGGAGTATTGCCATTTTGACGAGAACTTGAATATGGCTAGAGGTTGAGGTATTAGTTCGATCTGAAGGCATTGAGATCATTTCACTCCATCAGACAAGGTAAGCTAAAAGCTGATCTCTGACATGTTTCCAAGGCCAAAGATAATTTCAGATGAACATTTTTATAATGCCTCCTTCTAGCTTGATAACAAGGTAAGTGGGAACTAATCTCTCCTTATGTAGCTGTGATCTAGGTAAGGTACAGTATGATACATTGATACAATGTCCACTTCACTGTATTGTTTTCATATGCATGTTTTATCCAGGGAACCTCGACGACACCTGAGTGCGTGGTAGAGTAGTTGGCCCTCCTCTCGACATCCAAGGACTGTCGCGGTTCCCTCCTTGACATTCAGGGAAACGCGACGACACCTGAGTGTGTGATAGAGCTGAAGGGCCTCCTCACGACATCCAAGGAACCTCGCCGACACCTGCCCTTTTCTCAACATCCATTGTGTTTTGCGCTTGGTGCTTGTAGCTTGATAACAAGGTAAGTGGGACCTAATCTCTCCTTATGTACAGGTAGGTTTGATCTAGGTAAGGTACAGTATGAAACAATGTCCACTTAACTCTATTGTTTTCAAATGCATTTTTAATTGTGTTTTGTGCTTGCTGTAATGCATATTTGATTGTGTTTTGTGCTTGCTGTTTTTAATGTGTTTTCTTACAATCATTTCATTTTGTGACTTTTGTGTAATCTTACAGGTAGAACCTGAAATAGAGAAGAAGGGAGGCTGAATGATGGAAGAGGAGTATTGACATTTTGACGAGAACTTGAATATGGCTAGAAGTTGAGGTATTAGTTCGATCTGAAGGCATTGAGATCATTTCACTCCATCAGACAAGGTAAGCTAAAAGCTGATCTCTGACATGTTTCCAAGGCCAAAGATAATTTCAGACGAACATTTTTATAATGCCTCCTAGCTTGATAACAAGGTAAGTGGGAACTAATCTCTCCTTATGTAGCTGTGATCTAGGTAAGGTACAGTATGATACGTTGATACAATGTCCACTTCACTGTATTGTTTTCATATGCATGTTTTATCCAGGGAACCTCGACGACACCTGAGTGTGTGGTAGAGTAGATGGCCCTCCTCTCGACATCCAAGGACTGTCGCGGTTCCCTCCTTGACATTCAGGGAAACGCGACGACACCTGAGTGTGTGATAGAGCTGAAGGGCCTCCTCACGACATCCAAGGAACCTCGCCGACACCTGCCCTTTTCTCAACATCCATTGTGTTTTGCGCTTGGTGCTTGTAGCTTGATAACAAGGTAAGTGGGACCTAATCTCTCCTTATGTACAGGTAGGTGTGATCTAGGTAAGGTACAGTATGAAACAATGTCCACTTAACTATTGTTTTCAAATGCATTTTTAATTGTGTTTTGTGCTTGCTGTAATGCATATTTGATTGTGTTTTGTGCTTGCTGTTTTTAATGTGTTTTCTTACAATCATTTCATTTTGTGACTTTTGTGTAATCTTACAGGTATAACCTGAAATAGAGAAGAAGGGAGGCTGAATGATGGAAGAGGAGTATTGACATTTTGACGAGAACTTGAATATGGCTAGAAGTTGAGGTATTAGTTCGATCTGAAGGCATTGAGATCATTTCACTCCATCAGACAAGGTAAGCTAAAAGCTGATCTCTGACATGTTTCCAAGGCCAAAGATAATTTCAGACGAACATTTTTATAATGCCTCCTTCTAGCTTGATAACAAGGTAAGTGGGAACTAATCTCTCCTTATGTAGCTGTGATCTAGGTAAGGTACAGTATGATACATTGATACAATGTCCACTTCACTGTATTGTTTTCATATGCATATTTTATCCAGGGAACCTCGACGACACCTGAGTGTGTGGTAGAGTAAACGGCCCTCCTCTCGACATCCAAGGACTGTCGCGGTTCCCTCCTTGTCATTCAGGGAAACGCGACGACACCTGAGGTTGTGATAGAGCTGAAGGGCCTCCTCACGACATCCAAGGAACCTCGCCGACACCTGCCCTTTTCTCAACATCCAGCATATTTCATTGTGTTTTGAGCTTGGTGCTTGTAGCTTGATAAAAAGGTAAGTGGGACCTAATCTCTCCTTATGTACAGGTAGGTGTGATCTAGGTAAGGTACAGTATGAAACAATGTCCACTTAACTCTATTACTTTCAAATGCTTATTTGATTGTGTTTTGTGCTTGCTGTAATGCATATTTGATTGTGTTTTGTGCTTGCTGTTTTTAATGTGTTTTCTTACAATTATTTCATTTTGTGACTTGTGTGTCATTTTACAGGTAGAACCTGAAATAGAGAAGAAGGGAGGCTGAATGATGTATTGACATTTTGACGAGAACTTGAATATGGCTAGAGGTTGAGGTATTAGTTTGATCTGAAGGCATTGAGATCATTTCACTCCATCAGACAAGGTAAGCTAAAAGCTGATCTCTGACATGTTCTCAAGGCCAAAGATAATTTCAGAGGAACATTTTTATAATGCCTCCTTCTAGCTTGATAACAAGGTAAGTGGGAACTAATCTCTCCTTATGTAGCTGTGATCTAGGTAAGGTACAGTATGATACATTGATACAATGTCCACTTTACTGTATTGTTTTCATATGCATGTTTTATCCAGGGAACCTCGACGACACCTGAGTGTGTGGTAGAGTAGATGGCCCTCCTCTCGACATCCAAGGACTGTCGCGGTTCCCTCCTTGACATTCAGGGAAACGTGACGACACCTGAGTGTTTGATAGAGCTGAAGGGCCTCCTCACGACATCCAAGGAACATCGCCGACACCTGCCCTTTTCTCAACATCCATTGTGTTTTGCGCTTGGTGCTTGTAGCTTGATAACAAGGTAAGTGGGACCTAATCTCACCTTATGTACAGGTAGGTGTGATCTAGGTAAGGTACAGTATGAAACAATGTCCACTTAACTCTATTACTTTCAAATGCATATTTGATTGTGTTTTGTGCTTGCTGTAATGCATATTTGATTGTGTTTTGTGCTTGCTGTTTTTAATGTGTTTTCTTACAATCATTTCATTTTGTGACTTGTGTGTCATTTTACAGGTAGAACCTGAAATAGAGAAGAAGGGAGGCTGAATGATGGAAGAAGAGTATTGACATTTTGACGAGAACTTGAATATGGCTAGAAGTTGAGGTATTAGTTCAATCTGAAGGCATTGAGATCATTTCACTCCATCAGACAAGGTAAGCTAAAAGCTGATCACTGACATGTTCTCAAGGCCAAAGATAATTTCAGACAAACATTTTTATAATGCCTCCTTCTAGCTTGATAACAAGGTAAGTGGGAACTAATCTCTCCTTATGTAGCTGTGATCTAGGTAAGGTACAGTATGATACATTGATACAATGTCCACTTCACTGTATTGTTTTCATATGCATGTTTTATCCAGGGAACCTCGACGACACCTGAGTGTGTGGTAGAGTAGATGGCCCTCCTCTCGACATCCAAGGACTGTCGCGGTTCCCTCCTTGACATTCAGGGAAACGCGACGACACCTGAGTGTGTGATAGAGCTGAAGGGCCTCCTCACGACATCCAAGGAACCTCGCCGACACTTGCCCTTTTCTCAACATCCATTGTGTTTTGCGCTTGGTGCTTGTAGCTTGATAACAAGGTAAGTGGGACCTAATCTCTCCTTATGTACAGGTAGGTGTGATCTAGGTAAGGTACAGTATGAAACAATGTCCACTTAACTCTATTGTTTTCAAATGCATATTTAATTGTGTTTTGTGCTTGCTGTAATGCATATTTGATTGTGTTTTGTGCTTGCTGTTTTTAATGTGTTTTCTTACAATCATTTCATTTTGTGACTTTTGTGTAATCTTACAGGTAGAACCTGAAATAGAGAAGAAGGGAGGCTGAATGATGGAAGAGGAGTATTGACATTTTGACGAGAACTTGAATGTGGCTAGAAGTTGAGGTATTAGTTCGATCTGAAGGCATTGAGATCATTTCACTCCGTCAGACAAGGTAAGCTAAAAGCTGATCTCTGACATGTTTCCAAGGCCAAAGATAATTTCAGACGAACATTTTTATAATGCCTCCTTCTAGCTTGATAACAAGGTAAGTGGGAACTAATCTCTCCTTGTGTAGCTGTGATCTAGGTAAGGTACAGTATGATACATTGATACAATGTCCACTTCACTGTATTGTTTTCATATGCATGTTTTATCCAGGGAACCTCAACAACACCTGAGTGTGTGGTAGAGTAGACGGCCCTCCTTCCGACATCCAAGGACTGTCGCGGTTCCCTCCTCGACATTCAGGGAAACGCGACGACACCTGAGTGTGTGATAGAGCTGAAGGGGGCCTCCTCTCGACATCCAAGGAACCTCGCCGACACCTGCCCGTTTCTCAACATCCAGCATATTTCATTGTGTTTTGCGCTTGGTGCTTGTAGCTTGATAACAAGGTAAGTGGGACCTAATCTCTCCTTATGTAGGTGTGATCTAGGTAAGGTACAGTATGAAACTATGTCCACTTAACTGTATTGTTTTCAAATGCATATTTGATTGTGTTTTGTGCTTTCTGTTTTTAATGTGTTTTCTCATAATCATTTCATTTTGTGTGTAATTTTACAGGCAGAGGCTGAAATAGAGAAGAAGGGAAGCTGAGTGATGGAAGAAGAGTATTGAAATTCTGATAGAACTTGAAGATGGAGAGAAGTTGCGTATTAGTTAGATCTGAAGGCATTTGAGCAAAGGGCCCCTTATTGTAAATCGCTCTGGATTAAGACCTTCTTCTAAATGCTTAAATTGTAATTGTACAATTCTGTAAATATGTATTGTAAATGTTAATGAGGTTGGATGCGTGCCTGATTTTCACGTAAGTATTAACTGAGTAAGCATGGAAAGATGTCCCCTTTACTTACAGGTCATATACAGTTGCAGCGCATCCAGGAGATGATTCCTACATAATATTGTAAATGTTTATTGTTTATTTTACGTTCTTTCTTTGATCTGTATTTTAATGTGTTCCTATGATAGGCATCCTATCGTCAGACGAACATTTTATAATTCTTCCTTCTAGCTTGATAACTAGTTAAGTGGGAAATAATCTGTCCTTAACTGTATTGTTTTCATCATTGTTTTTAGACAACAATAAATATTTTTGTTATAATACCTCTTACTGTAGCTTGTTAACTGGTAATCATGAATGTTTCCCTTCACTACAGTACTACGCACCTGCTTTATTTTTTATCTAGGTATAATCTAGGTAAGGTATGAAACAATGTTTACTTAACTGTATTGTTCTAAATTTCATTTCTGACTTGTTGGATTCTTGTTGTTTTTAATATATACTGTATCCAATCTACTTTTCTTTTCTTTTTTTTACAGGTTCCTCTCCGAAGGAACCATCACCTTATCGTGGTGGAGAGGTTTGCGTGCCCCAATGAACCTGAGAGCTGCGTTGTCTGGTGCCTAGTGCTCCTGGAAGGGTCTCCCATGGCAAATTGGTCTCTGGCGAGGGGCCTGACTAAGAATGGTTCAAGAAGACCCAAAGAGGATGAGATCATTTCACTCTGTCAGACAAGGTAAGCTAAAAGCTGATCTCTGACATGTTCACAAGTCCAAAGATAATCTCAGACGAACATTTGATATTTGATATGGGGCCGCCCTGGTGTCGCGGTTAGAGCACACGCCTTTCCCGCCGTGGGTTCAAACGCAGCCGGGGTCGACGTCAGCATGCAAATGCGGTCGCAACGGGCCCTTTATTGTAAATCTGTCTGGATTAAGAGTGTCTGAAAATATGATTTTGATTTGTATTTTAATGTGTTTGTATCCTATCGTATTATCGTACATCGCTTTGATGTGCAGATTATTGATGTTTGGATTTCATTGATTTTTACGAATAGGTTCTTGGTTTACCTACGTTTTTAGTCCACTACTTCTAGGCATTTGATATGGGGCTGCCCTGGTGTCGCGGTTAGAGCACACGCCTTTCCCGCCGTGGGTTCAACTCAACGCAGCCAGGGTCGACGTCAGCAAGAAAATGCGGTCGCAACGGGCCCCTTATTCAACGATATAAGTCCACTTAACTGTATTGTTTTCATATGCATGTTTTATCCAGGGAACCTCGACGACACCTGATTGTATGGTAGAGTAGACGGCCCTCCTCTCGACATCCAAGGACTGTCGCGGTTCCCTCCACGACATTCAGGGAAACGCGACGACACCTGAGTGTGTGATAGAGCTGAAGGGCCTCCTCTCGACATCTAAGAAACCTCGCCGACACCTGCCCTTTTCTCAACATCCAGCATATTTCATTGTGTTTTGCGCTTGGTGTTTGTAACAAGGTAAGTGGGACCTAATCCCTCTTTACGTAGGTGTGATCTAGGTAAGGTACAGTATGAAACATTGTCCACTTAACTGTATTGTTTTCAAATGTATATTTGATTGTGTTTTGTGCTTTCTGTTTTTAATGTGTTTTCTCATAATCATTTTATTTTGTGTGTAATTTTACAGGCAGAGGCTGAAATAGAGAAGAAGGGAAGCTGAGTGATGGAAGAGGAGTATTGAAATTCTGATGAGAACTTGAAGATGGAGAGAAGTTGCGTTAGATCTGAAGGCATTTGAGATCATTTCACTCCATAAGACAAGGTAAGCTAAAAGCTGATCTCTGACATGTTCACAAGGCCAAAGATAATCTCAGACGAACGTTTGATATTTGATATGGGGCCGTGAAACTATATGGAATCTATGAACAGGTTGTGGGGGGGGGTCCCTGCTTCATCTCTCTCTCTCACCTAAGGGATCCTTGGCCTGAAAACGTTGAAGACCCCTGACTTATGTATTTTCCATCAGTTTTATAAATAATATAAATTAATATAAACTATCTCTCTCCAGTTTGAGGCTAAGAAGCGTGTGTCTGCAGAAGATGCTCTGGGACATCCCTACTTTAAGACTCTGGGGGAGCAGGTGCAAACGCTGGCTGACAGTGAGTATACAACGTACACACACACACACACACACACACACACATACACACACACACACACACACACACAGGATGTTTTACTGCGATTAAAACTAATTGTGGAGCGCATTATCAGAAAGTGCGCTTTGTCTGGGCTGGGTGTGTTACAGAATCTGACTTGTTGAGTTTAGTGACGGTCCTGGATACACATAATTATTTTCATACGAAGGGCCAACAAGTAGCCCCAGTAGCATAGGGACAGTAAGGCATACTTGTTAGAAGAGGCTACTCACAGGGATGTGGGATTGTGGGATTGTCCGAAGTGTTTTTTGCTGCCCCCTTCTGATGAGCACAAGTGTCACTTGAGGTTTGCAGTGTAATGTGTGTGCTATCATCCCACTTTTTGAGCGGTAGTCACGCCGCTCCTATACGTGGCCGTGTGTGTAGACGTACGTGTATGTATGTGGGTGCGTCCGTCCGTATGTAGCCTCAAGCCTGTGGTGTAGTACCTTTTCTGACCACACATGTTAAGGGAGGGGCGCTGTTTTCAGGCCAGGCCAGACCAGGCACACACACACAAAGCGGCCTGAACTCTAGACTTTTGCGGCCCAAGGGGAGGGGGGGGGGGGGGGGGGGGGTTGGTGGGTAAACCACCGCTCAGTTCACACGGGTGTGATTTTTGATTGTTGGAGTGACATTGATGTGATTTCAGAATATACTTTATAGCACCTTTTGCGTTGAGACATTTGTGGTTGCTTATAGACTGGTTGGGTTATAAAAAGCTAGGGGAACTGTCCCTATATTTCCTTGCTGCTTTTAATTGCACACATTATATTTCCATTTTTGACTGCTGATTGTGGTGTATCTGGGTGTATCTGTTATCCCTCTGATTGAGTGTGGCGTAATTATGTAGGCCTACAATTAAACATATAGGCCTAATTTAGCCCTATGGAATAAAGAAATGTGAAAACAGCTGTGTAACACTGCAACTTTGCAATCAATACTGTAGGTACAAAACTATAACGTAAAATACAAACTGAACAATTGTGCTTTTGCTGCTGCCAGCCCAGAATATATATTTACATATACACAATGATAACTTACAGTATCCTATAAGAAAATGTCAAAGCAGAAAAAGTCCAATTGTTCACCAATATGTTCACACAAAACATGCATAGTCTGCAAATAGTTGTGATTCCCAGCACTCTTCAGGGAAGGCACAATGAAGGCCCACACATCTTTCACTGTGATCCACATCTCAATCAACCGAAACAAAACAATTAGCAAGACCAGAGGCATTTGATTAAATACACACAGGAAGGTTATATGAAGTTGTGATCTTTTCTTGAAAGGCGGGTTGCCCCAAATCCTTGACACCTTATTTACATCAAGTTGTTCAACTAGAAAAGGTGCACTCAGTGGAATGCATATCTCTGCCAGGATGGCAGGTTTTTATATTAAATGCGACCTACGGTCGCAATAAATTGCAATCACAATGATCAAATTGGCTATAACACTTATCGTATGTACCTGTTGACTGAGAGGTACAGATCAATAGTCCTTTTCAGCAATCTGGAGGATTAGCCCGCTTCACTGACAACTGAAATGACACATGCTGAACAGACACCAGTCAGCATATTGTCTCAAGGGATGACCATAAGAGGGTTTTGTTTACAGGAGAAGGATAATGCCAGACTCTGAAAAATCACCCCATAAGCCATGGACATAATTTAGTCAGCATGCCTGCAGTCTGCAGAAAGCAGTCATGTCTCGGACTGAAGTCTGGTTTCATTCACATTAACAATAACCTGTGATTTGGGATTGAACTTGGACTCGTCTATCTGTGACTTTAACATTTGACTTTTCTTTTTTACTTGGACTTTCTTTTTCTTTTTACATTTTTATCCCACGATTTTTGTAACCCATTTTTTCACCCGGTGCCAATTGCCTAAGCTGTGATCCTGGGCTCTACTCTCCCTCTGCCAGCCTGGGGAGGGCCCCGAACTGAGCTCATGCTTCCTTCAATGCATGAGGAGTGAGCAGGCCGCTTCTTATCACCTGACAGGGGGAGCTTCCCCGGTTGGACGTAGCGCGTGGAAGGAACACGTTATTCCAACTAGTTCCATTCCCCTCCATCAGGCGCCCCGGCTGGCCAGGGGGAGGCTTTATAGAGACCAGGATTACTGCATGTTTTTGTGAGGGTATGTATCTACCCTAGGAGACACGGGGAGAACATGCAAACTCCACACAGAAAGGCCCTTTTGCCAACCCCACCTAGGGTGTGGGCACTGATGACGCGGAGGAGGGAACACGCCCCCAGCACCCACAGTGTCCCCCGGCGGGAATCGAACCCAGGACCTTCTAGCTGTGAGGCGACAGCACTACTGACTGCGCCACCGTGCCCCTATTTACTTGGACTTTCTAACAGACAGGAAATTTAAATTGAGCAATACAAATTTAACACGTTTAAATTACATGTTTAATTTAAAAAAATCTACTGTAGGCTATATATGCTTGTTTTAGGGCTCAAGAGCAGCGTTGTTAACCTTTTCTTTTTTCTTCTTCTTCTTTTCCATTATGGGGGCCTTTAAGTAACTACATGTTCTCCAGATAAAGATGGTGGCTTGCAGAGCAGACTACAACAGACTGGCAGTTTGGAGCTGTTGGAAGTCTGTTTGTTGTGAAGTCAACTTATGAGTTTTGAGTTCTAAGGTTGGCACATTAATGAGTTCTGAGCATATACTGTACTTCTACAGAATGCACTGGTGAACCAAAATGACCTTCTCCAACATTCCAAGTCTGTGAATAGTCTATGAAATGTTGTCTCGGAACCAACAGGGGGCCTGGCATGATCAACCTTTGTGGGCATTAATCACTTTCAACCCGGGGTGCACATGCAGCTTGGATATAGGTGAAAATGTTCGTAGGCTCGTAACAAGTGACTTGATTACGTGACTTAACGACTATGTTTGGGGAAAATGTGTACATGTAGCCTACTTGACAATAATTTGGCTGGTTCTGATTAATAAAAAGTGGTGCAAATTGCAATATTGTGTAAACTATTAGGCTGCTGTAATCTCTCAAGGCAGTTCGGGGCTCAAGGAAATAAACTGCAGAGGACCCTGTTTTTTCTTTTTTGGGTTCCCAGATTGGGCTACCTGTGGATCCTTCTACATCTTCTCAGCTTTCCTACTTACCATCTTATCTTAATAAAATATAATAAAGTTGAAAGGGATGAGGACCTCTTTAAAAACTCCATTGTGTCTCCATTCTCCATCGTGTCTATTACATGCCATACATTTTGTATTTTATTTATGGTAAATATTATTGACCACTCATTTTGTATGTCCAATGTCCATCATCACAAGCCCAGTAGGTTGATGACCCCTGGCCCTCTGGCCCAATCATGACGCCATGCCCATGATCCCCCCAGGCTATGGGATGGGGGGATGGGATCAAGAGTCTGCCCTTTGCCTTGTGTCACGTCCACTGTCCAGTGGTGTAAAGTAACTAAGTACATTTACTTAAGTAAAGTAACTAAGTACATTTACTTAAGTAGGGCCTACACTTAAGTACAATTTTGAGGTATTTGTACTTTACTTGAGTATATCCAAGTTCCAATACTTTTACTTCTACATCTCGGATCCAAATATTGTACTTTTACTCCACTACATTTATTTGAAAACTTTAGGCCTAGTTACTAGTGACTTTGCAGATATAAATTATAGTATTATAAAACATACGTTACATCTCGGATCCAAATATTGTACTTTTACTCCACTACATTTATTTGAAAACTTTAGTTATAGTGACTTTGCCGATATAGGCTAAATTATAGTATTATAAAACATACATTAACCACTCTAACCACTATTTTATACCTGGCTAGTTGAAACTAGCTGATCGACAAGCGACACTTTGTGAGCTTGTAGATCTGCTATTTTCAAACATGTTATACTTTTACTTTAGATATTTTAAGTACATTTTGATGCCAATACTTTCATACTTTTACTCAAGTATCATTTTGAATTCTGGACTTTTAGAGTATTTCTACATTGCAGTATTTGATACTTTTACTCAATTAAAAAAACTGTTATTTTTCCACCACCTCCACTGGTCACGTCACGTGGTGTGGTGTCACCAATGGTCCACAGTGATTTGACGAGAGTCCTGTCGATCAACTGTTTTGTGGGTGTGTCTGGGAGTTTGTGTCGGAAAGAAGCTCCACTGTACTGCACGGCGCGGCGCACTGTCTGTTGTTGCTGGAAAATGTCTTCAGTGCCTGATGGCAAAAAATTAGTCCGAAGCCCGAGTGGCCTTCGCATGATCCCGGAGAACGGAGCTTTCAACAGTCCGTTCTCACTGGACGAGCCCCAGTGGGTTCCGGATAAAGAGGTACGGTGGTAGCGGTTGTTTTTTGGGGGGTTTGTACTGTTTTGTTTTGTGTTTTTACAGAGAGGACGATGGCATCCTGCCACATTGGTCCCACACTGGGTCGGACCTGGGCGTTGTTGTTATAGTAGGCACGTCTGGTGTTACTGCAGAAGTGGCGACCTATCTGATTCTGTGACGATGTTTTTGTTATTATGGAATGTGTTGCCTTATCAAAACGTCTTCTCTGTTTGACTAATGATTCGATCTAAATTATTGTTTATATATTTTTTTGTGAGAAACCGTAGACAACAATAATGGGACTTAATTGACTTACTATCAGCCTGAAGTTTTTTTTAGGTATTAAAACTATATTTATGTGATTTGAGACCTTTTGACTTTTCGTTTCAAAATTTCACAAGAGAATATGTCATCATGTACACTATTATGTTATTGAAATAACCAAACGCCTTTTATAAAGCAAGTGGTACCCTGGAGTCACATACTACGATATGTCACCAATCTGGGTGTAACAGCCTGTCAAGATAACTCATTTCGAGCTAGCAAGCAACAGCTAACACTAACAGCTATGTTCCTCAACTGCAACTTATTAAGCTGTCTGCCAAATCGTTATAACATGTTCAAGTTCATGATGACGCCTCAAAACGTGTTTTCATATAATTAATTACTATGTTATCCCAGCGGCATGTAGTGATAAGCAACAACGCATCCACTAAACGGTGTACAGACTGTTGACTGGCTGAGTGGAGGCAAGGCGTTTTACAGTGGTTCTCAACCTGTGGGTCTGGGGGTCCCCATATTATTTTGGGGGTCCCCCAGATGATTAACTTAAAAATGTGCAACATTGTTTTCTCACTCAACAGTAAACAAACCAACATCAAGTTTAAGTGTATAGAGAGTATCTACACATTTCTAAAGTGACACTTTATGGACTTTAATACCTCTAAAATGACAAATTAAACATTGGCCAATATGCAGAAATTGTGAAAATAGCCGATCTACATGCTCACAACGCCGGTCACGGCCTGGAAAGTGTGAGAAGCCTTGATCTACAATTCAGTAACGATAGCCCTCTTCTGTCCCCCTGGTTTGTCTTGGCTGACCGAGGTTATGGCATCATACAAGCAGATAAAATACACTATGTGGTTTGGGGAGGAGAAATGCGAGCTGCCTACTGAACTGTCTGTAGCTGGAGCGGAGTGGAGTGCTTGCTTGCACTGGTTGCTTTAGAGAAGCTTTTGGCACAGAAGTGAGCTCACCCAGTCAAGTTAATGATTATTTAACTGCTTGTTTTCCCATACACAGGATGTTTTTCCCCGCTGTAATGATAGCTGTAAAACACGGATTGGCTGGAAAGACATGTCTAGTTCACATTGGTGTGGAGTCAGTGCTGTTGACATTTCTCAGTTTAATACTCCAGCCACTTTGCAGGTTCTTTGGAAGTCTGTGCAGTTAATATTGCTTCTTCTAAGGCCAGTTGACTGTCAATGACCGTAACTAGCAAATGTCTTAGTTTTGACCTAAAAAGAAAAAAATATGTTTACTTCCAATGTAATGATGCAGGATTGTGTGCTACAAAAGTTTTATTCAATATTCTATTGAATATAAATTCTTATATCACAGAGAAAAGAAAGAAGGCTGGACTAAATATTAGAACTGTAATCATATATCTGTAATTTAAGTAACTGTGCTGGCATACCGACCTCTTGTATTTCAGTTTCCTGGGTCTATTTCAACACGTGAGGAAATATCTTCCGCTTAAACATTTTGTGTGATTCAGCACCTTTTTGCCCTGTTGAGCTGCTTGGAGCTGGACTTGAATCCAGCCAGCAGCACCATAGCTTGCATAACATCCTGTTTTCAATTTTCCTTCCAGTGTCCCAGATGTATGCAGTGTGATGCCAAGTTTGACTTCATCACAAGAAAGGTGTGTTACTGTGTTTTGTTTGTTACACTGCTGTGGGTGCAAGTCACTGTTGTATGAGTTTATATGGAAAAAGCCACAAAGTTAGACAAAAATTACACTTGCAACACTAGAAGCATAATTTCTGTTGTGAAACCGGATGGATGGGCTTCCATCCACGTACTCGGTGACAGACCCTTAGGGCTGTGCGAGTGTGCGGTGACTTCCCTTCAACAATGAGCAGCATAAATTAAACAGGTTGGAGAACTCTGACTGATAGATATTCTTGTTTAATTTGACTGTGTGATGATAGCACATTATGTTGCAAATCGCAATTAGACAATTAAATGGCCAGTGAGATGAGAGATGTTATGTATCCTCTTGTTAGGGCCGTTTGAGACACAAACATAGTGTCTCTTTGGGTACATTCTAATATATGTAAGTCTCTGGCCAGATGTTTCCTCACTCCTCTATCCTCACTTGAACCAGAAGTTTAATTTGGCCTGCAATTTTGACAGTCGTGCCAGTCCTGCTCCATGGAGTGTGGAGTGAGGACTAGGAGGCATCTCTGAGGAGCTATGAGCGAGGAAATATAACGTCGGTGTCGGGTGAAAACCTTGTATGTCCAAAACCATTGGCTTTGCATTTATAATTTTTAAAATGATTTAAACTAGTGAAAACAGCCGATCTACAAGCACACAACGCCTCGCACCGCGAGGCGTTGTGTGCTTGTAGATCTGCTGTTTTCACTACTTTTGTGCGACGTCCTTGTATGATGAAGCAGGGCTTTACTTTGCGAAAGAACGTACACATTTGAAACTTGGAGATACGAGGATTTTCCAAGATAAACGGAATCATACATAGTAATAACTCTGCCCCTACACCTACATTTATATTTCTGTATGCCTCATGAAATGTCAGCAACAGTCAATACAAGAATGTGATTGGTTGACGATCTTAATGATAGGCAGACAAAGGTTCTTCGATTGGCCTGGTTTTCTGAAGTTTTTTATGTTTTTTTTTTCTTTTCTTTTTTTTTAAAGATTTTTTTTATGTGGTATGCGCCTGGACCAGTAGGCCAGCGGGCGCCCTTATGTTGTTGTTTTTTACCATTCTAAACTGATAGAGGGCTCTGTCCCCTCTTCCTGGTTTAATCACAAAGCTTGGTTGTATTCCTTTTTTTTTATCAACTGTGACACAAAGTTCACAAAGTTTTTAAAAGTCAGACACAAATGCATAGGGGTTGACACTAAGGTCTCAGAGGCACTTGCCCATCGGGCAAGTACAGGTCATGTTCTACTTGCCCGAAGGTAATGCCCACTTGCCCGAAAAGTAAATCGTCCATTATAAAATGATAGGTACGATTTTAATTAACGCTCAATTTAACACTTATTTCTTTACTTTCTGGGGCTGTGCGATTAAAATGTCATACCTCAATACCTCCAAATCCAAATACCAAATACTTTAGCTATGATTGAATATGTCTATGGTTTCACACTTGTTATTTTATATTTTTAAATGTAGCAACAGTAAAAACAGCACATTATAGCTAAATAGAGCTCTTATTTTACATTCCACAGACCAGAAGACACAGCGCACTGGCCACGTTCAGGTGTTTAGACAGATATCTCGTGTTGTGTTTATAGACATTTGTGTCCCCTCTCAAATGAGCACTTGCCCGGTCGGGCAACCTGAAAGCCAACTTCGCCTGCCCTGACGTTTTATTTACCTGCCGGGGGCAGGTGGGCAAGCCTTAGTGTCAATGCCTGAATGTTGTATTATTATTATTACTAACAGTAAGGCCTGATATGCGTGCCGGTTTCACGCACTGAAAATAGACGATCTACAATCTCACAACAGATTGGCAATTTCTAGTGCATGACGCAGTGCGCACGACTAAAGTAATAGTACTAATAGTAGTGGCTGTGTCTTGCTTGTCTCCCACAGCACCACTGTCGTCGGTGTGGCCGCTGTTTCTGTGACAAATGCTGCAGCAGGAAGGTGGCCCTGCCCAGGATGTGCTTTGTGGATCCTGTCAGGCAGTGTGCAGAGTGCAGCCTCGTCTCTCACAAAGAGATGGAGTTCTATGACAAACAGCTCAAAGTGCTCATGGGAGGTGAGCAGAATTTTGAATTGATTGCGACCGTCAGGTCGCAGTTACTATCAAAACCTCCACTGCTGTCACTCTGTCAGTCTGTCATTGTCCGTCACACATCACGTCACACTTTTCCCCTACTCATATCTCTGTCACCGTTGCCCTATCCATGCCAAACTTTGCACACACACTCCTTGGCTGCCAAACCACAACCTCCACCCTTAATTTCTCATGACCCTCTTCTAGCGCCACCATGAGGCCGATTCTTGCAAAACACATTTTTGGACACTGCTCCTACAGATTTTACCCTAAATCACGCAAAGCGGTACACAGTATGTCTAGAGTCATGTCATCAACATGGATCTGTCCCATTTTGCATATTCTCTCCTGATTGGCTACCATTGCCTTCTAAAGTTTATGTATGCGACCTAACGGTCGCTTATCTCCCGATACTGGTCAGAAAGGTAAAATTGTATTTATACTTAGTTGCACGTTGGTTTCACACACAGAAAATAACATATCCATTATACACATTGTGTATGATACATATTATTAACACATGGGCTGCTCAGGTTTATAACATTTCTAGCTGTTGCTGCTGCCGCCGTTCACTCACGCTTTATTTTGAAGAGCCTCGGAAGCTTCGTGCGTGTGCACGTGGGTGTCCACTGACGATTGAGGAAGATAATCCCTTTGTTTACAAAAGCTCGCGAAACTAAAATCCAAACAGGAGTCTCTGCTTCCCTGGCGTTCTTTGCACCTCATTCAGAGATAAAGCCCTTTTTATGTTTCAGAGTAGAATGGAAAACAATGCAACCAGCGTGTGCCTTTTTTTCCTCTCTCCCTCTCTCTCTCTCTGCTACGGGGTGATGTATGGACTCGGGTCATTCAGAGGGCAGGCAGCAGCACTTACAGTTAACCCTTCGTTGTCTCGTCTCTGGACGAGACAACTCCTTTTGGCATGGTGACACCTAGTGGCCTTAACTCGTTACTGAACGAGTTTGGCACCATGGTTGTTAATAGGTAGTATTGTCAGATTGAATCCCTGTTTAAAAGTCAGACTAATACTGTGGGTTTGTGGAACTCTTTCATTTATATCTTGCTTCAGGGCAGCTTTATCATAATGTAGTAGAGCCTGACCGATGTATAGGTTTTCAAATCCTTTGAAGCATTGTGTGATGATTGTATCAGCTTTTTAGATTTTTTTTAAACGTATGTTTTTCAAATTGACTGGAATCCATTCAGCAACTTTGTGACAAAATATCGGTGGGCTAGGACTCTCCAAAATCGCGAACGGCATTGAACTGGATTACTATAGTACAAACAGAGAAAGTTCTCTAAACTGCTTTCATCTGTTGTTTTAGGACACACTAGTTACAATAGCGTGTTGAAACGCATCATATAATCAATGGAAAGCCTTCTGTTGGTTGTCCTGGTGACTTAACCATGTTAGTGTGTGTTTACCACAAGCACTGACCTACTGTAACTGCATTTCTCTTGACCTCTCTGCTCCCTCCATCTTATTGCCATTCACTCTAATAATCATCCAGCAATACCGTAAAACATTTCTTTTACTGTGCACCTACAGTAGGTAGTGCTTGGCTTTATATCAATATTATATTGATATGATATGAGACTACTAGATATGTTTAGGGATCATCATTGTTTTTTGTGTGTCCGATTATTCTAGTCTTGAGTTCTTGCTTATCTTCAGATAAAGTTCATATGCACACAGAATACACAAACAGAAGCCTAAACAGTAAACAGTTTAAGCAAGTGTTTTAAATAGCAAGTGTTTATAGCGAACACATTATTCTATATGGTCGATGCTAGCTGACATTAACTTCAGTTTCTAAGCCACATTGTCAAGCCAGTGTTGCACATAAGTGAGGCAATAATATTCACCGCACATGTTAATCTAATCTAAGATTGCATTCAAGTATTGAAAATGGTGAGCGGTAAACCGCTGCTTTTTCATACCATTCATGACAGTATATACACCCATCCTCGTGCCTGCATGGTCTGGCCTGGTTTAGTTCAGTTTGTGGTTATAAATAAGGCCCTTCGCCACCACTCCGTGTCACTCAGCCAGGCTCTTAATGAAAAATCCATTAGCCGTATGTATGGTGCTCCATGGGGAAGAGTGGGTTGGCCTCATATGCTTTATTCATAGTGACATTATTATCAATAGCTCAGTGGAACAGGGCTTTGGTAGATTTCATTGTGCTGGACTGCAGTGTACATCTTATATGGAACTTTCTATTTCTACTAAATTCAATTTAGTAAAGGAGCAATTCACCCATTTTCAACCTTTGTATACAGTAATTGGTCCTCACTAATACTCAATTTAGGCATTTAGCAGACACTCTTAATCCAGAGCGATTTACAATAAGAAAACGTCAGCACATCAACATCAATACATTAAATGCATAGAAATAATAATCTAAGAGAAACGTAGGTAGACCAAGCACCTATTCAGTAAAAAGAAAAACTATGAAAGATCAAAACATATAAGAACTGCTATCTAAATTAAATGTATGGTCATTGTTGATGGTAGGCAATTAGAGCTACGGTAAGTGCTATGGTAAGTGCTTAGGGCTAAGGTGAAGTCTGAAGCAAGGGAGTGAGTCTGCAGTTCTAATTGCAATCGTTATAAGAAGCCAAAGAAAGTGCCACTTCTGTCTAGTCGGTCAGCATCTCAGAGGTTAGCTTTTTATAGAAGCAAGAACAGTGGCTTCTATTTCAGCGCGCTAACTTTCTGTGAAGACAGCGGCTGTAGTTTCCATTAGCTTAGAATCCCCACCGGTGGGTGATATCATTGGTCGGCAGGTTGCTGAACCGTCTACAGCCCATCTCTGAGCCACTGAGTGAGTAGACAGAAATGGTACTAATGAGCATTGGTGAGGACGGATTATACGAAGTTGAAAATGGGTGTTTCAGCAATGTTTTTGTTCTGTTCATTCTTAGGCGGGACATTTGTGGTCACTCTGGGCACAACAGACAAGTCTGAGACCATGATGTGTCGTCTCTCCAATAACCACAGGTACTGTGCTGTCACTGTTTCTTTAGACACCGTCCAGAATTCGCCCTTTGTTAGCCTTCTGGTTGGTACCTGATTGACCAACCAGCAGGCTCTATCTGCCTTGTCCCGCCCTGGTTCCGCCTTATTTATGTTGAATTTGCTAAAACATATTTTTTGGAGTAATGAAAACATTTAAAAACATGCTAAGTCACTATTCTGCCACTGAGCAGCTCCATTTTGATTGAAACCAAGTTTGAAATTTGAATTGAACATACAGAATAACAATACGAAGCAACTGAATTAAAATGGTAGTGGATGGAGTGTCCCACCGAGTGTCCCACCAAGACACAGCAACCAATGGGTGACGTGTGAAGAGGCGTGGGACTTGACAAAGGGTCAATTGACTCCTGACCTGTGGCGGTCTGTAAAACTCAACTAGCCACAATGAAGCCTGATTTATACAAGCTCCCAACACCTCTCTTTCTCTCTCTCTCTCTTTCTCTGTCCCTCCCACCCTCCTTCCCTAACCTCCATCCCTCATCAGGTATCTGTTCCTAGATGGAGAGAGTCATTTTGAGGTGGAGTTGTCTCGTATTTCCAGCATGCAGGTGTTGACAGACGGCACCAGTCCAGGAGGTAAGGCACAGGCTCCTCACTGCTCCAACGATGCAACCTGATGCTACTAATGGTGACCAAGCAGAAATACTACAGCTTATAGGCCTGTCACAATTTTGACATTTTACATGATGATTAATTGTCACTCAGATAATTGTGTTGTTTTTTTGTTTTTTTTTACAATTACATTTCTGTTTGGCCTGTAGGCTTTGAAGTTGCACATGGCAGATATGACACATAACCTAAATATTCAAATAAATTAAGGACATATTTCACAACTTTACACTTTAAAAAGAACATTGATAGTGGAAATAGCCGATCTACAAGCTCACAACGTGTCGCATCGCGGCACGTTGTGAGCTTGTAGATCTGCTATTTCCACTATTTTTTTAAATGTTTGAACATATATAAACATTTTTCAACATGTAAACGATTATGACGATTATCACAAAATAGTTGCGATTATGTCAAATAATTGCGATTAGACGATTATGTAATAATTGTGACAGCCCTACCAGCTAACATGATGGAGTGTCACTACAGCTAACATGAATTATGATTCTAACAATAATGTCTTCTGTTTTTATATTAACAACCTTCTTTCTCCTTCTTGTACTGCTTTGACTCACGGTGGCCGGGGGTCTTTTCTTCTCCTACTGGGCTTAGAGAATGACATTCACACTTACACCAGTCTACTGGACAGTCAGTATATCTCTGAAGGTTAGACCTGTCCCACTCCATCAAGTGTCTCTCCAAATCACTCATATTATTCCCATGCATCTTGTGTGCGTCTCATGTCATAGCCAGTGCGTCCTGGGAGTGGTGGACATTTACATTAATTATTTTAGGCCTAGAATTATTGGTAGCACTTTATAATAAGGTGCCATTAATAAACACTTAACAGTTAATAAGATACTTATTAACTTGTTATTAACTCTAATAAGAACGTTATTAAACCTTAATAAACACATAATAAACTATATAATAAGAGTCTTATAAACATTATTAAACTACTTATAAGATACTTATAAAACATAATATACTTAATACTGCCTAATAAAAGATTAATAAGAACGTTTTAACAACTTAATTAGACATGTATACAATGCCTAATTAAACATTAATAAACAACGTATAAGTCATCTATAAACCTTATTATATGAGTTATACATGTTAATAAACGTCTAATAAGAAAGCCAATTCACGTTAATTAAGACCCAATAAACTATACGAAAAGATCCCTTACTAACGGTTAATTAACAACTTATAAGTAACCAATAAGCCTTATTATATTTTAATACAGGTTAATAAACCATCTTAATTAATATCAATATTCTATCAACTATTCATAAGACACCTAATTAACAATTAATAATCTACTAATAAGATACTTATATCATAATAATTATTAATAAATGCATTATGAATACTATATAAGAATATATACATTGTTAAGATACTTAATTAACAACTGTTTTAAGTGGAATAATATTGTATAAACATTAACAAGTACTAAATAGATTTCTTATTAACATTGAGACAGTGCATGATTAACATTAATACATTCTTTATTGAGCATTCATTAACACATTAATTAGGCATGTTGTGGGTACCTGTTGTAAAGTGGGAACATGTCTTATAAACATCAACAAATCCTTAATAAAGTGTCTTATTAATGTTGAAACAGTTTTATTTACTTCAACAAATCGTTAATTAGGCATCTATTAACACGTTAATTAGGCATTTTGTGGGTACCTTTTGTAAAGTGGGAACATGTCTTATTAACATCAATAAATCCTTAATTAGTCATTCAATAACATGTTAATTAGGCATTTTGTGGGTACCTGTTGTAAAGTGGGAACACGTCTTATTAACATAAACAAATCCCTAATAACATGTCTTATTAACATTGAACATGTATTATTAACATCAACAAATCCTTAACAATGTGTGTTAACATTGAACGTCTTAACATCAACAAATCATTAATTAAGTATTCATTAACACATTAAATAAGCATTTTGTGGGTACCTTTTGTAAAGTGGGAACATGGCTTATTAACATCAACAAATCCTTAATTAGTCATTCAATAACATGTTAATTAGGCATTTTGTGGGTACCTGTCGTAAAGTGGGAACAGGTCGGATAAACATCAACAAATCCTTAATAAAGTCTTATTAACATTGAACGTGTATTATTAACATCAACAAATCGTTAATTAGGAATTCATTAACACGTTAAATAGGCATTTTGTGGGTACCTGTTGTAAAGTGGGAACATGTCTTATTAACATCAACAAATCCTTAATTAGTCATTCAATAACATGTTAATTAGGTATTTTGTGGGTACCTGTCGTAAAGTGGGAACATGTCTTATAAACATCAACAAATCCTTAATAAAGTGTCTTATTAACATTGAACGTGTATTATTAACATCAACAAATCGTTAATTAGGAGTTCATTAACACGTTAAATAGGCATTTTGTGGGTACCTGTTGTAAAGTGGGAACATGTCTTATTAACATCAACAAATCCCTAATAAAGTGTCTTATTAACATTGAAGGTGTATTATTAACATCAACAAATCGTTAATTAGGCATTCATTAACACCTTAAATAGGCATTTTTCAGCTACATGTTGCAAAGTGGGAACATGTCTGTAAAACATTAACGACTTACTATTTATCTTTCTTTTCACTTTAGGTCAATAAAAGGAGGTAATTAATTCTTAAATGAAGGCTGTGCACAAACAGAAGTAGTAATGTTTTAGGGCTAGCGATTCCTTTGCAGCTTATGTAATATCATTCCAGTTTATGTACAACTTCTTCCTCCTCCTGCCATCGCTTGAAGACAAAGAGCTTGAGGAATTTGAGGCAAAGGTGGTCGAGTAGCTGGACTTTGATGGTGACTTGACAGAGGTTGGAGACTCATTTCTTGATGCTGTAAAAACAAAATGCAAAATGTACGTAAATAGGAGGTTAGGCATTTTAGACATGTTTTGTTCATAAAGGGGATACAGTGCACTTATTGTAAATAATAATAAAAATAAATAAATGAATGCATAAATAAATAGGAGCAGCGCTCTTCCAAGCACAGGTCTCCAATGTGATAGGCAAATGTGAAAAGAGTGCCATATCATCTGTGGCCTGTCATGATTTGAGGCATTTTGTTCCAAAGATGTGTTTTGCTCAAATTGAGCTGCTGGTGGCGCTATAATATTCCAATGTGAAAAGGGTGGTATTTGTTCCTTGACCTATTGGGACTGTACGTGCAAAATTGCACGATAATCACAAGCTGCTTTTATGATATAAGGCATTTTGTTAAAAACGGACCAATCCTGGAAACTTTGGAAGCCAATCTAAGCCAACTAGGATGGAATATGAATTATCGGACAGCTCAGTCTTGATCACTTGCCTATAGCGATACTCTGTACTGATTCCCATGATATGAATTATCGGACAGCTCAGTCTTGATCACTTGCCTATAGTGATACTCTGTACTGATTCCCATGATGTTTGGAACAAATCTGAAGGAGTAATTTAAAAAAATATGTTTTACATAAGTCAGCCTCCTGGTGGCACTATGAAAAGCAGATGTGAGTGCCCATACAAAGTTTTACACTGATCGGTGGAGTTATTGGTAAAAACACGAATCGGCCCGTTATAGCGCCTCCATGAGGCTGATTTGAACATTTTTAAATGGCATTTCTTCCTCTGCCTAGTGGGAATGTCACTCAAATCGCACTCTGTGTTCATGATTTGAGGCATTTCGTTCAAAAGGGAGCACATTTGCAAAAGCCAGTCTTAGCCAATCAGGATGGAATTAGAAAAATCTGAAAGACCTGTTTCGTTTAATGACCGATTTGCGTGACTTTTGGACAAAATCGTTAGAAGTACTGTCCAAAAATGTGTTTTGCACACATCCGCCTCCTGGTGACGCCATAGACCTTATTCACATTGCGGCCATCTTGGATCACATGTCCACATGGGGTGGCAGCCTGTATTACAATCCATTGTAAACAATGGAGCGATGGTCCCAAAATATGAGTTCTGTTCAACCAATTTCTTTTGACCAAATCGACAAATGGGTAGAAGACAATTTGGATTAAATAGATGGGTACATCCACAATATTCATGGCAGTTAGGTTCCAATGTTACTCTGTACAAAGACTTGCTACCGTATCTGTGCAGACTAGTGCTTGCTCTGCAATCATATTAACTTACTGTATCATGATTTTTGCATATTAATCAGAAACAAGAAATTGTTAATATGATGGCGGAGCAAGCACTGCAAAGACTGCAAGTCTTTGTACACATTAAGGTTGCAACCTAACTTGAATATCGTTACCGTGGATGAAATCAATCCAGTTACTGTAGACCTTCTATTTTAAGCTCACATGTCTCACATTGCGAGCTTGTATATTTACTATTTAAAAAATATTGAGGAAATAAAAACTAAAATATTTTGAATATTTTTGAAACATTTTAACAACACAAATCTGTGTGGAGGTCCCTGGCACCACATATTTTCAGATGGAGGTCTGCGACTGTGGACAAATATGTAAATCTGGGGTCCTTCATATGAAAAGATTTGGGAACCACTGGTTTAAAAATATTAGAAAGTAAGCCCAATAAGCAACTACACTATTTTCCAATACACAAATTGCTTATTATAAGCAGACATGGCAACACAAGTTCATTCAGAGCCCAGAATGCCCCTACTGACATTTTAATGCAAAGACACAGGAAACCCAATGATGTTTTTCAGCCTCTTTCAGGATATGAACAAGAAGCCAGGGGGCGGGGCCAGGAATAAGGTGAATAACAAGCCCATGCTAAAAAAATGGGGCAGAGGTTCTGCTCTGGCACCCAGGGAATGTGTGTGCTCAGTTTTGGCCTGGCAGAGACAAAGGGTTTGCAAAAATCTGCCTCCTGGTGGCACTATAACAGCAGAAGTTCACAGCAATTTTTCATCTTCACCTTCATTTTTCATCTTCCTGCTGGACGGAAGCGCAGCAGGACCATTTTAGTAATACATTTTGAAAATGAATAATAATAAAAACAATCTAAGACATTTTAAGTGTGCCTGCAGCTAGCTAAGTGTGTGCAACCTTGTGTAGTGGTTGGTGTTAGCATTAGCGCTATTATTTTTTGTTAGCATTAGCGTTAGATTTTATAACATTACCATTTTTTGCATTAGCTTTAACATTATCGTCTGTACGACAAACGGTTCATGAGATATAGAGGCACTTCCTGTTTGACGAAGGGCACTTCCTGTTTGGCAAAGGAAGCACCAATTAAGGTTAAGGACTCTTAATAAAGTCATATGACACCACCCACGCGTCTGTACGACAAACGGTTCATGATATAGAGGCACTTCCTGTTTGGCGAAGGGCACTTCCTGTTTGGCGAAGGAAGCACCAATTAAGGTTAATAAGGACTCTTAATCAAGCCATATAACGCCACACACACGTCTGTACGACAAACGGTTCATGAGATATAGAGGCACTTCCTGTTTGGCGAAGGGCACTTCCTGTTACAGAGGGGGAGGGGCTTAATCAATTACAGCTCATCCCTATTGGCCGGACAAAGTCCAAAGTCGTGTGTGCATTTTAAAATTCAAATCACGTTGCTAAGCAAAAGAATGGCAGAGTTTTGTGGCGCCAAATTCTCCCATTCAAAGTCAATGGGGTTTTTGCACTAATCATGTGACGGTTTGATTTTTTTTAAACCGGTTCTGTAATTAATTAAAAACCGGACCGAACCGGTAATACCGGATGATGACCACTTGGGGGCGCAGATAGAAGCGGACACATTTATGGTGCCCATTTAGCCATTAATTATAACTCTTGTAGAGTCCTCATAATCAACAGCCACCTGTTATTTTATATACATCTATATGGATCTTCTCAGTGAGATGTCTCCTGTTTGTACTATTACTGCTTCTGTGGAATGGGGGAAATGCTCTCTGCCGTGTTTGTGTTTTCTCTGCTGTACAGAGAACCAGTGAATTGGGTAAAAAACAGTGGATTGGGATTGCTTGTAGATCGGCTACTTTTTGTTTTGATCCTAGAGGGACGTGCCGCCCCTCTACGAATCCGGGAGGGCAAAGCACAGGCGGTCGTGGTGGTCCGCGGCCCCGGCGGACCACCAAAGGGACGGCGCCGCCACGAAAACGCTATAATCAATCAAACAGCTAGGCTAGGCTACATACATACTGTCTCAGATAGCATACATGCTTGGCTAGCTTGCTTCCTCCGTGTTGTAGTTGAGCCAATAAAGGTTATTTGACCACGTTCACCACAACGTAAATCGTCGCTATTGTTGTAAAGACGCAATGAAGACCTGTGTGCCAGTGTGTGGCTTCTAACACGTTGTCCAATGTCCACCGCATCTATAAACAATAGCGCGTGTATAGGGGTGGGCGATAATGGATAAAATCATTATCACGATATGACTCATGCAGTATCACGATACACGATATTATCACGATACGTTTTCATGTTGGTTTTTATGGGATTTTTTAAAGCTATTTAACTGTACAACCACCTACAAGGTAACGGAACAGACCATTTAGACCAAAATACCATTTCAACTTTCAACAAGCAGCAGATTTTAATGAATTCTGCAATTCAGTGTACAAGTGCACAAAAAAATATTGAATTGAAGGCACAGTTCTCATGTAAACTTACTGTACATGTAAACAACTTAAAACTGTAAACAAGGGCACTCTTTTATAGGACAATATATATATATATTCAAGGCACCAAATACCAGTGTGCAAGTGCAACCTTGTCTTGACTAGACAGCTTTAGAGCATCTTATCTCTCTCTCTCTCTTTTTGGTATGACAAATCAGAACAGTCACAGCTTTCTTGCCAGGAAAATCAGTTGGTCAACTTTCTCTGGTCATGTAAACAACTTAAAACTTTAAGTGCACTCTCTTGCTAAAGAAAATAAAAAATATATATATTCAAGGCAGTTTCTCACTTCTCTCAGTAAAACAAATTCAAGGCACTGTTTCTCACTTCTCAGTAAAACAAATACATTTCTTCACCACATGTAGACAACTTAACTAAATACTGTAAAGTGCACTCTCTTGCTAAATAAAATAAAATATTCAAGGCACAGCTTAACAAACAATTCACTTTCTGTTTTAGAGTAGGTAGCACTGTCTGGCAGTAATGTAACATTAATTAACATGACAAGGAGAGTAACAGTAAAATAAAAATCACTGAGGAATGGTCTCTAGGACTGAATACTAGTTCTTTAGGGCATCTTATCTCTCTCTGTCTGTCTTTTTCGGCTTTAGAGCATCTCTCTCTCTCTTTTTGTTATGACAGATCAGAACAGTCACAGATTTCTTGCTAGGAAAATCAGTTGATCAACTTTCTCTGGTTTGAGAGTTGCCCTTTGGCATGTGACAATATTGCCACCAGTGCTGAAAACTCTCTCTGAGGGAGCACTGGTTGCTTGAATGCACAGGTACTTTATAGCCAGTTTGCTAACTCTTGGGAAGTTTGCCTCATGTTTTTGCCACCATTCCAGAGGATCATTTGGAATTGTTTCCCCTTCTACAATTCTGGCCATTGGCAAATTTGGTAGAGACAGGTAAGACTTCAATTCTCCCTCTATTGCTTCTTTTAGGGGAGGAGGAGCAGATGTGACGGCTGCAGTTACAGCAGAGGTCATCAAAAAGTTGGCCAGTGATTTCTTAGCTTTCTTTTTGGGGGGGAAGTGGTGGGCCTGGGGGCCGGGGGGTGCTTCTGCCTCAGGGCTCTGTGATGTGGAGGTAGATGGAAGGCCAGGCTGCTGAGGCTGAGCTGATGCTGTGGGACGCTGTGCTTGCTCAGTGACAGTCAGCAAGGACTCAAGCTCAGACACAGCTCTGGCTAGTATCTTCTCTTTCTTGTCACTGTCAATGTACTGCGTCTTGAATCTTGGATCAACAAGCGAAGCCATATCCAGCAGGTCATCAGTGTGGGCATTGCTGTATTTCTCAGCCAGGTAATCGAGAATGGTCGTCTTCATTTTCAAGGAGAGGTCTGTGTCATCATCATCCGCTTTCAACAGGTCTTCTTTGAACAGGTGAAGGACTGGCTTCACGTAAGACACACTCACATAGTCCTCACCTAAACAATAAAATAAAAGACAAACAAATAACAGGTTATTTATTTTATCATGATTATTTAGTATATTGAGTTGTTGCCACTTTTCCAATTAAAATATTAAAATCATACAAAATTAAAATAAAGACACACAGTCAACAGTCCTCACCTGAGAGTGCATCTGTGAAGTGCCGCAGTGGACCAAGGGCCTTCACCATGGACTCCATCACATCCTTCTCGTTGTAACCAGGGGCCAAAGACTTTGTCTTCTTGTCTGCCTTAAGGATCACAGAAAGGGCCTTTTCCTGTTCCAACACTCTCTCAACCATAGCAAGTTTGGAACCCCATCGAGTTGGTGAGTCGGTTTTCAGCTTGTGTTCAGGTAGCCCCATCTCTGTTTGAAGCCTAGCCAGCTCCCTCTTCTTCTTCCAGCTGAAGGAGAAAGCACTGACCACCTTCTTCAAGATGGATACAGTGCGATCAACACGAGGGTCTTTGGCACCATTTTCTAAGAAATAGAAGATGAATATATTTATTAATTTGATTTAACCTCTGCCAACTATTTTCCCAAAAAATGCAAACTAGGGAAAATGTGGCCTAACTTGTAGGCCATTTAGACAAAGTATTACTAATAGTATTGTTAGTATTTAAATAGGGTTTCACATTGGTTAATCACACAATTCGTTTTCATTAAACTATTCATATTTGTAATTATATTTATATTGTTTTGGTGCACATTGCCAAAGCAAGTGTCACAAACAACACACACACACACACACACACACACACACACACACACACACACACACACACACACTCGTTGTCGTGTCGTCATATATTAATTGAAGTATTATGATAAAACTCCCGCATCTGACTTGCACACGCATACAAGCGCGCGCACGCACACACACACACACACACACACACACACACACACACACACACACTAGGCCTGGGGCGGTATGGACATTTTGTTACCGCGATTACCGTCTTCCCATTTACCGCCGGTACTGCGGTAATTACCGCACCCCCGTATCTATTAATTAAGGTTCGGCGATAAGCCAAAATATTGCAATCATCTTCCCAAAAGTCGCCTCTCCACAGTGGAGAGGCGACACAGCCTGACTGCCCGAGATATACTTCTCCGTACAGCACAGCGGGTCTGGCTTTCAAAGGAGCAGATCTACAAGCTCACACCACATCGCATCCGCGATGCGTTCTGAGCTTTTAGATCTGCACTGTCGGGTTACCATAGTAACGTAGGCTAGCTACTTGGGCTTTTCAGACACAAACAGCTATGTGAACAAACCAGAAGAGGAAGGGTAGTCAGATCGTGTACAGTGATTCTGTAAACTCACGTCACGTCTCAACTCTCAAATCACAGTGATTGAGTGCTGCTATATACAGGTTTTAGTTACAAGACTTGACAGAAAAGGTTATAAAATCGCCGACGCGCCGCTGGACGGAGCACAACGTGCGACGCGGTGGAGCTGGAGAAAGTAAAATAGTTTCATTTTCGGTTTTGTCCACGCGGCCCGCGCTCCGCCAGTAATCCGTATGAATAAAAAAAGATATGCCACAACACAAGGCATGTATTAACATCCTTGTGTCGAGTGGATTACAGAGAAAGTATATGCTGCATTGCTGCTCCGTCATAGAGTTGTGCTCCGTACTCTACTGCCCTGCGTGCACTGTGTGTGTGTGAGTGACGTATGTGGGCTAGGGCTGCACGATTTTGGGGAAATATCTAATTGCGATTTTTCGGACTAACATTGCGATTGCGATTTTATTCGCGATATTTATATATTTATTTTAAGGTAGGATTACTGATAGTTTTTTTTTGTTAAAACAATGTTTTTTTGTTAAAAGGTTGATATAATAAATTATTTTAACCAAATAAAATCACTTCACTATCTTAAGTCAAGCTTCCAAAGCCTCTGTAGAATATTTATTGTACATACTTTTGAAAAGAAACTGATTATTAATAACTAGGCAAATTGGCAATCATGCAAATGGTTTGATTCTGTCAAGGAATAAAGTACCGTATGTCGCTGCCTTGCTTTCATCAAGGCAAAAAAATGCACCCTAAGACACACTATAAGTTTCACATGTATGCAGGGGACGGAGGAGGGGAGCCACCGTCACACAGAAATCACTTTTGCGATTATTTGCACCTTTGCGATTTTGCTAATTGCGTGGTTCCAAATCGCGATTTCGGTTTAAAAACGATTAATTGTGCAGCCCTAATGTGGGCGGCTTCCAACGTGTGGTACACGGCCCAGAGCAGAGCGGCATGGAGCGCATGCGGTCCTCGCTTCTCCCCCGTTTTAAAACTCGCTCGTTCTCAATAAAAATAGCCTATTTTTTTGTCTTTTTTGACCGCGGTAAGGACCCTGACACCGCGGTAGGCCGCGGTATACCGCGATACGGCGGTACGGCGGTTACCGAACCCAGCCCTAACACACACACACACACACACACACACACACACACACACACACACACACACACACACACACACACACACACTCTCTCTCTCTCTCTCTCTCTCGTTGTCGTCATATATTAATTAAAGTATTATGATAAAACTCCCGTATCTGAATGCCAGTGGCAACATTCTACTCACCGATGGCCAGGTGAAGTCGATGTCCAAAGCACTGCAGGCGAGTCCAGCCGTTTTCATTCAAAGCTTTCACCATGTTTGACCCGCTGTCTGTGGTCATGCACGTCATGTTGTCCTCGTTCAGTCCCCAGGCTTGGAGCAGGTTCTTTAGGCCATATGCGATGAGCTCCCCTGTGTGGTCTACTGGGAAGTATATCGTTTGGAGACACACGCTTTTCAGCTTCCAGCCGTCAATAAAATGAATGGTCAGACTTAAATATGGCTCCGACGTGAGGCTAGACCATAGATCACTCGTTGTTGAAAAAAACAGGGCTTTCTGAACTTGCTCTTCTGTCTTCTCACGGGTTTCGGTGTAAAGTTTGGGAATGACCGTTTTGGAAAAATGCTTGCGACTGGGCAACACATACCGTGGGTCGAGTATTTTCAGCAACCTGACGAAGCCCTTGTTTTCAACTGACTTTATTGGGCGCATATCCTTGGCGATATAATATGCCACCGCCTCGGTGATCTCTTTCCAGCGTTTGCTGCTCTTCTCATAGGGAATGCCTTTATCAAATGCCAGTTTTAATGTGGTTTGTTTGGGTTGAGCTTGTGTGGCTGCAGGCGTTGCATGGCGAGGCCCTTGTAATGTTTGCATTTCTGCATATTCTTTCTCGTGGTTTGTTTTGAGGTGGTGTCGTATCCCCGTCGTGTTGCCATCTTTCATTGGCAGATTATCTTTTCTGCAAAGTTTGCAAATTACGTTTGTTTGGTCCCTGTCTGTTGTGGAGAAGCCAAAGTAGTTCCATACCACCGACGTACTGTTCTTTTTGGGGACAAATGCATCCTCATCTGCGTAATCTTCCCCGTTGTCCATTGTTGCTGTTTCTTTGTGCCCGCGGCAGCGTCTGACATTAGTTTCCCCCTCTGGCAAGAAGGGGCGGGGACGTAAGCAGCGTGTGTGGAAAGCCAGCAGATCTTCAAGCAAACAATGCGTTGCGTCGCACCGAGTTGGAAGCTTGTAGATCTGTTCTTTTTTGTAAACGAAACCGTCGTACATGGAAGTATAAATTAAAGTATAGAAATGCGACTCACAGAATGTGCATTCACTGTATCACGAGAGAAACGATAATCTGAAATAGCATATCGTGGCAAAGCTGTATCGCCGAGACGATAATTATCGCCATATCGCCCACCCCTACGCGTGTATCCAGTTGTTATTGAATGAAGAGGACAGGGGGAGAGGAGGCGGGGTGGCTGTCTGAGCAGCCAGTGAGCTGTCAACAGTGGCAGATCTGCGCTCCACTGACATTCAGTATACTGTATACACAAACATAATAAATACAATACAGAATGAATTTAATGCTGTCGGAAAATACACGTGACACCGTCAGCAAACGTTTACATTTGTAAAATATATTTTAATTGGATACTTTTCTTTTTTTTGTTTTTTTACTCGGTTTAGTCGGTATTCATAAACTGAACCGGTATCATCAAGTAAACCGGATCGAACCAGTAAAACCGGAAACCGTCAGACTATTTAGCGCATAGTTTTTTGGCGAATTACGTCGCCATCGTAAGGCGGATCGGAAAGAAAAGTAATAGCACCCCATTCCCGGCCGAGCCACACGTTTTGATGCCGTAAATTGTGCGGAGGTTATTACCTGCCGAAATTGTGTGGCGACATTATAAGTATGGCGGATCACAATAAGTGTTTTGCCATTGCATTGCATGGCAGGCACACTTAATAATAATAATCCAGCAACAATTTCATGGACCCCCTGCAGTACCTCCGTACCCCCTAGGGGTCGTGGACCACCTGTTGAGGACAGGGGTGTCGCACCAAATTCTGGGCCCTGGGTACAAGGATTCACTCACATTTTGTGCTTTAACCATTGAAAAATAGCAGATGTTCAAGCTCACAGCGCAGCTGAAGTATAAAATAATAAAGGCCCCTCCACATTGGGCCTAGTAACGGTGCCGCTCTGTGAGCTTGTAAATCTGCTATTTTTCAATAGCTGAAGTATAAAATAATAAAGGCCCCTCCACATTGGGCCTAGTAACTGAGTCCCCCCCCCATAGCAATGACTGTGCAAAAATAGTAAATAGAATAATACAAATTTTAAACAACAGTTAGCAGGTTGAAAACCTGAATGTGAAATACCCCTCTTCTTTCAGGAATAAAATCACTACTGTAAGTAGAAAAAAAAGTTTAAAAAAAAAAAGCAAAAAGTAATATTACCTTCTCAAAAGCTCCAAACTCAGTCACTCAGGCACAGGTCTAGCAGCAGGTTAGCACATCACAGTCCGAACACAATCTTCTCATCCCACGTTGCCAGAGAACTATAAGTGAAGCTCTGGTTGTTGTCTGGATTGTCCAATGCAATGTCCAGTGCAATGAACTGACTCTAAACTCACTGAGCTTGTTAGCTTTAGCGTTAGCTTGTAGCAAAACAAAACAGTCTCTGAACCTCGTGAAGAAATTCCTCTTCTCTTGCCAAACGTGCAGCTTTTCCTCCTCCCAGATAGTTGTGTAAACACTCACAGGACTCCAAACTACAACTGGTTTGTGCACAGCAAACACTTTGAAATGATATAATACAGAACGTCTCACTCTGAATCACTGTTCACTTGTCTTCATGTTCCCTCTCTCCGCTCACGTGATCTCTCTCCCTCCCTTCACGTCCGGGCTGTGTTACGCTGACAACTGTCCCTGCAGAGTTAACCCAATAAATGCTGATACAGATCATAACAGGAAAAACATTGCTTTTAAAATAAAAAACAAAACAAAACAAAACTCCTAATGAATTAAGTATGAAATGCAGATTACGTTTTTACTAAAACACATCACACTTTTTAAAGGCTTTAATGATCAAAGCCTTAAACTAAACCTCATTTAAATGTTTTTAATACTATTTAAAGCAAACCATTTTTACTTCAATACGTTTATCTGAACACTTAGTAGGCTATAGTACTAGTTTATATGAATAGCCTGTTACTTTGTAGATTTAGATTAGTATTACAAAACATACACTAACCATGTAGAGTAGCCTATATTTGAAATTAGCCCATCTACAAGCTCACTGTGCGCTTGTAGATCAGCTATTTTCAAGTATTTGAAAACTTTTTTTGCCCAAGACTTTTGTAGGCCTAATTTTACTCAATTACAATAACTATTTCTATATTGCAGTATTGATACTTTTAATTGCGACTGTCAGGTCGCAGTTACTATCAAAACCTCCACCGGCTGTCTGTCGGTCAGTCCGTCAGTCTGTCTGTCACACGTCACACTTTTGCCCTACTCATATCTCCGCCACCGTTGCCCCTATCCATGCCAAACCCCTCAATTCTCACATAGCCCTCTTCTAGCCACCATGAGGCCGATTCTTGCAAAATACATTTTTCGACACAGCTCCTACAATGTTTGCCGTAAAATCATGTAAATCTGTACACAGTATTTCTAGGCTCATGTCATCAACATGGGTCTGTCTCATTTAGCGCCACCTTCAGGCCGTTTTTTTTTAAACACATTTTTGGACACTGCTTCTACAAATCTTGCCCTAAAATCACGCAAATCAGTACACAATATGTCAAGACTCATGTCATCAACATGGATCTGTCCCAATTAGCGCCTCCTTCAGGCCGATTTTTTAAAACACATTTTTGGACACTGCTTCTACAAATTTTGCCCTAAAATCACGCAAATCGGTACACAATATGTCAAGACTCATGTCATCAACATGGATCTGTCCCAATTAGCGCCACCATCAGGCCAATTTTACATGCGACCTGACGGTCGCTTATCTCCCGATTAGGGAGTCTTACTGGTTAAGTAAAACATTAGGTTTCGTATGAAACCCTTGTTGCGACCGTCAGGTCGCAGTTACTATCAAAACCTCCACTGGCTGTCTGTCAGTCCGTCTGTCTGTCTGTCTGTCCGTCACGTCACGCCACGTCACACTTTTGCCCAACTCATATTTCCGCCACCGTTGCCCCTATCCATGCCAAACTCTGCACACGCACTCCTTGCCTGCCAAACAACAACTTCCAACCTCTCACATGGACCTCTTCTAGCGCCACCATGAGGCCAATACTGGCAAAATACATTTTTGGACACTGCTCCTACAAATTTTGCCCTAAAATCACGCAAATCGGTACACAGTATGTCTACACTCACGTCATCAACATGGATCTGTCCCATTTCCATATTCCCTCCTGACTGGTTACGATTGCCTTCTAAAGTCTGTGTATGCGACCTGACGGTCGCTTCTCTCACGATTAGGGAGTCTTACTGGTTAAGATATAATTGTTACAGTATTCGCCTAAAACGATGGAGAATGATTCGTCCACAGGTGCTGTGACTCATAAAGTTCTACGTTCCGTTGGTTTATCCCATCCACCGCCGA
Source organism: Nannobrachium achirus (assembly GCF_963921795.1). NCBI lineage: Eukaryota > Metazoa > Chordata > Actinopteri > Myctophiformes > Myctophidae > Nannobrachium > Nannobrachium achirus. Next base: position 51,293,541 of record NC_137827.1, on the reverse strand, counting down.
CTTCTGTGCTTAAGCCGGTAGGATTAGCAGTGCTAGCCAAGCATTTGTGTAGCAGCTAACGGCTAACCAAGCCCTTCCCCTGTATACTACCTAAAGCTAACAATATGTTGAGTGCCGAAGAAGTAGATTTCTCCTAGCCTCTTCGCAAGTGTGGAGGCATGAAACCTTCTACACTCAGGGGCTATATGGTGGCTATTAATGCTTGTCACCTAGGTGTCAATGGTGATATGCCCTCAAAGGCCCTTTGTGGCCTTGTTTAGGGCTGGTGCCAAGCGCACCAGTCAGACGGCCAGGTCTCTTCACGGCCTGGGATTTAGAGGTGGTCTAGAGGGGTTTGAGATGAGGCCCTTTCGAGCCTTTGGGGAAGGTTTCTTTGAGACATCTAAGTCTCAAAACTGTGCTCTTATTGGTGTTGACTACAGCCAAAAGGGTCAGTGGACTGTATGAGGTTTGCTAACAGTGACCGTAAGGTTCTGCTTAAGCCCGATATCCAATTTGTACCAAAGAACAGGATTGCGACTAGGGACCCGGTCGAGTTGGTCGCCTTTCACCCTCCTCCTTTTGCATTGGAGGAGGACTGGCATCTGCATTGCCTCTGTCCAGCGAGGGCCTTGAAGGCATACTAGTTAGTTGAGGACTAGGAATGAGAGACAGTCATCACGTCTGTTTGTCTCCTTTAGCAACTCTCCTAAGAGAAAAGAGGTGTCTAAGGCCTTTAGTTCTAGGTGGATTGTGGAGGCTATCAGGGAAGCCTATGATAGTGCTCAGGTTCCTCTGCCGGAGGACTTTTAGGCACATTCCACCAGGGGGGTGTCGACCTCGTGGGCCCTCTCTCAGGGGGTCTCCATGGAGGTTTGCATGGCGGCCAATTGGGCGTCGCCATCTACGTTTGCAGCTTATTATCACCTGGACGTGGTTCCCGCGTTGTTGGCGTACAGTCAGTGTTACAGGTGGCCTCCTCTTCTTAAGTGACAATGGTGGTACAGTCCTTTCACTTTTTCCAAGTGGCAATTGGAATGGTGGGTACAGTCCTTCCAATGTTTTCCTTCCATGACCAGTGGGTTTGTTTGGTCATTACCTTATAAGGCGGACTTATTCTACTCATTGGTTATGCAGCACATTTAGTCTATTAGGTCCTTATGAGGCAGGCATGTCAGGGTCTCTTGAAGCCACGTCCAAGGAGGCGTGGTCTTCACCATGCAGGTGGGTATTTGGGTGATCAGGTGTTGGTCGTCGTCGCTTCTGAGAGTCTATGGATCCCATAGGAAGGAATATGAATTGAAAGTGTGACAATAAAGACTAGACATAATGTGTATCACTTTGTGTGATTTTAGACAAAATATGTGGGTGCAGTGTCCAAAAATGTGTTTTAAAAAAATCTGCCTAATGGTGGCGCTATATGGGACACATGAGTGTAGACATACTGTGTACCGATTTGTGTGATTTTAGGGCAAAATTTGTAGGAGCAGTGTCCAAAAATATATTTTGCCAGTATTGGCCTCATGGTGGCGCTAGAAGAGGGCCATGTGAGAGGTTGGAGGTTGTTTTTTGGCAGGCAACGAGTGTGTGTGCAGAGTTTGGAATGAATAGGGGCAACGGTGGCAGAGATATGAGTTGGGCAAAAGTGTGACTTGGCGTGACGTGACGGACAGACAGACAGACAGACGGACTGACAGCCAGTAGAGGTTTTGATAGTAACTGCGACCTGACGCTGACGGTCACAACAAGGGTTTCATACGAAACCTAATGTTTTACTTAACCAGTAAGACTCCCTAATCGGGAGATAAGCGACCGTCAGGTCGCATGTATAAATCGGCCTGAAGGTGGTGCTAATTGGGACAGATCCATGTTGATGACATGAGTGTAGACATACTGTGTACCGATTTGCGTGATTTTAGGGCAAAATTTGTAGGAGCAGTGTCCAAAAATGTATTTTGCCAGTATTGGCCTCATGGTGGCGCTAGAAGAGGGCCATGTGAGAGGTTGGATGTTGTTGTTTGGCAGGCAAGGAGTGTGTGTGCAGAGTTTGGCATGGATAGGGGCAACGGTGGCGGAAATATGAGTTGGGCAAAAGTGTGACGTGGCGTGGCGTGACGTGACGGACAGACAGACAGACGGACTGACAGCCAGTGGAGGTTTTGATAGTAACTGCGACCTGACGGTCGCAACAAAGGTTTCATACGAAACCTAATGTTTTACTTAACCAGTAAGACTCCCTAATCGGGAGATAAGCGACCGTCAGGTCGCATGTAAAATTGGCCTGATGGTGGCGCTAATTGGGACAGATCCATGTTGATGACATGAGTATTGACATATTGTGTACCGATTTGCGTGATTTTAGGGCAAGATTTGTAGAAGCAGTGTCCAAAAATGTGTTTTAAAAAATCGGCCAGAAGGTGGCGCTAATTGGGACAGATCCATGTTGATGACATGAGTCTTGACATATTGTGTACTGATTTGCGTGATTTTAGGGCAAGATTTGTAGAAGCAGTGTCCAAAAATGTGTTTTAAAAATCGGCCTGAAGGTGGCGCTAAATGAGACAGACCCATGTTGATGACATGAGCCTAGAAATACTGTGTACAGATTTACGTGATTTTACGGCACACATTGTAGGAGCTGTGTCCAAAAATGTATTTTGCAAGAATCGGCCTCATGGTGGCTAGAAGAGGGCTATGTGAGAATTGAGGGGTTTGGCATGGATAGGGGCAACGGTTGCGGAGATATGATTAGGGCAGAAGTGTGACGTGACGTGTGACAGACAGACAGCCGGTGGAGGTTTTGATAGTAACTGCACCTGACAGTCGCAATTAAAAGTATCAATACTGCAATATAGAAATACCGTAGTTATTGTAATTGAGTAAAATTAGGCCTACAGAAGTCTTGGGCAAAAAAAGTTTTCAAATACTTGAAAATAGCGGATCTACAAGCGCACAGTGAGCTTGTAGATGGGCTAATTTCAAATATAGGCTACTCTACATGGTTAGTGTATGTTTTGTAATACTAATCTAAATCTACAAAGTAACGGGCTATTCATATAAACTAGTACTATAGCCTACTAAGTGTTCAGATAAACGTATTGAAGTAAAAATGGTTTGCTTTAAATAGTATTAAAAACATTTAAATGAGGTTTAGTTTAAGGCTTTGATCATTAAAGCCTTTAAAAAGTGTGATGTGTTTTAGTAAAAACGTAATCTGCATTTCATACTTAATTCATTAGGAGTTTTGTTTTGTTTTGTTTTTTATTTTAAAAGCAATGTTTTTCCTGTTATGATCTGTATCAGCATTTATTGGGTTAACTCTGCAGGGACAGTTGTCAGCGTAACACAGCCCGGACGTGAAGGGAGGGAGAGAGATCACGTGAGCGGAGAGAGGGAACATGAAGACAAGTGAACAGTGATTCAGAGTGAGACGTTCTGTATTATATCATTTCAAAGTGTTTGCTGTGCACAAACCAGTTGTAGTTTGGAGTCCTGTGAGTGTTTACACAACTATCTGGGAGGAGGAAAAGCTGCACGTTTGGCAAGAGAAGAGGAATTTCTTCACGAGGTTCAGAGACTGTTTTGTTTTGCTACAAGCTAACGCTAAAGCTAACAAGCTCAGTGAGTTTAGAGTCAGTTCATTGCACTGGACATTGCATTGGACAATCCAGACAACAACCAGAGCTTCACTTATAGTTCTCTGGCAACGTGGGATGAGAAGATTGTGTTCGGACTGTGATGTGCTAACCTGCTGCTAGACCTGTGCCTGAGTGACTGAGTTTGGAGCTTTTGAGAAGGTAATATTACTTTTTGCTTTTTTTTTTTTTTTTTTACTTTTTTTCTACTTACAGTAGTGATTTTATTCCTGAAAGAAGAGGGGTATTTCACATTCAGGTTTTCAACCTGCTAACTGTTGTTTAAAATTTGTATTATTCTATTTACTATTTTTGCACAGTCATTGCTATGGGGGGGACTCAGTTACTAGGCCCAATGTGGAGGGGCCTTTATTATTTTATACTTCAGCTATTGAAAAATAGCAGATTTACAAGCTCACAGAGCGGCACCGTTACTAGGCCCAATGTGGAGGGGCCTTTATTATTTTATACTTCAGCTATTGAAAAATAGCAGATTTACAAGCTCACAGAGCGGCACCGTTACTAGGCCCAATGTGGAGGGGCCTTTATTATTTTATACTTCAGCTATTGAAAAATAGCAGATTTATAAGCTCACAGAGCGGCACCGAGTGCCGCGATGCAAGCTTGTAGATCTCCTATTTTTTAACTCATGAAAATGTGTGGAAATCTTTGAATATGGGTATTTTTTAAGGTAACATTTTTAGATCAAATTTTGCTTCTGGGAGGAACTAAATATTTTGAGATGGGGTCTGTGACCAAATACATATCATTTTGGGGGTCCTTCACATGAAAGCTTTTGAGCACCACTGACATAGAGGGATTTGAAATATTCAAAGACCCCATGAAAAATGTTGTCTGAAATAACAGATCTACAAGCTCGCAGCGTGGCACTAGGTGCTGCGCTGTGAGCTTGAACATCTGCTATTTTTCAATGGTTAAAGCACAAAATGTGAGTGAATCCTTGTACCCAGGGCCCAGAATTTGGTGCGACACCCCTGTCCTCAACAGGTGGTCCACGACCCCTAGGGGGTACGGAGGTACTGCAGGGGGTCCATGAAATTGTTGCTGGATTATTATTATTAAGTGTGCCTGCAATGCAATGCAATGGCAAAACACTTATTGTGATCCGCCATACTTATAATGTCGCCACAAAATTTTGGCAGGTAATAACCTCCGCACAATTTACGGCACCCCCTTAATATATACATCAAAACGTGTGGCTCGGCCGGGAATGGGGTGCTATTACTTTTCTTTCCGATCCGCCTTACGATGGCGACGGACGTAATTCGCCAAAAAACTATGCGCTAAATAGTCTGACGGTTTCCGGTTTTACTGGTTCGGTCCGGTTTACTTGATGATACCGGTTCAGTTTATGAATACCGACTAAACCGAGTAAAAAAAAAAAAAAGAAAAGTATCCAATTAAAATATATTTTACAAATGTAAACGTTTGCTGACGGCGTCACGTGTATTTTCCGACAGCATTAAATTCATTCTGTATTGTATTTATTATGTTTGTGTATACAGTATACTGAGTGTCAGTGGAGCGCAGATCTGCTACTGTTGACAGCTCACTGGCTGCTCAGACAGCGACCCCGCCTCCTCTCCCCCTGTCCTCTTCATTCAATAACAACTGGATACACGCGCTATTGTTTATAGATGCGGTGGACATTGGACAACGTGTTAGAAGCCACACACTGGCACACAGGTCTTCATTGCGTCTTTACAACAATAGCGACGATTTACGTTGTGGTGAACGTGGTCAAATAACCTTTATTGGCTCAACTACAACACGGAGGAAGCAAGCTAGCCAAGCATGTATGCTATCTGAGACAGTATGTATGTAGCCTAGCCTAGCTGTTTGATTGATTATAGCGTTTTCGTGGCGGCGCCGTCCCTTTGGTGGTCCGCCGGGGCCGCAGACCACCACGACCGCCTGTGCTTTGCCCTCCCGGATTCGTAGAGGGGCGGCACGTCCCTCTAGGATCAAAACAAAAAGTAGCTGATCTACAAGCAATCCCAATCCACTGTTTTTTACCCAATTCACTGGTTCTCTGTACAGCAGAGAAAACACAAACACGGCAGAGAGCATTTCCCCCATTCCACAGAAGCAGTAATAGTACAAACAGGAGACATCTCACTGAGAAGATCCATATAGATGTATATAAAATAACAGGTGGCTGTTGATTATGAGGACTCTACAAGAGTTATAATTAATGGCTAAATGGGCACCATAAATGTGTCCGCTTCTATCTGCGCCCCCAAGTGGTCATCATCCGGTATTACCGGTTCGGTCCGGTTTTTAATTAATTACCGAACCGGTTTAAAAAAAATTAAACCGTCACATGATTAGTGCAAAAACCCCATTGACTTTGAATGGGAGAATTTGGCGCCACAAAACTCTGCCATTCTTTTGCTTAGCAACGTGATTTGAATTTTAAAATGCACACACGACTTTGGACTTTGTCCGGCCAATAGGGATGAGCTGTAATTGATTAAGCCCCTCCCCCTCTGTAACAGGAAGTGTCCTTCGCCAAACAGGAAGTGCCTCTATATCTCATGAACCGTTTGTCGTACAGACGTGTGTGACTTTATTAAGACCTTAATTGGTGCTTCCTTTGCCAAACAGGAAGTGCCCTTCGTCAAACAGGAAGTGCCTCTATATCTCATGAACCGTTTGTCGTACAGACGATAATGTTAAAGCTAATGCAAAAAATGGTAATGTTATAAAATCTAACGCTAATGCTAACAAAAAATAATAGCGCTAATGCTAACACCAACCACTACACAAGGTTGCACACACTTAGCTAGCTGCAGGCACACTTAAAATGTCTTAGATTGTTTTTATTATTATTCATTTTCAAAATGTATTACTAAAATGGTCCTGCTGCGCTTCCGTCCAGCAGGAAGATGAAAAATGAAGGTGAAGATGAAAAATTGCTGTGAACTTCTGCTGTTATAGTGCCACCAGGAGGCAGATTTTTGCAAACCCTTTGTCTCTGCCAGGCCAAAACTGAGCACACACATTCCCTGGGTGCCAGAGCAGAACCTCTGCCCCAATTTTTTAGCATGGGCTTGTTATTCACCTTATTCCTGGCCCCGCCCCCTGGCTTCTTGTTCATATCCTGAAAGAGGCTGAAAAACATCATTGGGTTTCCTGTGTCTTTGCATTAAAATGTCAGTAGGGTCATTCTGGGCTCTGAATGAACTTGTGTTGCCATGTCTGCTTATAATAAGCAATTTGTGTATTGGAAAATAGTGTAGTTGCTTATTGGGCTTACTTTCTAATATTTTTAAACCAGTGGTTCCCAAATCTTTTCATATGAAGGACCCCAGATTTACCTATTTGTCCACAGTCGCAGACCTCCATCTGAAAATATGTGGTGCCAGGGACCTCCACACAGATTTGTGTTGTTAAAATGTTTCAAAAATATTCAAAATATTTTAGTTTTTATTTCCTCAATATTTTTTAAATAGTAAATATACAAGCTCGCAATGTGAGACATGTGAGCTTAAAATAGAAGGTCTACAGTAACTGGATTGATTTCATCCACGGTAACGATATTCAAGTTAGGTTGCAACCTTAATGTGTACAAAGACTTGCAGTCTTTGCAGTGCTTGCTCCGCCATCATATTAACAATTTCTTGTTTCTGATTAATATGCAAAAATCATGATACAGTAAGTTAATATGATTGCAGAGCAAGCACTAGTCTGCACAGATACGGTAGCAAGTCTTTGTACAGAGTAACATTGGAACCTAACTGCCATGAATATTGTGGATGTACCCATCTATTTAATCCAAATTGTCTTCTGCCCATTTGTCGATTTGGTCAAAAGAAATTGGTTGAACAGAACTCATATTTTGGGACCATCGCTCCATTGTTTACAATGGATTGTAATACAGGCTGCCACCCCATGTGGACATGTGATCCAAGATGGCCGCAATGTGAATAAGGTCTATGGCGTCACCAGGAGGCGGATGTGTGCAAAACACATTTTTGGACAGTACTTCTAACGATTTTGTCCAAAAGTCACGCAAATCGGTCATTAAACGAAACAGGTCTTTCAGATTTTTCTAATTCCATCCTGATTGGCTAAGACTGGCTTTTGCAAATGTGCTCCCTTTTGAACGAAATGCCTCAAATCATGAACACAGAGTGCGATTTGAGTGACATTCCCACTAGGCAGAGGAAGAAATGCCATTTAAAAATGTTCAAATCAGCCTCATGGAGGCGCTATAACGGGCCGATTCGTGTTTTTACCAATAACTCCACCGATCAGTGTAAAACTTTGTATGGGCACTCACATCTGCTTTTCATAGTGCCACCAGGAGGCTGACTTATGTAAAACATATTTTTTTAAATTACTCCTTCAGATTTGTTCCAAACATCATGGGAATCAGTACAGAGTATCACTATAGGCAAGTGATCAAGACTGAGCTGTCCGATAATTCATATCATGGGAATCAGTACAGAGTATCGCTATAGGCAAGTGATCAAGACTGAGCTGTCCGATAATTCATATTCCATCCTAGTTGGCTTAGATTGGCTTCCAAAGTTTCCAGGATTGGTCCGTTTTTAACAAAATGCCTTATATCATAAAAGCAGCTTGTGATTATCGTGCAATTTTGCACGTACAGTCCCAATAGGTCAAGGAACAAATACCACCCTTTTCACATTGGAATGTTATAGCGCCACCAGCAGCTCAATTTGAGCAAAACACATCTTTGGAACAAAATGCCTCAAATCATGACAGGCCACAGATGATATGGCACTCTTTTCACATTTGCCTATCACATTGGAGACCTGTGCTCGGAAGAGCGCTGCTCCTATTTATTTATGCATTCATTTATTTATTTTTATTATTATTTACAATAAGTGCACTGTATCCCCTTTATGAACAAAACATGTCTAAAATGCCTAACCTCCTATTTACGTACATTTTGCATTTTGTTTTTACAGCATCAAGAAATGAGTCTCCAACCTCTGTCAAGTCACCATCAAAGTCCAGCTACTCGACCACCTTTGCCTCAAATTCCTCAAGCTCTTTGTCTTCAAGCGATGGCAGGAGGAGGAAGAAGTTGTACATAAACTGGAATGATATTACATAAGCTGCAAAGGAATCGCTAGCCCTAAAACATTACTACTTCTGTTTGTGCACAGCCTTCATTTAAGAATTAATTACCTCCTTTTATTGACCTAAAGTGAAAAGAAAGATAAATAGTAAGTCGTTAATGTTTTACAGACATGTTCCCACTTTGCAACATGTAGCTGAAAAATGCCTATTTAAGGTGTTAATGAATGCCTAATTAACGATTTGTTGATGTTAATAATACACCTTCAATGTTAATAAGACACTTTATTAGGGATTTGTTGATGTTAATAAGACATGTTCCCACTTTACAACAGGTACTCACAAAATGCCTATTTAACGTGTTAATGAACTCCTAATTAACGATTTGTTGATGTTAATAATACACGTTCAATGTTAATAAGACACTTTATTAAGGATTTGTTTTATAAGACATGTTCCCACTTTACGACAGGTACCCACAAAATACCTAATTAACATGTTATTGAATGACTAATTAAGGATTTGTTGATGTTAATAAGACATGTTCCCACTTTACAACAGGTACCCACAAAATGCCTATTTAACGTGTTAATGAACTCCTAATTAACGATTTGTTGATGTTAATAATACACGCTCAATGTTAATAAGACACTTTATTAAGGATTTGTTGATGTTTATAAGACATGTTCCCACTTTACGACAGGTACCCACAAAATACCTAATTAACATGTTATTGAATGACTAATTAAGGATTTGTTGATGTTAATAAGACATGTTCCCACTTTACAACAGGTACCCACAAAATGCCTATTTAACGTGTTAATGAATTCCTAATTAACGATTTGTTGATGTTAATAATACACGTTCAATGTTAATAAGACTTTATTAAGGATTTGTTGATGTTTATCCGACCTGTTCCCACTTTACGACAGGTACCCACAAAATGCCTAATTAACATGTTATTGAATGGCTAATTAAGGATTTGTTGATGTTAATAAGCCATGTTCCCACTTTACAAAAGGTACCCACAAAATGCTTATTTAATGTGTTAATGAATACTTAATTAATGATTTGTTGATGTTAATAAGACGTTCAATGTTAACACACATTGTTAAGGATTTGTTGATGTTAATAATACACGTTCAATGTTAATAAGACATGTTATTAGGGATTTGTTTATGTTAATAAGACGTGTTCCCACTTTACAACAGGTACCCACAAAATGCCTAATTAACATGTTATTGAATGACTAATTAAGGATTTATTGATGTTAATAAGACATGTTCCCACTTTACAAAAGGTACCCACAAAATGCCTAATTAACGTGTTAATAGATGCCTAATTAACGATTTGTTGAAGTAAATAAAACTCTTTCAACATTAATAAGACACTTTATTAAGGATTTGTTGATGTTTATAAGACATGTTCCCACTTTACAACAGGTACCCACAAAATGCCTAATTAATGTGTTAATGAATGCTCAATAAAGAATGTATTAATGTTAATCATGCACTGTCTCAATGTTAATAAGAAATCTATTTAGTACTTGTTAATGTTTATACAATATTATTCCACTTAAAACAGTTGTTAATTAAGTATCTTAACAATGTATATATTCTTATATAGTATTCATAATGCATTTATTAATAATTGTTATGATATAATAAGTATCTTATTAGTAGATTATTAATTGTTAATTAGGTGTCTTATGAATAGTTGATAGAATATTGATATTAATTAAGATGGTTTATTAACCTGTATTAAAATATAATAAGGCTTATTGGTTACTTATAAGTTGTTAATTAACCGTTAGTAAGGGATCTTTTCGTATAGTTTATTGGGTCTTAATTAACGTGAATTGGCTTTCTTATTAGACGTTTATTAACATGTATAACTCATATAATAAGGTTTATAGATGACTTATACGTTGTTTATTAATGTTTAATTAGACATTGTATACATGTCTAATTAAGTTGTTAAAACGTTCTTATTAATCTTTTATTAGGCAGTATTAAGTATATTATGTTTTATAAGTATCTTATAAGTAGTTTAATAATGTTTATAAGACTCTTATTATATAGTTTATTATGTGTTTATTAAGGTTTAATAACGTTCTTATTAGAGTTAATAACAAGTTAATAAGTATCTTATTAACTGTTAATAAGTGTTTATTAATGGCACCTTATTATAAAGTGCTACCGAATTATTGAATGCTTTAACCAGTGAAAAATAGCAGATATACAAGCTCACAGCACGGCACCGAGTGCCGCGCTGCGAGCTTGTAGATCTGCTATTTTTGAAAAAAGTCGTGAAAATGTGTGCAAATCTTTGAATATATGTATTTTCAAAGCGAATGTTTGTAACTAACATTTTGCTTCTGGGGGTCCCTGGAACTAAATGTTTTGAGATGGGGGTCCGTGGCCAAATACATATCATTTTGGGGGTCCTTCACATGAAATGGTTTGAGAACCACTGACACAGTAGTCTCTCAAGAACAGACTAACTGAGCTCCAGTTAAGTAAAAGACGATGGCTGGCTAGATTGCTGACATAGAAACATAGGTTTTTCAAAAAATCTTAGAAGGATTCAAAAGACACTTATAGAATCGGGTCAAAATTCGAATTTTCATTGAGCTTGTATATCTGCTATTTTTCAATAGTTAAAGCATAAAATAATGATACACAATATAGTGTACCCCTTCTGAATGGGTTAATTCCATAGTGGCATACAGCGGCGGGAACATAGGGGGCGCGTGAGTGCTTGAGCGTACTGTTATGAGAGCCCATTGATTCTCAGTCGTTCGCCCCAAACTGGCCAAACTGCATTCCTGGCACTCGGCCGATATCACACGTCGGCTTTGTCCCTTTCGAGGGCGTCACCCAGCGTCATAGCCCGCCTCCACATCCTGGCTGTATGTCTACTCTGTGTGATGTAGCCATGTAGCTCTACAGTATTCTACCCCCACCTCCAAAATAATAAAAAAAAAATCTCAACTGAACTGTTCTTATGCCTCATTCACATAGGGAGCAGCAAAGCTAAAGTTTTGCTTGCTTGGTCAATGTTATCTCAATGGAAACCAGCTTTAAAGATACAGGAGATACACAGAACAAAGCTTTGAAAGCTTTAAAGCTGGTTTCCATTGAGATAACATTGACCAAGCAAGCTAAACTTTAGCTTTGCTGCTCCCTATGTGAATGAGGCATTATAGTATTTTATCATGCCAGTAAAGCTCCTTTGAATTACATATAATTGATGTAGCCTAAAGCCTATTTGATTGATTGAAGGCTTTATTAGAAGTTTGCATAGGAAAATGTACAGTTTCATGACGGTACAGTTCACTGGTACAAGGTCTACTAAAATGAGATCCTGAAAAGACTAAGCTTATTTCAACAGGAAACCATTAAAGTATATCATATAACATTGAATGACACAGACGAATAGAACACAGTACTATGCTATTGCTCGTGTGTCATAAAAAATTCCTACAGTGCATTCATTTTATGACATCGTTATCGTACCACTGTACTATTGGCAAACTGTAAATAAAGTACTCAATGATGGAAAAAAAAATGCCTTTTCTTTTGCTGACATGAAATGGGATATTTTGATACCAATACGTTTGTACATTTACAGTTACTCAAGTATAGGCCTGTCTGCATTTTTAATTCAGGCTGCTCTGTTTCATTGGTTTTCAATTAAATTCAAAGGAGCTTTATTGGCATGATACCAAAGTGTCACAAAACTGCTGAAAATGGGGAACATATTAGCGTTGTGGGTTTTCAGTGCCCTCTAGTGGCCAAACATAGCAATGGTCATTATCATTTTGTCTAAGCGGCTGGCCGAGCAGGCGGGCGGGGGCGGGGGCGGGGGGGGAGGGCGGGGGGGGAGGGGGGGGGGGGGGCGGGGCGGGGTCAAAAACGAGCACCCATTTGAATATTGAAACGTCACCGCCCCTGGTGGCATACTCTCCCCTCGGTGTCTTTCCAAAAGAGCCTTTTGGAAAGACACCTCTCTGTCAAGTCTTTCTGAACTTCTGAGCTAAAAATTGTGGATTCTTTTCCCTGGAAGAAATTTTCCTGGATGACCTCCCAGTCACGTTTTTTTCCCCCAATTTTTGCCAAATTCTAAATAAAGTAACGAGAGTTAGGATCAAGTCCTTGTCCCTTGGTTCCTGGCTTTGGGAGAGAATAAGTGATGATCACAAGCAATGTGTAGGCGTTCCCTAACCATACAAATAAACCGAAGTTGAAAAGTGAACAGAAAATGTAAAAAATGGCCTGTTCTTCATGTAGTACATCAAAAATATTGCTTTTGGAAACCACAGCCCTGACTTGTGATCAGCATGGTATGGTTTTCATGTGTGTCCTTAATCATACATTAAATGTAAAAAACAGTTTTGACCACAACACTGAGCACCTTCATGTGGTCAGTCTGGTCACTGTCTATGATATTTCCCACTGTGAGTCCTTTCCACATCGCCTGCCTTGCATTTAGTATTTGACTATCTAAAAGAGCAGACACCCATCTCTTCCTTTCACCTTCTGTTGAAGACAGTGTGTGTTTGTGTTTTATTCTGTTTGGTTTGGTACTGGACAGAAATTCAGATGAATTAGATTATTTTTATTTAAATGTTGCACATCCATTTGTCTCTGCATCTTTTTGTTTGTGCATGTTCCAACACTGCATTGGTTTGGTTTGGTTTGGTTGTGATACTTTACTTTACGTTAAACAAAAAGTTTATTTTTTCACGTTTGAACTGTCTGTCTTGCCTACTACATCAGTGATATTATACAGTTAAAATGACGAATCCTGTTCTCACTGGAATATAAGCTGATACAGGAAGCCGATATTGGTAAATGGATACCGTGGCATTTTGTACAGCTTGTTGTCCTTTCCTGGACAATTGTCATTCTCGTATTTAGAGAATACGACACTTGATCCGTTGTCCTCTGACGTACCTTTTTAAAGTGGCCTCTTCAAATCATTAGCATTACTTAAATATTAAATATCTAGCTTGAAGTTTGTGGAACGAGTGCGGTTTCAGTTGAGTGATTTCCATTCAGTGAACTGAAGTTCCAGCAACTTCTTATATCAACTATTTTTGGATCGTGCCAGAAAGAAAATACCAGACTACCTTGTAAATTGTCACATATTCCGTGTAATCTTCCACAAAATGTCATGGTAGCCTTTGATGGTAGACATCTAAAGTGAAGCCAGTTTGCTGTCTTCTTTTATGGCTAAAGAGACAGACAAATTATATATTCCAGGGGTCTTCAACAGGGGGTCCGGGACCCCCAGGGGGTCCTCAGAGTTACTACAGGGGGTCTGCCAAATCTTCCAAACCTTTTTATATTAACATCTTGAACCCTAGTGCTCAAGTTGCGACAAGTTGCGAGGCGTTGTGAGCTTGTAGATCTGCTATTTTCGGCAAAGAGGTTCCCGCTTCATCTCTCTCTCTCTCGACTAAGGGGTCCTTGGCCTGAAAACGTTGAAGACCCCTGCTATATTCAATTGTAGAGCCTCTTTGACAATTTAATCCTATTTAGTTGACAGGTAATTTAGACAGTCATTATCATCAGACACTCTTTATCTCTGCCATACCAGTTCATCTCTCTCTGTGTGTGTACTGTGCGTCCAGGGGGAACCTCGCGGGCCAGCGGCATGCTGCTCCATTACAAGGCAATGGGCTCCCAGGACGCCCAGCAGCTTCGTATGGAAGTGGCGGAGGACAAAAAGGTGGCGTCGACGTGGCTGGCTGCCATGCACAAGGTACACAAATACAAAGAGGATAATGGTGATGTTACTGGGTGTAATAAGGAAATAATAATAACAATATCAACCCATTTAAGGCCTAGAGTTATTTAACTATTGAAAAATAGCAGATATACAAGCTCACAGTGCAGCACCGAGTGCTCCCAATCTACAAGCTCGAGCTTGTAGATCGGCTATTTTTGGCAAAGAGGTCTGGTGTAGAGGGGGAAAAGAGCAGACTAAGTACATAGTGAAAGGTCAGGTTTATTAAGTATTGACGTTCAAGTGGTTAAATATCTGAAAACACAAATTGACGTGAATCCAAAATAAACTGATCATTGTGCTATCAAACACTGAAACTATGGAATCTCTGAAAAGGTTGTGGGGGGTCCCTGGCCCTGCTTCATCTCTCTCTCAACTAAGGGGTCCTTGGCCTGAAAACTTTGAAGACCCCTGGTGTAGTGCACCAGGGTTTGAGTTGACACCGTCTGACAACCAGTTATTATGAACTCACATTTGGCCTCTTGTCTTCCACATGAAGCAAGACAAGCTGTTGTGTGTAAAAGGTTTATGACTTTGTGTCATTCAGTCCAGGGATTATTATTTGTGGGAGGTTCTGTGTTCAGAGAGAGGTCACACGTTCAATCCCCACAACAGCCATTGTACCAATTATCAGCCTAATATTTACATATCTTCCTACACTATTATACTAGCCTCTACTGCACTGTTTCCCAAAAAATGTGTGCGTGTTTATATTGTCAATAAGAATGATTCTTTTTCTGATACACTCAGAATCAGTATCCCCATCTTTGTCCTCTTTCTGTCTGTCTGTCTCTCTCTCACGCCCCGCACTCTTTCTTCCCTCTTTCTTTTTCCCTTGCTCTCTTTCCAAACCCGGCCCCCCTGTCTCTCTAACTCTCTTTTATTTCCCGCACACAGGCAGCCAAGTTGTTGTATGAAGCCAGGGACCAGTGATCTGTCCAAGCAGACAGAGGAACTCAACACCCGACAGCAGTCACAGCACACATCCAAGTCTCTCGTACCCTCAGCAAGGCTGGGTATGGTTTAAATCCTAGCTGTTCCAGTTCTGGCTATCGATTCGTTGTCATTTCTCAATACCTATGATGATGATTATTATTATCACCGTCGTGGGTATATTTTGAAAGTGGTTTATATTAGAACAAACAAATCATTATTATGAGCTTTCAAAACTAGCACAATTAGGTCTAATCTCTTTCAAAGAGTGTTCATTCTTCAGATTTGTTTAATACTTAAAGAATACTTAAAAATGCAGGGCTTGGAGCAACATTGCAACGAATTGAAGTGTGAGACAGCTGGAATAGAGAGTTTTCTGATGCCTTTTGATGCAGAATTATGTTTATCAGTTCTAATCCCATTCTTCTCAATGCGGAACTGGAATTGGTTTGTGAGACTCAAACCCCCGTGCCTCACATGATATCTCCTAATGCCTACAGTCTGTTCTCTCACACCTTAACTTGAACTCTAATGGTGTCATCATCACTGATGTCATGCAGTACAAGTTCTAACTGTCGGTCTATGTTCAAAAGAATATATATCTTAGAATACGCAAATCTCCCGGGTTACTCTGAGGATTGTTTGTGTGTCCATTAGAAGGTTTTGGCTGTCAGGTTGCTGGAGAGAACTTCTTTTGTATGTGTGTGTGCGTGTGTCAGTCACAGGTCGGTATTTAGTTTGTGAAGGCAGCCCACTTCCCATTGGATTTTTCTTTTATAATTAAACATTGTAAAAAGGGGAACACAGTTAAGAGGATAAGTACACAGTAAAATGCAGTGTGTACAAATGTAACCAAGTTGTTAAGTTTTCTCATACTAGCTCATGCTCAGAGTTACAAATGGATAAATTAACAGGATTTTACAGTGTAGGACTCAACCCTAGGCCTAGTCTTGAATAGCCAGATGATGGGATGATCTCCCCCTAGCTCTGCCTACCTCTCTCTGAGAGTCTTGACTACCCGAGACTACCCTAGGCCTGACTCTGGGGACAAGAATTCGAAAAGTCACACTGAACCGGAGTGAAAGGTTTCAGACAGAGCTGAAGGTTTGATTTGAAGCTCAATACAAGAGAAAACGTTATTTTTTTTTCTTTTCTTTTCTTCT
Organism: Nannobrachium achirus; assembly: GCF_963921795.1. Taxonomy (NCBI): domain Eukaryota; kingdom Metazoa; phylum Chordata; class Actinopteri; order Myctophiformes; family Myctophidae; genus Nannobrachium; species Nannobrachium achirus. The sequence continues at coordinate 51,276,965 of NC_137827.1, read as the reverse complement.
AAACAACTGGTCCAGTGGTCTCATGTGAACCATGGACATGTAGGCGTCATTCTAAAAGAAAATATGCAGCGTCTTACCTTGAAGAGTTAAAATTAGTCTGACAAACAATAACAAATGAATCGCATGAATTGCTGTGATTCATCTTTTTTTCAATCGCATACTACCAACCATATTACACTACAATAAAGCATATTAATGAGGAATCCACACAAAAGACTTATATCAAATGAAATACTATTGTTTAATAGAACGTATACAATTCGAGTTGAAGACCACAGAATTTGGTTTCTTCTCCAAACTGTCTTTTTCTTCTTTGGACTCAGCTCTGATCCACACATGGAAACATACTCAGTCCATTTGACAGTCAAATGTCTGTTTCAGACTTTAAGTTAAACACAGTACATTTTAAACAAACTGTGAAAAAACAGAGAGTGTGATATGTTTCAAGCAGTATTTCTCTCATTTTGTTAAAAAAGGATAATCCCTGAAAAATACTAAAACTGTCTCCGGATCACCGTTATGTCCCACTTCCTGACCAGCACCCATTCACACACAGACGTAAAAAGCTAGATACCTCCTCCGCCGCTGCAGTTCATTGGCGCGACTGGTAAAACAGGACTGGCGGAAGTGCGTAACTGTGGAATTGCGGAAGGCACTCTGCCCCCTCCAATGGGAAAGAGGGAGTCCTGCATCTGACAAGCATCCCATTCTGTGACGCACAAGGAAGCGTCCTTCAGAATTCCCAAGAGCCCCGCCTCAGAATTCCGGAGGCTTGCATAGAGTTCTTGGGAGGCTTGCCAGTCCTCTTAGACCAACGCCCCACACCAGAGGAGGTATCTAGCTTTTTATATCTGTGCATTCACATAGCAAAAAACAAACAACACTTCCGGATTACTCTTCAAAATAAAACCCACACGAATCATTTTTTGACATGAATTCCGTAATTTCTTTTCTTAACTTCGACATTCGTAAACGTTAATGGTCAAAGCCCTAGTTTAAATAGTTTCACTTTTGAAATGCAAGGAGAGACGGTTCTCTGAAAGGGAAGCTAGGTGCAGTGCTATGTTCAGTGAAGTGGTTCTTACTACACTGGTTTCACACAGAGAGGAAGAATTGCAGATATACAAGAGGTTGTGCAGTAGATTGGCTATTTTTGGCAAAGAGATTTGGTGTTTAGAGGGGTCCAAGGATAGAGCTCTGGGGGACCCCGGTCAATGAAGTAAATAGGGTTTAAGTCAGGGGCCTTCAACAGGGGGTCCGGGACCCCTAGGGGGTCCTCAGAGTTACTACAGGGGGTCCTTCAAATCTTTGTGTGATAGAAACTTTTTTTCTCCTTTTTTATACAGTATTAACCACTTGAACCCTAACGTTCATATTCTGAGAACTTTAGCCAAAAATAGTAGATCTACAAGCTCACAACGCCTCGCACTGCGAGGCGTTGTGAGCTTGTAGATTGGCAATTTTTGGCAAAGAGGTTTGGTGTAGAGGGGGAAAAAAGAGCACACTAAGTACAGGTTTCACTAAGTGAAAGGTCAAGTTTATGAAGTATTGACGGTTCAAGTGGTTACATATCTGATAACACAAATTGACATGAATACAAAATACACTGATGATTGTGTTGTCAAACGATGAAACTATATGGAATCTGGGGGTCCCTGCTTCATCTCTCTCTCTCGGCTAAGGGGTCCTTGGCCTGAAAACGTTGAAGACCCCTGGTTTAAGTGGTTTGTTTTTCACCCAAAGCCTTGTCAGAATGTGTCTGCTTTTGGGTCTCAACCAACCAGATACGCTGCTCTAGATGCAGTTGCATATGCTTTTGCCCTAAAAACCAATGAAAGAAAGGTGCCAGAGCTTTGACAAAACTTCTAGTGGACACAATCTATGAATGAATATGATACAGGCTGTTAATTAAAATGGAACACCTATTGGAAGTTTTACGATAAAGGAGCCTATTACTATATAACAGGTTCAAGTTGAAGTGTGTTTTTGTTTTACACATTCTGTTTATAACTTGGCTTTCTGCTTAAGTGTTTGCAGATTATTACAGTCCTTAGGCTTCTGTGCCAAAGGAAACGACCGACTTTTCACTGATTCTGGTGAAGCTTACAAACGTATACAGACTTTGATAAATGCTTTAAATGTAGTCTCATGTATCGAATTTTTGTATAAACTATTTTGTTAAATATTCCTATTTTAACACAGAAATGCTCTGTATCTACTCGCATACTTTTTATGGCTGAAGTATTCCTATAGTTTTTGTAGCACTTGTATACAGTTTACCCTTACTTTCCTATTCAGAAGGCCTACACGTTTTGTTTTAACTTTGTGTGATCACTTTATCTTATTTCTTTTTTTTTAATATATATATATAAGTGCTTTGCAGAGCCACAGCCATGTCCAACTGCCTTGAAGTTCAATATTACTTCATAAAGTTGACTGTAACACTAACATTGCATGGGTCTATTGTCTCTGAGTCTGTAGCCATTTCACAACTCTGTTAGGTTAACAATAGGGATGTAACAAATCAAATCGACGTTTCGCTTCTTTTATAGAGAGAATTGCAGATCCACATGCTCATGGTGTGTTGTGAGCTTGTAGATCGCCAATTTCGCTATTTTTGCGTGACACTATTGTAGGACAAAGCATACAATAGGGTTTAAGTGTTTAATCTGAATATTGGTTTAGTCTATAATAAAATGTCTATTCGAATTCTTTTGCATCGATTCGTTGATATATTTAAACTCTATTTAAACACGCTTTTCGATTATTCGATTAATCAAAAAAGTAATCGATAGAACATTTGCTAAGAAAAGAATCAATCGTTGCAACCCTTGTTAACTTTAATGTCATATGATATCTGATATGACGGTTGGTCCCCATCCTCGGGGTCCCCTGGTACTGCTGGTTTTCCATCCCACCAGCAATGATCCACCAGCAAGATCATTGCATTTATTTACATTGATATGAGACACCAGGTGAGTGCAATTAGAGCTACAATCTTGAGTTTGATGTCCCTTGACACCCTCTTGAACCTGGATTGTAGCTTTAATCCATTCAGAACGGGTACACATTATTGTGCATCATTATTTTATGCTTTAACTATTGAAAAATAGCAGATATACAAGCTCACAGCGCAGCACCGAGTGCCGCGCTGCGAGCTTGTATATCTGCTATTTTTGAAAAATCGTGAAAATTAGAATTTTTACCCAATTCTATAAGTGTCTTTTGAATGCTTCTAAGACTTTTTGAAAAAACCTATGTTTCTGTGTCAGCAATCTGGCCAGCCATCGTCAAAGAAAAGGTCCTTTTCACTTAACTTGAGCTCAGTTAGTCTGTTCTTGAGAGACTACTCTGTCAGTGGTTCTCAAACCTTTTCATGTGAAGGACCCCCAAAATGATATGTATTTGGCCACGGAGCAGCATCTCAAAATATTTAGTTCCAGGGACCACCCAGAAGCAAAATTTGAGTTTTGAACGTTCTTTGAAAATACATATATTCAAAGATTTGCACACATTTTCACAACTTTTTCAAAAAATAGCAGATCTACAAGCTTGCAGCGTGGCACTCGGTATATTCAAAGATTTGCACACATTTTCACAACTTTTTCAAAAAATAGCAGATCTACAAGCTCGCAGCGTGGCACTCGGTGCCACGCTGTGAGCTTGTATATCTGCTATTTTTCACTGGTTAAAGCATTCAATAATTCTAGGCCTAGTAGGAGTACTAGGGGTCCAGGGGCTGGGAACCACTCTGACCTATAACATAAAATATTTCCCTTTTTTGTCTTGTGCTGCTCACCCAGGAATCCTTTTTTTGATTGATGGTTTGATTGGGTCACTGTACACCGAGTATGACTTTGAGGGTTTGTGTAACAAAAGAAAGAAAAAAAAAAACAAGTCTGTGTGATTAATGTTAGTGTCATCCCTGGTTTGTGTAGAATTAGGAATTTATGCAATTTTTAGTGTTTCCTTGGTTCTCATTTGTTTTGAGCTGGTGTGTTTATACTTCTGTACAAAGACGAACCGCTTGAGTAGCTACACGGGGGAACTGCAGTGTCCCTTGCATATACGCCATTTTGTTCTACTTCCGGGTGTCTTTCGACTTCCTTCACTGGTGTTACTGATGATACTAATTAAGGCTCTGTTTGATTTATTGTACAGTGGTTCTTTAATTTCAAGGACCCCCATAAACTGTACAAATGGAATCAACAAATGGAAGCAAATGGACCCTTGCAGGTCCATTTGCTTCCATTTGTACACTCTCAGAGTTACACACCTGTATGGGGACATTTAGAACCCACTCAAGGACACTTTGAGACCCACTGGTGTAGTAGCAGAGTGTTTCCAATGAGCCAACATTCACAATATCATCACCCTGACTCTGTTTGACCAGAATGGAACAGACCCTTCATTAGTATCATTGGTAACACCTGTGAAGGAAGTCGAAAGACACCCGGAAGTAGAACAAAATGGCGTATGTGCATACATCTAACTTGTGTTAAAACCTACAAAACCTGCACATAATCTTGAGACGTTTAATGCACAAAAAAACATACAAACATCCACCTGGACATCATCATTGAAACACACACAGAAGTAGTTGCTGCTGTTTGCCTCTGTAGGGCAGTATATACACACCAGTGTTCAACCGTTATGTGTGTGATTATCTGTGTGTGAGAACGGTACCCTCCGTTCTCACTGACGATGTTAATGCATAAGTGAATTCATAGAGAACCTATGCGTTCAAAATGGGAAGTTTGCACTACGTTGAGCATTGCCAATTCCCCACCTCAACCAGTGTTGGTACCTGCACTTTATGGTCCCCCCGATTACTGTCCTCCAACCATGTCCCTCTGCTTCCATTTACTATGATGCTGAAAATAATGTTCACCCTTTTGGTTGATTATCCTGTTAAGAATAAAGGATGTGTTTATAATGGCGTGGTCTTGTTTTGTGTCATTCAAGCCAGGATTGTTCTGGGCTGTAGCTGGAAGGTTCACTGTAGGTTAAATGTCATCAATAATTGAGGTGTCCTTGAGCCAGACTCATTCTGATTGAGTGGAACAGCTAAAGGTATTATCTCTGCTGTCGGACTGAAACCAGCTCAAGTCCAAAATGTTCATTTTTCAGGAAATGAAAAATCCTCCATCTCAAAGTGGAGTTTGGAGGTTTTGGCCGAAACGCATTTTACTACTTTTCATTGATTCAATATTCTTTAAACGACACACAGACGTAAGGGTGTTCAATAGCACTGATTTATGAGAAATAAAAATTGAGTTAGCCGGTTTCTGCCGGACCGCAACGAATATATTTTGTGTCACTGGGATTCAGAATAAAATAACCTTGTCAAGTGGAGACCATATATTCTACACAGACTGCTGACACACTCAAGAAGAAGAATCATATTGCTTTATTAAGTATTGCGTTCACAGGAGGAAAACTGCTTTGGCACATTATTGCAGTGTTGGCACAGCTAACAATAACATCTGTTTCAATAGATATCCTACAGTACTTTGAAGCAACAACACTGTCCTTATGGCTCAGGCTCAGCCAATGTACTGCACAGGTCACAAGATATTGTGTCTTCACCTTTCTATATCAAATATTGTGCTATAGTCTTGGATCAATAGATCTATGTATTTTATCGAGTCTGACTTTTACTTAGATATGCAATTGTCTAAATAGATAAAATACATCTATGATCGTCTTGATCCAAGGCTATAGCCTATAATTATGCTCTTTACACTCCTGGAACACAGTAATGAAATCAATGCATTGCAACAGTCAATAATACATTTTCTTGTCCCTTTAAAAATCTCAGCGCGTCCGATTCCACGCACCAGCGTGTCATTTTGGACAATATCACTTGTAGGCAAGTGGGGGTGACTTGACATCCTATGTGTTTACATCGATATTCTTCTTATGGGTTCACGCCACGGTTTCATATTACCATACCATAGGAATCGGAATATAACCTTGAATTTGTGAGAAAATAAAAAGTGAACAATGGTCTGGGATATCAAGATTACATGATGGTGGAGGATCAATGTGCCACCCCGACACACCCCCCGTGGTTACTTTGGTCTCGCCCGTCTCACGAGCATCTTAACCCACGTGTAGGGCGTGTGTTGTGTTGTCTTAATGCACATGTAGTGCTGAACTACCCTCCTTTACTGGTATGTGCTCTGTATGCAGTAAATAAATAAGTTGTAGGCTCAATGAATAATACATTAAAAATTAACATTTATATAAAAGACAGTTGGATTTGGTTTGTGAGAAGAAGCTGACACGAGGTCCAACCAAGGTGCCAGCAAAGCGTGGTCACCACCAGCAACAACTGTTGGGTGTGGAATATTATCCTAAATATCCTTCTGGTATGTATACACGCTACTGTAACAGCAATCAGTCAGTCCGTAGAATACATGCAGTCTATTTAGCTGGTTGTTTCATTCAGACACGGCCAGTGTCAATCAGTGTGGATTCATTCAAATAACTGTAACCGGCTAGTAGTTACACAGAATTCGGTTACCCATATATTTATGTGACCCTAGAGGTCGCAGTTGTGCCATTTCTGTCAAGTCGATACAAGGCATTTCATCAGATCATTGATTGACATTTGTTTCTGTATTCGTTAAATCGGTATACTTCTTAAATAGGCATACTACTCGTCCTAGCAAGTTGAATTGGTTCATATAAATTAAATAAAGTCGTCGTTTTAACTGGGAAATTTCATTTAAACACGAAACCAGATTTCAAATGACGTTGCAAGGCAGTTGAACAACAGCGACCTCTAGAGAAACGGGCTGGTGTCTTGGTGTCTATTTGGTGGGTCACCAATTCCGATGTAACACTGCCTGGGCTGTAGCTTTAGCTTCATCATCTTGCCGGGTCAGCTATCAGCCGTGGCGTGCATGTGTGGGTGTCCAACTCTCCATGTGTAACAACAACTAACAACAACCCCAAACTAACAGGTTTGCTGCTTTATATTTTCTTTCCCCCGTAACCTTTTAGTTCAGTTTACACCTCACCAGACCAGTCAGGGACTTCATGTTGTCCACAAGACGCAGTGTTTGAGTGTTGTGTTAAAATGCTGGTAAAATGTACAGAGTAGTCTAGTGGGCTTATTCTGTGCCGGTGGGCTGCAGAGCGATGCCACGTAGCTTAGCCAGCTAATGTAGAAGAGTAGTAGCCGGCAGATGTGTGGTGTAACCGTTGCCATTGGCAATCTGAGCCCAGAGTGATAGCATTGGACTCCAGTTTAATTTGTACACATAGAGGAATATTATCAGAAAGAATAATGTCAAATCTTGCAATAAATTCTTTACCAATACATTTCTTCACCAATGTGTTTGTAAAGTTATACACATCTCTCAAAGATTGAAATTCATTTTCCCTACTAAGGGAATCTGTGACAGCTGAGCTGCTGAAAGTTGGGGGTACAAAAATAATAATCTGCTTGTGGCATCATGTGAGGGGTCAAACTAGGGGTTTTTCATTGCAAGCATTTCTTTTGCACGAAAAAACACTGGACTAAGAATTTGTGATGACATGGCCACTTTTCCATGTCATCACAAATATTTTTTGTGTGGTGGGGCCGTTTTTAAGCCCAAGGTTTCGTGCAATACAAATGGAATGGATTCAGAATCATGAAAAAACCCTCACAAACCCAACCCAAACTTTGTCCCTGTTTTACCCCACCTTTCTTCAGCTGTCACAGACAGCTGCAAGGTGTGTTTCTAGACACCTTTACAAACACATTGGTGGGAAAAAGGGGGGGGGGGGGGGGGGAAGAAAAAACATTGGTGAAGAAATGTTTTGGGAAGGAATTTATTCTAAGTTTTTTAAATATCCCCTGACTGTCTGAGTTTGTAACTGCAAAATCATAGGTAGCTTGAACCTTTTTTCCCCACCCATTAATTTTACACCTGCAAACTTGTCAAGTGACAAAGTGAAAAATTATTTGACCGCTACAATACTCTAAAATAAATCTACATGGTTGATGAGACCATTGAGCTACTTCAAGAAGTTAAGTATTGATGATGCATATTGGCGAAGCAATTATTTCTGTCAGTCATTAATCGTGCCATCAGTGTGTTGTACATCTGTTCACACACAGGACGTCATGTGACATTCTTACATTCATTTACATATTTTACATATGCATTCACATACAGTAGTATCAGACTTCGAGTCTGAATAATGAATGCCGCGTGAGGATACTTTCACCTTTTGCAACTTATGCAGATTGCAGATGATGCATATTAATGGTTCAGAATTTATTTGGATCACCCAACCGCAAAGCAAATAGGGAGAACTATTATCTCCCATCATAAAATGCAACCACAAACTTCCGGAAGAAAACATTAAAGAATCATATGCCTGAATTGCGCGCTTCCCCCCATGATAAGATTGAGCCTCAATGTTAATTAAGTTTCACAGGAGATCTAAAATTGCATAATGAGGGCCCATGTCAGATCTAAGGCTGAGTGATGTGAAAACATAATGTCACTATATTTTTGACCAAATAGGGTTAGGGTGTTGGTATTGTGATGATATGGTATTGTTGTGACGATATACATTTTAGTTTTATCGTTTCATAAAAAGTTAATTTGGCAAAAGCAGGTGTTGTATTGCTTTCTGAGCTTGTAGATCGTCTATTTCTGCTGTTGTTTTAAAGCTTTTGGACGATTTTAGAAAGTATAAAATATGGCTTGCGTGATTTAAAAAACGGTAAAAGACGACACATATACCATATCACACGGGATGTTACGATATCCAAAATCTACAAGCTTGTATATCTGCTACTTTTCAGTAGTTAAAGAATCAAATCATTCTGGGTCTAAATGGGTTCATGTTTCTCCCCCAGGCTCTGCGGTGTGACTGAGCGTCAGCGGCTGTCCAAGGCATCACCATGAAGTGTAAGAACTGTGGGAGTTCGGACGTGGACGTGGACCAGTCCAGGGGCGATGCCGTCTGCATGGGCTGCGGCTCCGTCCTGGAGGACAACATCATCGTCTCCGAGGTCCAGTTCATGGAGTCCAGTGGAGGCGGGGCATCGCAGGCCGTGGGACAGTTTGTCGGAAGAGACGGTGAGCGAGTGACGGACGGTTATCGATTATTATCGGCTACAACAGTGGTTCTCAACCAGTGGTCCGGGGACCGCCAGTGGTCTTTGAGGGGGTTCCAGGTGGTCCCCAGCTAAATTATGAGTTGGTATACTCCGGTCCATTTGGTTTCCTTTTCACGCTCTCAAGAGTTAAATCATTGTTAAACACCTGCATTGCTTAATTCACAAGAAGTCTACACAATTGAAGAATGTAGTAGAATTGTTATTTTGATCAACGGTTGCTTGTTCATCTCTCCTGTGGAACCAACATCAATACAGCATGGAATTCAAAATCTCATCCAACACTAACAATATTCTAAGTTTTGGGTCTGAGAGGCTAAAACTAAAACTGGTGGTCCATGGCTCAAATTCCGAATAAATAATGGACCTTGATATGAAAGAGGTTGAAAACCACTGGGCTGCATGCTTTTATGGTATTTGTGATTGTAAGGGTAGACTGTTATCAGTGGATGGAGAGATTGAGACAACAACGCGGAGATACTGTACATGCCGAGCAGTCCAGCCTATGGGTCTGGTTGGTATAGCAAGGGTTCCTTGGCTGGCTCCTGACATTGTCCTTACCACAATATAAAAATACTAAGCTCTGCTGATATACTGTAAGTCTAGTGTTCAAAGGTTTACTTGAGAAGTAAGTACACATGCAGAAGGCCCTTTTCACAATCATATTGATTGTAATTACTGTTGCATAAATGGTTTTGTTTAAAGTTGGGGATGATTTTTATTACTTTATACTGCTGCTGGGTAGCTTAACCTCTCAATTAATTTGTTTTGTATTAATAATTTTAATCTACTGAGAAGCTAGTAATAACTAAATAATTGTAGTTCAGTAAAAGTACTCAAAGTGGCTCAAAATAGTACTTGAGTTGAGTAAATATACTTGTGGTGCTGACCACATAAATATAACATCCTGGCTTAGAACCCAGGTCAAAACGTATGACGCGTCTCATGTCTTTTCTGACTCTTGAGTCTTAATGTATATAGCATAAAGACATTGTGTTCAACATGAGGTCTAACACCCATAATAAAGTGTATTAAAATGCTCCAAGGATGACAAAAGCCAACAGATTTATTTTGGTTGTGGTCCATTTGGTAACAAATTGCTTGGACAGAATGCTGGCAGAATGCTGGCAGACTGCCTCGACTCAGTTATTAAAACAGAAACTCTGAACTCAGAGAATGAACATGTATGTAATGGCTCTCTGAAGCATACTAAATCGTCCATGAAGGAGATGAGCTGATGCTCTTATTAATTGCACAACTCAGGTTTGTGCCTTGAAGGCACTTTTTCTCCATTCATAACATTTACCTTATACTAGGGTCTTTTTTTTGTTAATAGTATTTCTTCAGTAATGGGTTATACAGTTGAAAGCAATATCAGTAAGGGTGTACAGTGGAAAGCAATATGAAAGAGACAGAGAACATAATATGTTAAAGACTAAAGCTTAATTTATACTCATACATCATACGACGTGTTATTCGCAGACAGGGGCCAATCTACAACATGCAATGCTTTGTGAGATTGTAGATCTTCTCATTGTCATGAGGAGTATACATTGGATTTAACCACTTGAACCCTAGTGTCCCTATTCTGGGGCGAATATTCGGCTAAAATAGCAGATCTACAAACATACTAACCGACACAATGCGTTGTGACGTTGTGACTGTATGTTGTGTTGCTTTGGGAAGCGTTGTGAGCTTTAAGATCCATTTTTGGCAAAGGTTTGGGGTAGAGGGAAATAATAGCGGACCTATAATAGAGCCCTGGGGCCCCCTGGCCAACTAAGTAAGTGGTTATGGGAGTGAGAAAGAAAATGACACAACAAACAAAGATCACAAACCAGTGTCCAACATGTGACATTTCAAGCTTATAGCGTAAACAACTGCAGTGCTTTTTGCTAATATGCACGTGCACAACACGGGTATCTGCCCCCAAAGCCACTTATCTCTATTCACAACATAGACTTCATGATTAGCTCCGACCTTCAGACTGACACGTTCATTTCGCTGAGCATGAACAAGACATTGACCAGAGAGGGCCTGAGAGGGCCTTTGTGGTTGAAGATTCTCTGTCCTGCCACTAGAGGGCAGTGTTAACTATGATGTACATGATGGCTCCCACCTGAATTTCTGTCTGCAATGTGGTCAGTTGTCTATCATAACCCAAAATAAAGAGCAATAGTAATCATTCAGGTTTTTTTTTATGATCCTAAGGTCATCAAAAAAACACGTTAAAAGATTCCCATTATATTCTTAGTGGATCAAGGTAAATTCAGGGGGTTCAAGTTTGGGTCCCTTCACTTACTATACAGAAAAAAAAGACCCCCCCAAAAATCTTCTTTGAGTTGCATGTGAGGGATCTAAGTAGGGTTTTTTTCATGATCCTGAATCCATTGCAAGCATTTGTTTTGCACAAAAAACAATCCTAGGGCTAAAAATGGACCCACAACATTATGGTTGATGAGTCACTTTTCTGGGGTCAGCTCAGTTTTGTGGGGTCCGTTTTTAGCCTGAGGAATGTTCTTTCGTGCAAAACAAATGCTTGCAATGGAACCAAAACTTGAACCCCCTGAATTCACCTTGATCCACTAAGAATATGGGAAACTTTTAACATGTTTTTGGGATGACCCTAAGGATCATAACTATCATTACTATTGCAATTTATTTTGGGTCAAACCTCAGATTGACTGGCCTATCCATATTTGGGCAAGATTTCAATCCAGTTCGACTGCCATTATAACTAGACTGCAGTCTGTCGAGGTGCCAACTTGTGCGTTGTGCACTCGTGGCCATGTATGGCCCACTTGTTCGCTTGTTATTTATTTCAGGTCTTGGTGATGCCGCCAAGAATGCTGGTCCCTCAATAGCTGTTGATGGTGACGTCACCAGGATTCCTGATTGGCTACGGGCATAAACACATCAAGCAATACTTCCTTCACCTACTAGTTAGCAGTGTACACAATATATTTGACACTAGTCCAACGGTTTGTGAGATGGACAAACAAACACCCAGGCTCACAGACAGACCCTCTTCTAGACAGCTCACCTTCTATAGAGCCACAGAAAAGGTGACGGAGCCAGCGAACTGTTATTCTTTTCTTTCTTTCTTTCTCTCCCCAAAGGCCCTTGAACATAGAATAAACAATGATTATTGTGTTGATGGTTAGCTTACATTTCTTCATATCACATTCACTCTTGAAACTTTCACCAGCAAAAAAATAAATTAAGAAACCACAATTTCTTACATATTCTGTGAATGAACTCTCACAGTTACTATGAAAACCTCCACCGGCTGTCTGTCAGTCCCTCCGTCAGTCAGTCTGTCTGTCTGTCCGTCACGTCACACTTTTGGCCTTACTCTTATCTCCGGCACCCTTGCCCCTATCCATGCCAAACTTTGCACACACACTCATTGGCTGGCAAACCACAACCTCCACCCCTGATTTCTCACATTCCCCTCTTCTAGCGCCACCATGAGATTGCTTTTTGCAGTGTGTGTACATGCGACCTGACGGTCGCTTATCTCCCGATTTGGGAGTCTTACTGGTGGTAATGTGGTTATTGTCCCAGCCCTACTGAAGACGGTGAGGGTTTTATTCTTAGGTTTCAATTAACCCATTGTAAGGATTTAATGTTTTAATACTTTTTACCTTAAAAACACCTTCTAAGCCGCGGCAGAACCCCCTGAACCCCGGTACTGCCGTGCAATCAGCGTTTTATTTATAAACATATTTTAAAAAACAAACACACCAAATGATAAACAACGCGCGCGGGTCGTTCAGTGCAAGCCAGCAGGACGTGCACACACTACGTGTTTGGGCGGCCACTTACTTAGAAGCTGCTGCTGGCTGTATTTCTGCCGTTCATTTGCATGGAGCGAGATGGGGTAATCCGCGAGAAAAAACAGCGTTCGAAAGTACATTACGTCCTCGTCGCACGCACATCGATCTAATTCCATGTATTCCACTCATTCCGAAGCCTTGATTTCGCCTGTCGTCTGGTCGAAAAATACGAGGGGATGGGCTAAACCAGGCTGCAGCACACACAGTGAAGGGGAACGTAATGGCCGCTCGTGGAGCCAGTGGCAGAGCCAGCCGATGACGTCATCACATTTCTGACGTGATCAGATTGCACAACGTCTCTTAAAGAGACAGAGCACGACCTGCGACTGTATTTTTCAAAAAATTATGATTAATTTCATAAATTACGGCGAAGTACGGGAATAGACGATTGGCTGATGGGACCCAGTAGGAAGTCCGAGGGAGTGCGGCCAGGCTTAGAAGGTGTTAAATTATGACAAGCATGACAGCTTATCCCACTTACCTTCTCAGGGAGTTTTAGCCTAAACGTTTGTCCAGAATGGGTTTGAAGCAATTCATGAAATACAGTAAATGTTCCCATTGGATGGATCTGCAAAAAATATAACATTATTGGATTATATTCATTTGTAAAGCTCAACATGTAGAGACTTGCAACTATAAAGGTAATGCAACAAATGCATTTTTAAGCATGGGTTGAAAAACGAAACAAAAAAATCATTTTTTATATAATGTTTTATATATTAAAATTGGGGAGGGCCAATGCAGCTATACCCAAATATGGAGTGTGTTGTAAAACATCCATGTGTCGTCACGGCATCATATATATTCATGGGTTGCATTTGTAGTCCTAAACCGGCCATATTGAGGACCAATACAGGTGTTTAATGTGTCTGATTGGCATAGAACCAATGTTCTACATAAATCAAAACACCTGTATTGGTCCTCAAAATGGCTGGTGTAGGACTACAAATGCAACCCATGAATAGCCATATCAGCATACTCATATACTGTATGGGCATATGCTCATGACATCAGGCCTGTCCATATATGGGCATATCAGTCAGATGGGCGGTGCGACGTAGGTGAGCGGCTTATAAACCTCTAGTTTTACAAAGGAAAACAGACAAATGAAACCAATTCTCCTTTACTATGAGAACAAATAACTTGCCATCACTCACTGTACCAGTCTGTATGTAATGTACCGGCCAGCCGTCTCGCTAGGTCTGAGGATCTTGACCACCTGTCCCCTTTTCAGGCCGTGGTAGCGAGCCACAGGGTCCACTCTCTGGATCCTAGGCAGCTGACTCTCCTTGAGCTTGTATCTGGCCAGCAGCTCCGTCACCTCCTCTTTGGTCATGACAGTGTGCTCTGGAACGAGCTCGTGCTCCGTGATGTTGATGAGCAGCTCCTCCTGCAGGAAGTGCTCCAGGATGTATTTGGGCGCCATGTCGACCAGGGCGTCTTTGGCCGACGGCGTCATGCCCGACTCGGTGACGATGATGGCGCGCGTGATGTTTTCCTCCTGCATCCTCTGGCAGTGCGTCTTGATGGTCTTGATGCCGATCTTGGGCTCCTCGGGAAAGAAGACGAACATCTGGTCAGTGGGGTCGTCGTTGTGCGCAACCAGCACGGTGAGGTCCGAGGGTCTGGGGCGACCCTCGCTAGGCTTGTCCCCGTATTGACTCTTGAATTCGTCGAGGGTCTGGTCCAGCTCGTCCTGGGTCACCAGATAGCCCCTGTCGTGGCACAGCTGCATGATTGTTTTACGGATCTTCCACAGCTTGTACGTTTCTTCTTCGTTATCTCCTATTTCCCTGAACCTCATTGAACCCCCATCCATCATCTCCTTGAACCGTGAACCCTACTGCTTGAGTGAGATGTAAACTTTGATTTAATATCTTTAAGGCTGTGTAAACAGTTGAAACCGTCTCAAGAGATGGCACAATCAATATGTACACTGCGTCCAGGTTTTAAGCCCGGTTCGATGCTCGTTGTGGTGTCACTGTGATGCCATCATTATGTCAGCCATGCCTGTAATTCCATGTGAGTCTTGCCCAAATATGGTGATCCACCAAAGACAAGATGGGATAAAACCTGCAATGGTCCCGTGGATAATACAAAGATATATTGCAAGTATGCCCTCACAGAAACAAATCTATTACTTAAACCGGCAATATATACATTATGTGAGAGAATATACTTTAACGCACCATTTTCAATAGGCAAGAATATAGTTTTTTGCTTGGGCACATGTGGATGATCACATGCATACGTACTTACACGAGTCATGAACAACAGAACAATAACAAACAGAACGGATTGACATTTGAACTCAATTGAAATGTCCATGGCTTGTTAAACACACAATGGCCAAAGATGTAAATGAGCAACAATGCCTATTGATGCTGTGAATGGTATTGTCCTTTAAATGAATTTGGACACCTTGAATGTAACCTGTAACTACGGCTGTCACGATTCTGCCATTTTACATGACGATTAATTGTCACTCAAATAATTGCGATTAACGATTTAATTGTGTATTTGTTGTTGACAAATTACATTTCTGTTTGGCTTTTAGGCTTTTATGTTGCACATGGCAATCATGACACATAACTTAAATATACAAAGAAATTATTGACATATTTGACAATTTATTCTTAAAAAAAGAACATTGATAGTGGAAATAGCCGATCTACAAGCTCACAACGCGTCGCGATGCCTTGAGAGCTTGTAGATCTGCTATTTCCACTACTTTTTGAAAGTGTTTGCAACTATATTAATGTTTCTCAACATGGAAACGATTAGGACGATTATGCAAAATAATTGCGATTACCTCAATTACCTCAACTGCGATTAGACGATTTTATGTAATTGTGACAGCCCTACCTGTAACCTTTTTTTGAGCGGTGGTAAACCGCTACTAAGAGTGGCTGTGCGTGTGTCTATAGCCTTTTTCCTCAGAGTTTTGCCATAGTAACATGTGTGTACGTAGCATCATGTTTGTCTAGTGATGTCATATGTCGTATGTCTGTAGCCTTTTTCTCCGTGTACCCTGTACATCCTAGACTCAAATCCTTGTCTGAAGACGTTATGCAAGCACGACCACCGCTCACTTCACATTGGGTGTGATTTTTTTTTTTTTTTTTTTGTTAATACCCTTCCCTTCCTTGTCCCCAGACGGTGGCAAGAATCCTACGTTTGGCGAGGGATATTACACAGGATCTGGAAGGGAGTCCAGAGCCCAGACCCTGGCCAATGGTGAGTGACCAGCAGGGGGCGCCAGTTCCCTTTGTAAAGTGTTGATATCCATGAATGTATCACAGATAGCTATGTTTGTAGAATCCATATCCACATTTCTAAAAACCCATCTGCAAAACATACAATGAGTCAAAGGTTATGTTTAGTAGCAAGTGTATATATCAATGGTAAATATTCATATTTTTGGTGGATGGATGAATGGATGGATGATTTTATTTTGTCACTGAACACAAGTGCACAACAGAGTGTACTTGATGATGGCATCAATCCAATGCAAAAGGAGCGACAATGCATGTTGTAGCAGCATAAAATAAACAAATAAACATTAAAAAGTCTGTGTGTGTGTGTGTGTGTGTGTGTGTGTGTGTGTGTGTGTGTGTGTGTGTGTGTGTGTGTGTGTGTGTGTGTGTGTGTGTGTGTGTGTGTGTGTGTGTGTGTGTGTGTGTGTGTGTGTGTGTGTGTGTGTTTTGGAGGGGTGGTGCCTCTGTGAACAGGAGGGGTGCAACAGTCTATTGTTGGGGTGGGAGGCATCCTTGATGATACTTGGGGCCTTAGACTGTCAGCGTCGTTTGTAGATACTCGATTGAGATCACAGCTTTAATCACATGGATTTACCTCAGTCTAAAAGAAGCCGGTGGTTTGTAAATCCTTTTATTCAGACTGATCTGTCGTGTGAATGTGTAATGAAACGAAGTTAACTAACCTGTTAAAAAATAAATTGTTAACTTTTAAAATGGAAATTGTCCCTTCTTTCTGTGGCATATCATGATGTTTCTTTGATTTGAAAGTTGATTAATATTGATTTTGCAAGTGATGACCACACACGTCAAGTCAATTTAATCCCCACTAATGCCAAATGAATGTCAAATTATCGAGGCAGACGCAACATGTTGCATAATTCACTGCATAAATCCCCCCCAAGTAAACCTAAATTAAGAGCAGCTCAGGTTCAGGATAAATGCAGATGATGAAACATGTTGCCAATGCCATCTACAACATGCTTTATCAAGACACAGCTGCAAACGCAGTAAAATCTAAGGTGTTGATGATAGTAAACAACAATGTTCCCTAGGGCTGTCACGATTATGACATTTTACATGACGATTAATTGTCACTCAAATAATTGCGATTAACAATTTAATTGTGTATTTGTCGTTGACAATTACATTTCTGTTTGGCTTTTAGGATTTGAAGTTGCACATGGCAGATATGACACATAACCTAAATGTACAAAGAAATTACTGACATATTTGACAAATTTATATTTAAAAAATAACATTGATAGTGGAAATAGCCAATCTACAAGCCGCGACGCGTTGTGAGCTTGTAGATCTGCTATTTCCACTACTTTTTGAAAGTGTTTGAAACTACATTAACATTTCTCAACATGGAAACGATTATGACGATTGTGCAAAATAATTGCGATTAGACGATTATGTAATAATTGTGACAGCCCTTATGTTCCCCACGCTTACAAGATTCTTTGTAACTGTGTAAAACAGGAGCTTGAAGGAGTTAACTTATTTTCTATTTTCTATCAATTACACAGCCCACGAAGCCTTGAATCCATGAGAATGTTTTTGTCGCATTCATAAGCCAATAGTTTGATGTCCGATTAAATTATTGGCTCAGGCATGCAACATCATCATCATCATCGGTTTAAAGTCCGCATTCCAGGCACCACTGGGTTGGCTTTCTTCCACCAGGTCCACGGCCACCTCATGGTCGATGCTGAGTGCTTTCGTGTCAGCCAACACGGTCATCTGCCAGGTCGTCTTAGGCCCGGCCACTGGGTCTTGTGACTCTTGTCCCCTCTATGTTAACATTACTTTCTTCACCCAGTCATAATCGTCCTTCCTCACTTGTCCATGTCCGTACCATCGCAGTCTGCCTCTCCTCACCACATCCGCAATAGCCTCCACTCCCATCTTCTGTCTCAGCTCTGCACTGGTCTTTCTGTCCCTCAGTGACACCCCCACACATCCATCTAATCATCCTCATCTCTGCTCTGTTCAGCTTGTCTTCATGCTCCACCTTCAGGGCCCATGTCTCACTTCCATACGTCATGCCTCTTCTGACGAAGGCCGACAAAAACAAAAAATCTCCACAAATCCAAGAAGAAGAAGTAGAAAATACGTCATTCTTGGGTGAACTACTCCTTTAATGCTTGTGTGGCCTATATTTCCTATTGTAATGACATTGTGATATCGTTTGAGAGAATGACATTGGTCATCAATGAGCGAGACTCGAACCCAAAACCTTTGTCATGACGTAATGGCCATGTGGTGCAGTCCATCCAACCATTAGTTTTTAAAGGGAGCTGGTAGTACATTCCTGTTGGTATTGTCTTTGAGACAGACAGCTGGAGAGTTGCGGCTGATCAGGGGACAAAGCGTATGGGGGTTCAACCCCAGGCCTGCAGGGGTACATGTGGATGCGGAAGTGAGTGTCTGTCTTAACCACACCATTCATTGGGTACACCCAATGATGGCTTTTGAGTCAAAGTCTGTTTATTGTAGCTTGAGGGGAGTCAAAGCACATCATTTAGTTGACTCACTGTGTGTGTGTGTGTGTGTGTGTGTGTGTGTGCATGGGTGGCCGTGTATCCCTTCATACTGCGCAGCAGACACTGACTAATGGGATAAAAGGTGTGTGCGTGTGTTAGAGTGCTTATACAATACTATTCTTGAGTGTGTCGACTGCGTTGTTGGGGAAATAGTTTCACCATGCTGTGTGTCTGACTGTGTCTGTTATTGTTGTCTACCATACTGTGTGTGTGTGTGTGTTTTACGGTGTGTGTGTGTGTGTGTGTGTGTGTGTGTGTGTGTGTGTGTGTGTGTGTGTGTGTGTGTGTGTGTGTGTGTGTGTGTGTGTGTGTGTGTGTGTGTGTGTGTGTGTGTGTGTGTGTGTGTGTGTGTGTGTGTGTGTGTGTGTGTGTGTGTGTGTGTGTGTGTGTGTGTGTGTGTGTGTGTGTGTGTGCGTGCGTGCGTGCGTGCGTGTATCTGTGTGTGATTTCACAGTTCCGCTGTGTATTTTCTGTGGAGATGCCCAGCTGTTTTAGGGTTGATGCATAAGGAGGAGAGGTGGTCTCTAGAACCCCTACACATGCATGCGCGCACGCACACACTATAAAGACAGTTTTTCTTTATCACTTCCATATACAGTATATCACATGGGAGAAGCCCAGCCAGACATAGTTTAAATCAGAGTTGTGTGTTTTGGAGGGTGCCTGACAGGGTGGCAGTTCCTCAAGGTGTCCCAGTTTGTCTCTATAAATGTTATGTGGTGATATTTACTTCCACGTGAAGCCTCCAGATGCACTATGACTGAGGTAGGAAGCCTGATGAAAGCTGTTCCACTTTAGTTGTAGTGTCACTTATTGCTCTACTTAAACGTTTACCCATGGGTTCTTATCCTATCCTATCTTATCTTTAGAACAGGGTGGTGGCTGATAACCTGGCAACAACGTAACTGGTGACTTAGTTTTAAACAACAACCAACGAGATGGTTGAAAGAATCACACCTAGTGTGAAGTGAGCGGTGCCAATATGACCCTGGGCATACAACAAACGTGGAGCGCTTTGTGCCAAGATGTAGGCCAGCTGTAGGCCACGCTTCAGAGCTCGGACATTTTTGGGAGGATACAGTATTTAAGAAATGAATATAATTAAATTAAAAATCATCAGAAAAAGAAATTGCTCGATTATTGAGTCAATTCGAGGTTCTATTTTGGTTTCAATATCAGCCCTAGTTCATCAATCTTGCTGGTTGACCTGATGACACTATTGAATATAATTCTCCATTTTATACATACATGTCTACGTTATGTATCATTGCTACATTTGCTTGTAACGACACAATCCTCTTAGAATTGAATATTACTGGGTTGCCTGGCAAAGTAGCTGGTACATTCGACAAATTAAGATTTTCAGAATCAAATATTAACTCTAAACGAGGGGTTGCTCCATACCAAAGTGGTTGGTAGAGCAGTCTTAACTCATCAGCTACTGGCACAACACATGGGATCAGTTTACAATGTATTCCGTAGGCATTTCCTGTGTATTATTCTTGCATGAGGTCCTGCATCAGCCGGGTTTATGCTGTGATTCAGAGCCAGCAGAGACACGACCAGAGGGGGGCTGTATGACACTATCATGAGCAGGCAGCTGGGAAGTCTGGAAGTGAAAGACAGAGTCAGACCGCCCTTTTACTGGGAAGCTCGTCTGTTTGATCCCATTCCCTACCCCACCTCAGTAGCTCAACTTAGTCTTAGGGGTGGGTGTTATGGTGATAAATATCGTGACACGATACAATGTCTCCACAATATGCCTTTTCAGAGGTATATATATCATGATACAATGAGGGGTCCTTATAAAATAATCTTGTTGAATTGTTAATACAGAGATTCATTGCAGAATTCATTTAAACCTGCATTTTGGTCTAAATCGGTAGTTCTCAAACTTGAAAATGTCAAGGTCTCTCCTTAACTCTGACAGATTACGGGATACGGGTCCATTTCGTTTCATTTGCATACTGTCAGAGTTACTTACTTGAAAGGATCTCCCAAAACTTGAAAAGATCTCCCAAAAGGAACCCAGAGAGTCCCTGGACCCCACTCTTTGAGGACCACTGGTCTAAATGGTCTGTTACCTTGTAGTGGTTGTACTGTTAAGTAACTTAAACAATAACCATAAAACCAACGTGAAAATGAATTGTGATAAGATCGTGATACAGCTTGGAAAAATATTGTGATATTGTATTTTTTCCTATCGCCCAGACGCCCACCCCTAACATGTACTGTGCCTTGCAGGAGTGTCCTTGAGCACCACGCTTGTTCTGTGTCTGACTGTCCCCTTTAATCTCTCTGTGGAGGAGGACAAAATGATAACACAAAACTCCAATGGGAATACATAGAAATGTTTATTTGCACACAGATAGGGTCAGTGTGGTTATGCCTCTAGCCTCTGTGGGTCTGGGTTTGAAATCCCACTTTGGGTTTTGTCACATTCCCAAATGCATTTGGGTCCCCATCCTGAATCAAATTTTTGTCTTAGGAATTCGACAAATACAAACAAACATTATTGAACTCAAGTCTCCATGGTGCGAGTAATCAGTAGGAAAAAAAGTCATTTTGATCTGGAGATAGTCATACTCCTTTTCGAACAAGTGCTCTTTCATGGTTCAAGGTCTCTTCTTAGAACGGAGTGAAACAGTGTTTTGTTTAACGTATGTGAAAAAGACTTCTGAAGAGGAAAGTTGACAGAGATAACCGAACTTTCAAACTTACACGGTTCGCTGTCCATATCCTCCTTTATGTATGGAACTGTCAGTCACCGGCAACAACATCACCTTTGCCACAAAAACGTAGAGGCACAATTTAGGGAGAGAACCTCCTCCTAATGCCTCATTCCTACGTTGTTGCTTGCCGGTGACATGCACCAAAAACAGCAGATCTACAAGCTCACAACTAGTCTCATTGCAACACGGTGTCAGCTTCTAGATCTGCTATGTTGGTTCGTTGTGCACATGTGCGACAGACACCCGCACATAAAAAGGTATACGTCAGACTTCACTCTTCCAGTCCCAGACATGAGCTTTCATGGAGGGGATCAGGAGGACATCTGTTTGTGAGTATTAGAATGCTTATGAGCTGAGGTCGTCAGACAGAAGAGGAAGGTCGTGAACTCTGTCACACCTGCACCTCTGCTGGTGTAATTATACACCCTGCTTTGTTTTTCTTTAGCTCTGCCTGCCCTCTGCCTACATCTGAAACGTGTGTGTGTGTGTGTGTGTAATGACATTGCTCTGTAACCATTTGTATACGGATGACATACTTAACGTGTGTGTGTGTTTGTCTGCAAGCTGTTTGCTTTAGTGTGTATGTGCCATGTGCATAACTGCATATACGTATATGGTGCCAGTGTTTTTATGCAATTGCTCTGAAACTTATTTCTTGGGAGAAGTTAGGTCTGTGCTGTACACGTATGTGTGGGGCAATGAGTGTGTAATAGCAGGTTCTACAGTACTTGTGTTGTGTGTAGGCATGTACGTGTGTGTGTGTGTGTGTGTGTGTGTGTGTGTTAGGGATGGGACAATATGAAAATGTCATATCATGATTATTGTGACAAAAGAAATCACGATTTACGAAATCCATTATCCTCGGGCGGAACTTTTGCCAAAAAATAGCTCACACGCGAGTCTCGCGACGGCTATTTTTTGGCAAAGACATTTGATAGAGAGTGAAAAAAAGAATGTATCAAGTATCAAAAGTACCTTTTACCAATTCTAGAGGATTTAAGTGGTAACGGATATGCAGCTCGGCAAATAAAAGGTACATTGATGCCAGTGCATGACTGAGGACGATATCACGATAGATTAAGGCCATGGCTACACAGAGCTGGATATTTCTGAAGCTAGACATTTTTTTGTGCTGTTGGGGCTTGCAGCCACATGAAGCTGGATATTTCGGCCGCAAAGCTGGATATTTTTTAAACCGGATAAATAAGTGAAGACATTGAAAAATATCCGATTCACTGGATCCGTGTAGACGGAGAACCCGGATATCTCTGAAGACTTTACTGTGTGTGTGCTTGTTAGACCTAGATATCTTTGTCGTGTGGACCTAGATATTTTTCTATGTGGATATCTGAAAAACCGGGATATATGAAATATCCAGCTTTGTGTGGACCTAGATATTTTTCTATGTGGATATCTGAAAAACCTGGATATGAAATATCCAACTCCGTGTAGCCATGGCCTGAATCTCACCGATACGATTATCGTGAGTGTTTTTTTGGAGCTGTGTGGAACACAAGCTCCCTATACGTGGCCGTGTGTGTAGGTATGTGGGTGGGTATGTGGGTATGTGGGTGGGTGGGTCTGTGGGTCTGTATGTAGCCTGTATGTAGTAACCCTGGGTGACCAGAGAGGTGCTGTTGAGTCTAGCCTGCCCTGAGCATCAACTGCAATACACACACACACACACACACACACACACACACACACACACACACACACACACACACACACACAGCTCCACTTCGAACAGAGGTTCGATTTTTTTTTCACGATGAACGATAATACCACTTATCGTCCCATCCCTAGTGTGTATGTGTCTGTCTCTGTGCATGTGTGTAACATGTGTTTATTGTCTCCCTGTCCAGCAAAGCGCAACATCAACGTGCTGGGTCGTGGGCTGCAGATGAACCAACACTGTCTGGACACGGCCTACAACTTCTACAAGATGGCCCTGTCCAAACACCTGACCTGCGGGCGCAAGTCCTCCCACGTCCTCGCTGCCTGTCTCTACCTGGTCTGTCGCACGGAGGGGACGCCTCGTATCCTTCCTTACTGGGTCTCTGATAACGCTGCGCTTCCATTACTTTGTTTTACTTTCTTTCTTTTCATCCTTGTCCCATTCTCTTTTTCTATTCATCTTTATACCCCTCTTACATTCGTATATTTTCTATAGTGATGCAAACCGTACATCAGGGTTCCCCAATTAGTTTTCCCCAAGGGCCGAATTATGTCTAGGGTACCAAGCCGAGGGCCACAGCATTGCAGGGGGCGACGGAGGCGTTCCTGCTACTCCAGCGACAGTTCAGATATCGTCGTTGTCGGGGGAAAATCTTGTATGTCCAAAACCGAATTTATCATTTTAAAAATTATTTAAACTAGTGAAAACAGCCGATCTACAAGCACACAACGCCTCGTGGTGCGAGGCGTTGTGTGCTTGTAGATCGGCTGTTTTCACTACTTTTGTGCGACGGCCTTGTATGATTTGCGAAAGAACGTACGTTTAGTTTATTTGATCATCACATATTTTCATACAGGTCATACATTCATATAATCATTGTTACAGGTGATAAAAAGGAATAGGCTGAAGCTGAAAGCTTGTGAATGCCTATGCTACTTATTCATGAATTAAGACATTGATTAGTTATAAGAGTGTTCAGATTATTTTTCTTATTTTTTTTCATCAAAAAAAGAAAAAAAAGAAGAAAGAAAAGAGAAGAAAAATTTGAAAAAGACTAAAAACAAGAATGTATATGGAAATAGACTTGATAAACAGTTTCATAATAATACACAGATAATACAAATTTGGAGATACGAGATTTCCAGCCGACAACGACGATATACTAGTGTTGCTGCTCTTATACCACCATTATTACTGGGGTTGGTGTGGGCCAGACAGTAGCCCCCCGCGGGCCGCAAATGGCCCACGGGCCGCCTATTGGGGAACCCTGCCGTACATGGTAAAGTATTAATTTATCTATTTGTAGCTCGGAGAGTGTATACATCATCTTTACAATCTTTACAAACTTGTTAATAAATCACTCAGGATTTTATAGTCTAGGAAGGTGAAGGGAAGAGGGAGGCGGTGCAGGGGGAGACCCAGGGGAGAAGCCAAAGTGTCTCTTTCTTCTTTTAAATGGCACCTTGGGGTGCAAATCCTGCCCAAACCCATCTTGTTGTACCTCTATAGAGACCTTGAACATTTCCCCCCAAAATTGAATCGGCTCTCCAGGGTAGCCTATACTGATCATTCTCACCAAGATGAACGCTGAACTGCCAGCTATAGTATGCCTATGTTCTCAAAAGTATGATTATAACAAGATGAGGATATGGAGAGAACATCGAAACGTATAGTTTAGGCTACTAGAATACATGGCCATCTCTTTTTTTAAACCAGTCCAACTTTTAGACAGAATCTGATTGTGAGTGTGATTTAGTCTAATGTCTAATGTCAAGCTATAGAAAAATCCTATCCAATGAAACGCAGCCTACACACAGCACTGTTTACTGGGCTTATGTGTTCTGGTGGGTGTGTACCTACTGGTACACTCTCTCTGTGTGTGTGTTTGTTTCCAGGTTTTGTGTGTGTTTTGATTAATTGAATACTTTATATTAGAAGTTGGCAAAGTAAAAAGTACAGAACAGTACAGTTCACTGATACGAGGTCAACTAAAAGAATAAAGACCACAAGAAAGCTGTTAGGCTTGTTTGCATTGTTTTTAGTTTTTTTTTTAAACCAGTCCATTTAGACAGATATGATTGTGAGTGTGATTTAGTCGATCAAAAAGGGGAATAAATTCAGATTTGATCTATAATGTCAAGCTATAGAATAGGGGTCTTCAACGTTTTCAGGCCAAGGACCCCTTAGTCAAGCGAGAGATGAAGCAGGGACCCCCCACAACCCATAGATACCATATAGTTTGGTTTCATCGTTGGACAGCACAATCATCAGTGTATTTTGGGTTCAATTTTAATATAGAAAAGGAGAAAAAAAAGCTTCTATCACACAAAGATTTTGAGGACGCCCTGTAGTAACTCTGAGGACCCCCTAGGGGTCCCGGACCCCATGTTGAAGACCCCTGCTATAGAAAACCCTTTATCACTAGATATCCTATCCAATGAGTAAATTAACCCATTTAGAACGGGTACACGTTTTGTGTATCATTATTTTATGCTTTAACTATTGAAAAATAGTAGATATACAAGCTCACAGCGCGGCACCGAGTGCCGCGCTGCAAGCTTGTAGATCTGCTATTTTTGAAAAATCGTGAAAATTAGAATTTTGACCCGATTCTTTTGAATCCTTGTACGATTTTTTGAAAAACCTATGTTTCTATGTCAGCAATCTGGCCAGCCATCGTCAAAGAAAAGGTCCTTTTCACTTAAATGGAGCTCAGTTAGTCTGTTCTTGAGAGACTACTATGTCAGTGGTTCTCATACTTTTTCATGTGAAGGACCCCCAAAATAATATGTATTTGGCCACGGACCCCCATCTCAAAATATTTAGTTCCAGGGACCACCCAGAAGCAAAATTTGAGTTACAAACGTTCGCTTTGAAAATACATATATTCAAAGATTTGCACACATTTTCACGACTTTTTCAAAAATAGCAGATCTACAAGCTTGCAGCACGGTACTCGGTGCCGCGCTGTGAGCTTGTATATCTGCTATTTTTTTTTATAGTTAAAGCATCCACTAATGTTAGGCCTAAATGGGTTACTTCGTTACAATAGGCTTGAGTGATGATAAAACGCGCGGGCGACCTGTGTTTTCTGCTTCTCTGTGAGTGTTACAGTGCGTTTCATAATCTCCACTCATCCCCTCTCAGACGTTGGAGAGTTGCATCATAGTGATTATAACCATGCCTCTAACCAGAGCCTGTGTGTGTGTTGTGGTTCTGCGCAGCACTCAACGTGTCATTGTTTGGTTTATTACTGACTCTGGGTCTGTTACGTAAGAGAAGAGAAGTGCAGCCAGTCTTTAGCTAATGAAACGCAGCCTACACACATGCACTGTTTACTGGGCTTATGTATTCTTGTGGGTGTGTGAGGGTGTGTACAGCACATATTGGTGCTGGTGCACTTTATGTGTGTGTTTGTGTTCAGGTTTGTGTTTGTGTTTTGATTGATTGAATACTTTATTAGATGTTTGCAAAGTACAGGACCGTACTGTTCACTGATACAAGGTCAACTAAAAGGATGAAGACCACAAGAAAGATGTTGGGCTTGTTTGCATTGGGGTCCCTTTGTTTGAACTTAATTCATCCGTGTGTGTAATGTGTTTAGCTATGGATTTGTAATTTTGTATACTGTAGTTTTGTGCGTGTGTGTGTGAACAGGTTTTATTACTTTGTGGGGACCACATGTCCCCACAAGTTTTTGGGTTAGGTTTAGGGGTTAGGTTAAGGGTTAGGGTTAGGGATAGAGGTTAGGGTAAGGCCACAGAAAATGAATGGAAGGTCCCCACAAAGATAGTAGACTATGTGTAATGTCCCCACAAGGTAGGCTTGCAAACCTGTGTGTGCGTGCACGCCAAAATTGCTCCTGCTCCACAGCTGACTAGGCGTGTAATTTTATTACAGGGGGCTTCAGAGCTGTGCTTTATGGTGATAATCTGTATAGTTTAGAACCAGAACGCTTGGATGGTGAAGACGGTATCGAAACGCTCTGGACCTTTCCTCCATCTTCCATGTCTCCACTTTCCCTTTCATCCTTGTTTTTCTTTTATCCTTTGTCTTTTCTTTCATTTCGGTCAGCGTTTACTGCATATTTCACATTTCAGTTGTAAAAGCCAGAATGTGGAGCAGTAGATTTATTTCTTCTCTGTCCAGATGTTCCTTAGTCTAGGTTTTTCTATGATACAACCTGGTGGACATCGACTACAATAAGGACATAATATCACCTATAGAGATGTGTTCAACTACTGATGTAACTGACATTAAAACGCGACTAGTCTAATTACGATCTGCAAAGGCCAAACTTTGTTGGAAAATGCCATCGGATGCCATTTTGTTGTTGTAAAAAATGTCAAATGAAGTGCTAATTTTCAATTTGGGAAACAAACACCAAAAAAAAAAAAACACTGGTCGCATTGTGTTTGAACTTATGCCACATTGTTTTGTTGTGAAATAAAATGTCAAATTTAAATGATAATTGATGGCGAAAAGTTGCACTTCCCTTCCCTCCCCTCCTCCATTTAAAAAAAGATGAAAAGACGTTATTAACCGTAGAACTGTGTGTCCCCCACCCTTTAGGCAAACCCAGATGTGCACGGTGGACTCTCCCTGTCCCCCCCTGTCATTTTGCTGATTACGGTGGAGCTTTGTGTGTGTGTGTGTGTGTGTGTGTGGTGGGGGGGATTTATTGTATGTGTGTGTGATCTCCAGACGCCGTTGCGCCGAGATTATCCCATTTGATCTGCGCTGTTTGCTAATTCCGTTCTGATGCCTTTTTAAACTGCGGGTCACTAATCCACCCTGACAGCCTGGAGGCAGGTGCTGCTGTCGCCACGGAGACCAGCGTGGCCAGCCAGGGCCGGACACCAGGAGGTGGCTGGTGGCTGAGGCCGCATACATGGGGTGTGTTTTAGGGATGGGACCATATAAAGGATGGGACGATATGCGATATTATCATTTATCGTGATATAAAAACACTCACGATAATCGTATCGTGGAGATTTCATTCATCGTGATATCGTCCTCCCGTCATGCACTGGGATCAATTCACCTTTTATTTGCCGAGCTGCATATCCGGTACCACTTAAACCCTCTATAATTGGTAAAAGGTACTTATAATTTACTGATAGTCTCTCTTTCACTCTCTATCAAATGTCTTTGCCAAAAAATAGCCGATCTACAAGCTCTTGTGACGCGTTGTGAGCTTATAGATCTGCTATTTTTTGGCAAATGTTAAGCCCCAGGATAATGGATTTAGATTATCGTGATAATATCGTAAATCGCTTTTTATTTTGTCACAATAATTGTGATATGATATTTTCATATCTTCCCATCCCTAGACCATATGAACATTTCATATCACGATTATTGTGACCTGGACCAAAGAAATCCCCAACATCAGCGAAACATTTGCCAAAAAATAGCAGATCTACAAGCTCAACACGTGGCAACAATTTTTTGGCAAAGAGATTTGGTAGAGAGTGAAAAAAAGGAGTGTGTCAGTGAGGTAGACGCATTGCCGGTTATGAGCCGAATGTTTCAGCATCACTCATTTGTGGTTGTTTTCTAAGTTGATTGATCTAACCAGGTTCGTCTGGTTGTCAGTAGAAACGGCCTCACCTGCTCTAACATGTCTGATGTCTTAAAATATCCTCATCTTATTGTGTTTGAATGCTGATGACACAGACACGATGTTAGGTTTTTATATCAGATGTGTCTTAAAGTGCCAGTTGCTATTTTATTATTTAATGTTTTGGAAAAATAAATGTACCACTTCCCCACACATGTCATTCTTTTGTCTTCAGCCCCATACGGTCCCCAAGCTCTTGTCATTCACCCTTTCTCTGGTGAATTCTCTAGCGCCATCATTAGGCCAAGGCTATAAACTCATTTTCAGGACACAATTTTGAGTATGTTTTGTATTCACAGGCTCTACGCATTCAACCCCCACATAATGGCATTTGTGTGCATCATATAAATAGAAGTCTATTCCTTCCATTCCATTGTTCAGTTGCCTTAACAACCTCTCCAGACATGCTGTTGGACCTCAGTGACCTTCTGCAGGTACGTCTCACAACCTCAGTAATTCTGTCAGTAATCCTACTGCTATTGGTACAACTACTATCTAGTGATGGGCAATCCCGTTCATTTCAGTGAACGGATCATTTCGTTCCCGGTAATGATCCGTTCAAACGATTCGTTCATAGCGCGACCGTCCCGTGAAAAACACAATCGCGGGAGCGTTTTTATTACGTCGCGAGTACAGCCCGCAGTCGCGTCCTGTCTGCCGGCCGGGGCTTTTAGGGGGAGGTGCGGGGGTGTGAACGAAAGTGTGAACGACCCATTTCAGGGATTTGAACGAATCGTTCACGAGTCATGCTAATGATTCGAATCTTATGAACGAATCACTCATGAACGACACATCACTACTACTATCAGGCCTGGAATTTCATCATTTTAGGGGCAAGGCCACTTGGCCTTTAGTCTTGGTGTGTCCATTTTGGTGTTGGAGTTGGTGTGTCCATTTTCTGAGGGCACAAAGGCCAAATGCTAGGGCAGGAAGCCCATCAAATGAAAGAATATTTTAGTCCATTGAAAGAATTTGTTGATTCTAAGGGTTAGGGATGATAACCTAATCTGCAGTAAAATATATAAATGATGCTATTTACAATCTGATCCATGCTCAGCCCTGTACCAATCAAAGTTCACTGCATTGGTTTAAAGATGGGGACTCTGGGGAGTTAAGATTTCAGAATCTCAACAAAAAAACACTGGTGTCTACACGACCAGAAAGAGACACTGGTGTCTAATGTTTACATATTGACCAGAAAGAGACAAGAGTAGAAAGTACAGTCAGCTGGGGCATTAAGGCCACTGTGGCCTCAGGGCATGCCATTGGTCAAACTGATGGGCAACGGCGGCCATGGCCTTCATGGCCTCCATGAAATTCCTGCCCTGACTACTATTACTGGGCACCTAACTACTAATGCTCTTGTTAACCACTTTCCCCCGGCATCCCTATTATGGGCATTAAAAAAAAAAAGTTTATGAGATTGCAAAAAATAACAGATCTACAATGTGATGTTGCTATTTTTGCAAAACAACACTGGCGTACGACTAAGTATAAAATACAGCTTAAGTGGTTTAAAGATGGTGCAGCTACTGCAACTACTCCTCCACCCCTGCTTTACAAAATGCTAATTTAACTTTTCTGTCTGTTGCTCCTGCTGCTGCTACATAACGCACACACACATGCAACCTCTAAACCAAGGCTCTTCAACACTGGGTCCGGGACCCATAGGGGGTCCTCAGAGTTACTACAGGGGGGCCTCCAAATCTTTGTGTGATAGAAAACCTTTTTCTCCTTTTGAACTTTAGTAAAAAATAGCAGATCTACAAGCTCACAACGCCTCGCGCTGCGAGGCGCTGTGAGCTTGTAGATCGGCTATTTTCGGCAAAGAGGTTTGGTTTAGAGGGGGAAAAGAGCAGACTAAGTACAGAGTGAAAGGTCAAGTTTCTTAAGTATTGACGGTTCAAGTGGTTAAATATCTGAAAACACAAAATGACATGAATCCAAAATACACTGATTGTTGTGCTGTTAAACAATGAAACTATATAGAATTTATGAACAGGTTGTGGGGGTCCCTGCTCTAAACCCATCACAACCTGCATGCCCTCGTCCCATCAGAGTAGCAAGTCGTGGACGTGACTCTAAAATGTGTCATTAAAGTCCTGTATGAGATGATATAAATAGAGTCCGCTGCTGATTCACAGTGACTCAGGGTGGGGTTGGTGGGTGGAGGGGACATTTCTCACCGTCACAGCTGGTCTGGAGACCTTATTTTTGTGCTCCCAGCTGTCCTTGGGAAGCTCTGTCCCAATCCCCCCCCCTTTGTGGTATTTGGATGATGGGAGTGGAGTTGGGTGGGTGTGTAATAAGAGGGAGGGGTGTGTGTGTGCGTGTGTGTGTTGGCGGGAGAGTGGGCTAGGTCATGGGGTTTGGAGTGTACAGTATATGTGGGTTTGAGTGGGAGTGAGTGGAGTGTGGCTTGGAGGGGAGTGGGGTCGCTGTGTGTGTGTGTCTGTTTGAGAGGTATTGTGGTTGGATTGTTAATGTCCAGTCTTCTGCGGGGTGATGGGGCTCCTCCCATCTATGATTTGTGGGGTCCCACCCAGCCCACACCCTGTGTGCGTGTGTGCGCGCGTGCGTGCGTGCGCGTGCGTGCATGTGTTGGGAGGGGTACACGGTATGCAGGGACCAGGTCTGAGCCCATTCATTCATGTAAAAGTCTAGTAAAAATAGGAGCTCAGAACATCTGGTACTGTTGGTCATCCCATCATTTCCACTAATGCAGTACAAAGATAAGTTGGGTTTTAAAACCTCAGAATACATTTTGTGAGTCCAGTCTGTGGGCTCAGCTCCACACTTTATACATAATGAGATCACAAGATTCGGTCTCAGTCCCCTACTTGCTGGCTTCTGGGAATTGTTTGTTGAAGTTGACAGATGTTGGGTAGACTAGTGCCTAATAGCCGGCGAATAAAATATAGAAATTCTTCGCTTTTTCCTCACATGAACCCTGGCATCCCTATTCTGGGATGACAGTGTGCCTGTGCCTTAACCCATTTAGGCCTACAATTATTGAATGCTTTAACCAGTGAATAATAGCAGAATATACAAGCTCACAGCTGCGAGCTTGTAGATCTGCTATTTTTGAAAAAGTCATGAAAATGTGTGCAAATCTTTGAATATATCAAAGCGAAACGTTTGTAACTCAAATTTTGCTTCTGGGTGGTCCCTGGACCTAAATATTTTGAGATGGGGGTCCATGGCCAGATACATATCATTTTGGGGGTCCTTCACATGAAAACGTTTGAGAACCACTGACATAGTAGTCTCTCAAGAACAGACTAACTGAGCTCCAGTTAAGTGAAAAGGACCTTTTCTTTGACGATGGCTGGCCAGATTGCTGACACAGAAACATAGGTTTTTCAAAAAGTCTTAGAAGGATTCAAAAGACACTTATAGAATCTGGTCAAAATTCTAATTTTCACCATTTTTCAAAAATAGCAGATATACAAGCTCGCAGCGCGGCACTCGGTGCCGCGCTGTGAGCTTGTATATCTGCTATTTTTCAATAGTTAAAGCATAAAATAATGATACACAATATGTGTACCCGTTCTGAATGCCTTAATATTCACACACGGACAGTGGAGGAGCGGGTTGGTGCCTTGCATCGTAACTATTAGGTGTTAAGTGTCTCAAGAACACTTCGACACTAACCCACGGGGAGCCGGGGATCGAATACGGAACCATTCCGATTCCCAAGCGGCCTCTCTACCTCCTGAGCCACTGCCTCTCCTGTGTCTCAAACGGAGGGCAGCTGCCTGATTAGGCCCCCATCCTTCAAAGGCAAAGTGTTAGTGTGGAGACTCCTGGAATTGAAAGTGATGATTGAAACAGGCTTTCAAGACAGGAAGCTCATCATGAACGGCTCATGCACAAACACAGCTGTATTGAACTTGTTTACATAATCAAGCAACCTTCTTGGCGGCTAACGTTGGCTGTGGTATAAAAAAAAAAGTTAGACTTACTGCTCATTTAAATGTATCTCCTTCAACCATACTGACAAGAATTGTATATCTTTTGTTTAAACGAACTAGCAGCTTGTAATTAATCATTGCAAGAGACACTAAAACATTTGTGAAAGAAAAGTGAATCACCCTTCCTTAAAGGATTACTTCACCTCTTTTCAACCTATCTTCATATAATAGGTCCTCACTAATGTTCATAATAATATTGCAAAAACAAATTCTACTCGGTCCACGTCTCTTAGGAGAGCTGTGGGAAGTTCAGAAATCCATAGTCTTGTGACATCATCGATGGAGAATCCAAGCTAATAGAAAATGCATTTTTTTAAATGTTTAAAAAAAAATCTGTCAAACGATGATGTCACAAGACTATGGATTTCTGAACTTCCCACAGCTCTCCAAAGAGACTTGGACCGAGTGGAATTGTTTTTCTTTTTTTTTTGTGTGTAATTTTATTATGAACATTAGTGAGGACCTATTATATGAAGATAGGTTGAAAAGTGGCAAAGTCCTCCTTTAACATCTTGTACTACTAGCACTGAGTAGACAAGATGGTCATCACGCTCAGGGGGGACACTTGCTCTGGCTTGCTTGGGTGACCACCTTTATTCAGTAGCTAATATAACATATAATAATGAAAATAACATCACATTTAACAAATGTGACAGTGTTTGAACATAATTGTGGAATATACTTGAATGCTGCCTTATGAATTGGCCAAGGCATCACTACCAGGCAGAATTTTACATGACTTGTCTTCTTTTTTTTTTAATATTTTTTGGGGCTTTTTCTGCCTTTATTGATAGATTTATAGTAGGCTGACAGGAAACGGGGGAGAGAGATGGGGGGTGACACGCAGCAAAGGTCGTCAGGATCGGGACTCGAACCTGCGACGCTGCAAGGCTGGTCTGGATTACCAGCCTAGGTGCCTGGACCACTACACTGTGGCCCAGACATGACTTGACTTCTGAATGGAAGAGACCTTGATGCCTTGCCTAATGCCAACCGCATTTCTTCCATTTGGAACACAGCCAGAGTGTAGAGGGGAGGCGATGGCATGCCAGATTGAAACACATGGCATCATGATTAGGTCTGTGCCTGCCTATGTGGTATGTGTATTAACAAGCTGATCCTTCCAGACTAGTCCTGGCTGTATGAACGTTTAATTCTCTGATGTTTGGCCTGGAGAGAAAATGGCAATGGAAAATGATCAATATTTCCAGACATGAAGTTATTATATTTTTGTGTAAGTTATGTACCATCGTCATCTACATTAATTACATAAGAATTCTAGAATCGAGTGCCATTCCCAGGATGCCTTTAGGTTGATTGGCACGTACATAAAGTATGTCCTCCCACTGGGCAGTTTCTGGCTAAGAGAATTATTTATGTCCTGATATTGATTGGACTCTTGGGTCTATTGTACTTTAAATCTTCTCTAGTGTAACTACTGCCTACATTATAAAACCGGTCATGGTGACATTGAGTCACAATGAGCTTTTCATCTCAAACTGTTATGAACCGTAGCGTCCCTATTCTGGAGTAAATATTCAGAATCAGTTTTATTGTCACATCACCGATTTACAGGTGTGAATCAGTGTGTGAAATTTGTGTTTTTGCTATTGTTGTTTTGAGTTAAGAAAGAAAATGAGCCAGGGCAGAGAAGGAGAAATACAGAAAAAGAAAAACATGTCAAGAAATAAATCTAAGATATACATATTGCATAAAAAGCAGCAGGTATGTACTGTAGTAGATAAGGTTAGACATAAGGAGCAAACATAAGACATAGGCTCAAAACACGTCAATACATGACGCATTGTGGGCTTACAGAAAATGCTATTTTCAGTGATATTTGGTGTAGAGGGAATAAAGGAGGCAGCCTACTATAGACCCCTGGGGCCTCCCGTCAACTAAATATATAGAGGTTAAGTGGATGTTAAACAGGTGCATTTGCCTCACTGCTTACTGTTGAAAAATGTCTGGAGGTTCCTCTGGCATTCATTTTTAAAAGCTCTTGTTGGCTTGGCTGAAACTACAGCTGAATTGATTAGTTGATTAGTTTTGCTGCATGGCGTGTAATCATAAGGAGAGAACAAAGTTATTTTGCTGCCCTTGCATCTTGTAGTTAACATTCCATCCACAGTTCACATTTCATAGTTTCCATAGCGTATCAACATTTTATCCTTTCAATTTGACTTGTTGATACCGTTAAAATGCTATTATCCTCGGAAACCAACTGCGAAAGTAAAAGATTTGATATCGTCGTTGTCGGGTGGAAACCTCGTATCTCCAAGTTTCAAATTTGTATGTTCTTTCGCAAAGCAAATCCCTGCTTCATCGTACGAGGCCGTCGCACAGAAGTAGTGAAAACAGCCGATCTACAAGCACACAACGCCTCGCGGTACGAGGCGTTGTGTAATTGTCGATCAGCTGTTTTCACTAGTTTAAATCATTTTTAAAATGATAAATGCAAAACGAACGGTTTTGGACATACAAGGTTTTCACCCGACAACAACGATATTATACAAATGAAATCTGCCAAAGCCTGACGCCAGATTAACATCCGTTCCATTCTGTTCCATATCGTACCACCTCTTTTGTTTTTCTGTCTGAATTCCGGAATGGAATCTGACTCCCAGAATAGAACGGGGTGAGGCTGCGGGCCGGCCTGGCTCCACGGGAGGCTGAGAGTGAGAGTCTGTCGGTCCCTCCATCTGTCTGCCTGCCATGCCTGACTGATGGTCCATCTCACTGTCTGTCTACCCGGGTGGGGACCCCAAACCAAACCACCCCCTGAGATGTGAAGGGTTGGTCCGGAGAGGAACGGGAGAAAGCTGACATGGGGATCGTGACCTGGTCACCGAGCTTTCACCCCTGCTCTAGCCACCAAATGGCCACCGTGTCTTTTAGAGTGAAAACCACTAGTTGTCTCCACCAGCCGAAGGCTGAGGGAGAGTATGTTTTCCCCTCCGTCCGTCCGTCCGTCCGTCCGTCCGTGCGTGCGTGCGTCCGTGCGTCCTCGCAGTTTGTGAGCAGCTAATCTCAGTCACCGTTGGCCCGATCGCTGCCAAACTGAGCACACACACTCCCTGGATGCCAATCTAGAACCTCTGCCCCACATTTTTCAAATCAGCCTCATGGTGGCGCTATAACAGGCCGATTTGTGTGGCCTGGTTGTTACCAGCTAATCTCCGGCGCCGTTGGCCCGATCGCTGCCAAACTGAGCACACACACTCCCTGGATGCTAATTCAGAACCTCTGCCCCACATTTTTTAAATCAGCCTCATGGTGGCGCTATAACAGGCCGATTTGTGTGGCCTGGTGGAGACCTGTGCTCGGAAGAGCACTGCTTCTAGTTTTTTCTCTGCTTTGATTTTGATAACTGGGGGAGGAACATTACATAAAGTATGTCAGACATAGAGAGGATACCAATGATTGGGGTTAGGGATGCACCGATATGGAAATGTAACCGATACTAATACCGATATTTGTTTATATATAATATATATATTATTTCCCCCTTTTGTGCCAGGGAAACAGATACATCTTGAAACCCTTTCTCTCCTCTTTCTATACAAAGGCACCGCAATGTGAGCATTTGGGACATAGAAACAGTGAGGTGTTGCTCAGCGTGTGTCTGTAATCAACGTGTAGGTCCTTTTGAATCTAATGTGCTTGTGATGTTCATATGATAGTAAATTCGATCATGAACGGCCATTTATGTGAAACCTCTGATGTCTGACGTCATACAATCCCCTTTATGCCCATATGTGGAGATACCTTATGTCATCAATAGTCACACTTGCAAATTAATCCCATCCTTGTCCCTTTTATACCCATATATGGAGATCCCTGATAGCTATATATGGAGATTCATGTATAGGGAGAACACTGACAGCATCAGTAGGACCAAGTTCATGCGTGTCAGTGTTGTTTTGTACAACTGTACATCATGCAAAGTACAGTAACGGCAGGGGAAGTAGCTAAGAACGTAGGCAAAGATCTCAGCTATCCAAGTGCGAAGGTTGGAATCTGTAGAACCAACCATGTGCTGTGATCAGTTAATGTCAGCTTTATTTACCGCTACTGATATTGACCGAAAATGGCAAATATCGTCCGATACCGATGGTGCATCCCTACTTGTGGTGTCATTGTTCCTTAGTCATTACCGACTCTATCCCCCTGTCTTTTTCATGGAAGGGAGGGGTTGGCTTCTGCCATAGCAGAGTTTACTGCAGAAGAGCCTTCTGGAGGTGTCTTGGCCTGGGGACCACAACAATGAAACATCTGTGATGGGAGGTTCCCTGGGCTTGATAACCCCAATGACATCTTCTTTCATCCACCCAACCCCCCCTTTCTCCTTACTGCTAAACTAGGCTTCTGCATAGGCAATCGGGCTAAATAGCTCAAGTGGAAGTGACATCAATCACGTGCATGCAGTCAGCCTCCCTCCCGCCTCTCCCCCATCATCTAAATCATGCTTCCATTCCGTCCCTCTCCCTTACTTGGTAGCACAAGGTATAGGGGGATAATGAAGCTTCAAAGAAGTGTGTGTGTGTTTGAGAGAGATGGCACTGGGTTACTGATTTGATAATGAGGAATAAATGGAAACTGTCTAAATAAAACATTTGATTAAAACTTCACAATCAAAAATAGCAGATACATATATTTTGGAAGTTTTTCTTACAATATGACTTATGTAATAAGTAACTGGAACTTCTACCTGATTGTAATGTAACGGGTTCCTCTCCCAATCTGCTCAGTCTCGCTTAGAATTTCTCTTGTTAATATAACACAATGTATACTGTAACGACCCTGCAAGAGACCGGGCCGTAACTCGCTGTGCCAAGCAAGCTAGCTCTCTTGGCGTTGTGGGTTGCTTGCCTTGTCTGCTGAGTGGGGGGCTGGGGTTCGCGTACCGGTTGGAGGCGAACTGCCTCACTCAGTCTGCTAAACGTTACAATGTATACTTAAAACCTGTGCCCAGGCAGGTACATTTGAGTTTTACAGGGGTGAATGAAGGCCATGTTTCTGTAAATGTCAGTGTTTGATTGAAGTACTCGTTGATAGTTGAAACCTCCTCCTTCAGACCACATGGCCTTGGTGGGTCCACGTTTAGATCCCACCAGTACCTTCCTCCATATTGTCTTCCTCTTCACTGTCTCCCGCCCAATGTTATATACTTTATAACAGGGGTCTTCAACGTTTTCAGGCCAAAGACCACTTAGCTGAGAGAGAGATGAAGCAGGGACCCCCACTACATATTGTATAAATGTGTGATGGAGATTTGCATCGATTTCATAGATAGATTCATAGATAGATAGATTCACTTGTTTGACAGCAGTCATCAGTCTGTTGGATTCATGTTAATGTGTATTTTCAGACATTTAATCACTTAAATATTTGTAAACTTGACCTGTCACTATGTACTTGGTCAGCTCTTTTTTTACCTCTACACCAAACCTGTTTGCCAAAAATAGCCGATCTACAAGCTCTCAACGCCTCGCGGCGCAAGGCGTTGAGAGCTTGTAGATCTGCTATTTTTGGCTTAAGTTCTCCTTGGAATAGGGATGCGAGGGTTCAAGTTGTTAATTTAAAAGAATTACCTTATCACACAAGGATTTGGTGGTCCCCCTGTAGACGTAGTAACTAAGGACCCCCTAGGGGTCCCGGACCCCCTGTTGAAGACCCTTGCTTTATAAGTTAAAGCTAAAAAGTTTAAAATGTTGTTTTTGTGTCTCATTACAACAACTGTGATTTCCTCCATCAGGTGAACGTTTACATTCTGGGGAAAACATTCCTCGTCCTGGCCAGAGAACTGTGCATCAACGCTCCTGCCATAGGTAACAACGAACCAACACTATACCTACTTCCATTTCCGTTATGGATTATTTTGAAGATACATATGTACATTTCCCTAAATGTTGCTTGTTGCTGACCAAAGTAAGCTTTTTAGTCCGAAAGCCTTGGAGAGTAAAACTACAGCACGGTATTTTCACCCTAATTTTCTAAATTTGTATGGGACTTTTAGAACGGGTACACTGTATTGTGTATCATTATTTTATGTTTTAACTATTGAAAAATAGCAGATATACAATCTGACAGCGCGGCACCGAGTGCTGCGCTGCGAGCTTGTAGATCTGCTATTTTTGAAAAATCGTGAAAATTAGAATTTTGACCCGATTCTATAAGTGTCTTTTGATTCCTTCTAAGGTTTTTTGAAAAACCTATGTTTCTATGTCAGCAATCTGGCCAGCCATCGTCAAAGAAAAGGTCCTTTTCACTTAACTGGAGCTCAGTTAGTCTGTTCTTGAGAGACTACTATGTCAGTGGTTCTCAAACGTTTTCATGTGAAGGACCCCCAAAATGATATGTATTTGGCCACGGACCCCCATCTAAAAATATTGTATCAGGGACCCCCCCAGAAGCAAATATTTGTGTTACAAACGTTCGCTTTAAAAATACATATATTCAAAGATGTGCACACATTTTCACGACTTTTTTTCAAAAATAGCAGATCTACAAGCTCGCAGCGTGGCACTGGGTGCCGCGCTGTGAGCTTGTAGATCTGCTACTTTTCAATAGTTAAAGCATTCAGTAATCCTTGGCCTAAATGGGTTAAGGTTGAACGAGGATTGAAATCTATGTGTGCGTCTACTCTTAGACTGTCAGAGAAGCTCTGATTGTAAGCCAGGCTGCTGTTTGTTCAGTGGAACAAATGAGTACCTAAATTTAGCTCTGGAGTTTCTGTTCCTGCCAAGCTCCCTACAGTTACAGTATGTGCCATTTGGGTAGAATGCTTTTATCCCAAATGTCTCACAATACCATGAGTGTATGCATTTTTAGCATGGTAGGCCCCAGTGGGAATATAGACTTTAAAACTCGTTCTGGCAGTTTTAGTGCCATACTGTAGTCTAGTCTCGGAGCTACACAGCAAATGCAAGTCCTTAACTCTGGCTGTGTTAGTGCCGCTCTCTCACCATTACACAGGGAATGGAACATTTAGCCCTGGTAGTGTTAAAGCCAAGCTCTACCCATGAAGCCTATTATGGTAAATAAAGCTCTAATGGGGTGATATATTGCTAAGGTCTACCTATTTAACTGTAGCACCTATGTAAGATGTGACTTGATTTTTCACTTGGCAAATTCATGACCGAATCGGATTACTGGGATTTAATTTACTTCAGGTTTATTATGAATCCTTGTGTATGTGTAAATAATTAAAGCAGCTTTGGCTGGGGTTTATATTTAATAATGACCGGCATGCACTTCTCCTAAGGATGACTAGAGGGTGCTGTTATCCCTCAAATGACCACTCACAGGAACAAGGCACAGCAATGACAAAACAACTGAACATTTCAAGCTTCAGTCACATTATAACTTTTATCTGTTTTTCTTTCTTTTTTTTCATCATAAGCATTCTTGTACAGGACATTTCTTGGGTTTCAACAGCATCAAGCTGTACAGTTAAACTGTATTTTACAAAAAAAGACACAACGTTGCGGAGGCCATCCTCTCAAGTGCAAAACGACTTGTTTTTGTTTTCTTTTTACAATTACTACTTTTTGCATTGTTAATCATAACATACATACATAAAGTTTGCTCCTCGTGTAACATCGCCGCTTGCACTATAGCAACAACATCGATCGTATGGACTTGCAATCGCACAATTTCGAAGCAGGGGTCATGGAACAAACTCTCTACTAACAGGCCACAGTGGTTCTTAAATCACAATGTTCATCAGCCACTTGAAGCAGTATGACTAAGCCAACTTTGATTTTTTTAAGATCAGAATAGAGGCTCCGGATGGTGGTTGTCTGTCTGCCAAAGTGGCTGTTAGCGTAGACAGAACTCCCCTGCCACAGCAGAATATGTACCAGCATCGTGTCTCTCTGGCTCCCACCCTGACTTAGAAGCAGCTCCTACTTGATTTCCAGTTATGGAGCTCAGCTTGATTACATAACCACAAAAAGCACTATGCTAATGTTGTTCCTACAGCAGCCGCAGCCCTCCACACACGGGATGTCAGAAGAACAAAACGAAAAATAACGTTAAATGTAACCAAATAATTAAATTAAAAAAATAACATTAACTTAAATAAGATAAAAGATAAAAAAACTAATGTTTCCTTTACTTTGTTTCAAAATAAGTCTCTCTTGACGAACTATCAGGCCATTTAGTGTGACATTATTTTCTCCTTATAGTCTTTAATGCTACATTACTTTGAAGGCTCGGGGAGCATCGGGTGGGGGGCAGGGGGTTGTACATTATATTCCACCAATAGTTCAGTCCAGTGCAGCTTACGCATAGAACACCAGTTCTGGGATCTGCCCGCCCTGCACCCCCGTCCCGTTGGTACTGTCCGAGGAGCACTGGAACTGAAAAGTCACTTTCCCACACTGCACCTCTGTCATTCCTTCCTGTCCAAAGTAGCTGAGCTCGTTGCCGTCCAGCACGGCACTGACTGTGTAGAATGCATCCTGCTCCACCTGCACCGGGTGTTCGAACCACACAGAGAAGGTGCTGCTGGACCCGTCCGACACAAATGTGGTCACGTGCTGCGCCAGCGTCGTGCCCTGCCTCTTAAGTTCGATCTTGCAGCTGTACTCGGCCTTTCCGCCGCTTGACCCGTACAGCCCCAGTCCCGCGATGAAGATCCGCTTGTCAACCGCAAACTGGATGCTGTCGCAGCGGCCCCTGTAGCGCCACTGGTTGCTCCGGTAGGCCGAGGACTGGAATCGGTGGCACCTTTGGGGCTTCAGACCGTTCCTGGGGGTCAAAGGGAAGCCCAGCTGTGGCTTGTTGGCCGCCGTGTACCACAGGAAGACGTCGTGTGTCTCCTCGAGTGTCAGGATGTCCGATTGCGCCGCCCCATCCGCGAACTCCTCCAGGCTCATGGAGGGGATGCGAACCAAGTACAGGGCCTTGCCCAGTACCTCCCTCTTGTTGCACGTGTTGGGCCCCAGGCCCTGTCTCTTGCACTCGGCCGCAGCCCAGCTCATGACGGCATCGAACACCACCACCTCCTTGGTGTTGAGCGTCTCCCTCCTCAGGATGATCTCCAGCGTCTGGAGGTCAATCTCACAGAAGCCCTCGGAGCACAGACTCAGCTCCGCCTGGGCATCGATCACTTCCCAGCAGCGCTGCGTCAGCTCTGGCTCCTCGAACAGGCGGCTCTGAGACAACAGGACGCAAGCGTTCTTGGCCTCCAGGCTCGTCTCGAGGAAGTTAACGCAAGCCTTGGCCAGAGCTGGAACTATGTACTTCTTGGCGGCATACAGGGTGGCCAGCACCGTGTCTGCTTCCAGCTCTATCTCATCACTGTACATGTACCTGTGAGAGAGACAAAAGAGTGATCAGTAAAAAGCATTGCCCTTTATTTACTTATTACTATTAAACTTATTTTGTATTATTGTACTTAATGACATGCATAGAATGTGGGTAATGAAATTCTCCATATGTTTCTATTTGTCACACTAGTAATTGTAGCTACAT
Organism: Nannobrachium achirus; assembly: GCF_963921795.1. Lineage (NCBI taxonomy): Eukaryota > Metazoa > Chordata > Actinopteri > Myctophiformes > Myctophidae > Nannobrachium > Nannobrachium achirus. The sequence goes on along the minus strand of NC_137827.1, from coordinate 51,234,706 downwards.
CTGCTAACAGACCAACACAAGGAAACCATAACTTAGTAAATTATGATCGCTCTGCTCTCCCTAAAAGAGGGTTGGGTAATGACTTGACACATCCTAGCCTATTTCTCACACAGGATAACAAGCACAACAATCCATGGTGCCCGGCTTAGGCAATGCTATTGAATGAGCAACAAAGGCAGGCTATTTATATCCCTGCAGTATGCATATACCCCCCCAAAGAAAATTGTCAGGCTTGAGGATGAGGCAAAGACAAGAGGAGGGGAGAGGGGGGCATTTCTAGTTGAACAAAGAGCACAGAGAAACCAGCAATTACAGAGCACTGTGCTTTCTGTCACCATGCTCCTTCTGGCGCTCCTAGCGTCCTGGCATTCGACTCTGGTTTAAGCTTTTCGGATGAGTAATAACATCCTTTGAAGTGACAGACTGGGCTTGTCGTCTCCTCTCTGCCTCCCTCGCTCGGTTCGCTAAGATGAGTGATGGCGGAGTGGCTTACTTCAGCAGAATTAGAAATGCAGCAGGTTCCACATCTGGGATATGGATCTCCGACTCTTCCTCGGCCAGATCGCTATAAAACATGGCACAGAAGACGGAGCTTCCCACGGCCAGCACATACTGGAGGGGAGGGAGAGAGAAGGGGGACGGACGGATATGGAGAGAGGAGGGACGGACAAAAAAAGGCAGATGCATCAGTGACACATGCAATCAGAATCACTTGATTCCGCCAAGTGCAATAAATGCAAAGGAATTTGCCCTGGTAGTGTTAGTGCCGAGACATGTTAGCAACTTGCATAGTAACAGTGTAGGACCACTGACCCAAAAAATCGTATACATTTATTTTCTATATGCGTTCAACAATAGTTGGTTAAAGAAAGAAAAGTGTTTTTTCCCCCCATTTACCTTGTGTGCTGGAACTCTTTCAGACTCCCCCAAGGGTCCGACAATAAAGTGGACATCAGCCATCAGCTCATTGTTAAACATCAACGCGTTCCTTAAGAAAGCAAGAATATTTACGATTAACCATCAGTGTACACGCATCTGGTGTTATGTAATATCTGTGAGCACAGAACAGTCTCTCGCTATAGCTCTCAAAACGCCATAGGTCCCAAAACAATCACTTAGCCGTGAGGCGGCGCAATTTGTCTTATGTGCAGGAAATATCACGCGTCGTTTATTTCATTACAGCCTGTCATTTAACAACTGCAAAGCTAATTAAATTGGCCTAAGTGGGTCTTATTGCTGTATAGATTATTGTACCCATGCATCGCCGAGATAGGCTATATTTTTGCATTTGATCTGCACAAGTTCTTGATAAAAGATCATCAACACGACAATGTCATGGCTCTGAAATAGTTTACCCATCACATTGTATGCAGCACTGTACGAACACATAATATGACAACAATATCTAAAGTCACTTGCAGAATATACAATTACTATCAAGTGGACATCTCGTGGCTACAGTGTTGTTGTTATTGTTTTTGTACTAGTTTATCATTGGGACTCACTATTATGTTGTTGTTTTTTTTAAGCTGAATAGACCTTGGAAAGAACAACCTAACGTGCGTCCCCAAAATCAGAATAAAATCTTTGAAGGCGCACAATCAATTCGACAAGGCCACCACCGCACTGAAACCCGTGACCAGTCGAATTCTGTGACTGCACCATTACAATCTGCCACCTCCTACGCTGTAAAAACCCACAACAACACGGAGGGTACAATGTGTACATTTGTAAAGAAAAAAACTCTTCGGAGTTTAGCTCAACAACGGCTGTGCTCAGTGCTGGGGGGTTTGTTGCAGGCACAGTGTCGTTGCACCGCTCGCTAACGCCGTCGTTTGACCGTGCAACGGCACCGTGACTGCAACAACCCCAGCTGAATGGTAAAATAGCCAGCCCTACCTCTCCCGTAGCGTCGGGTGGCTGCTCTGCCAGCTGGGCGGATCGACGTTGTTGTTGTTGATGTTCTGCTGTGCGGCGGAGCCAGAGGAGGTGGAGGAGGTCGGGGTCGTGGCGGTGCTGCTGCCCGCGGACCGACTGACCTCCACCTCGGCCGACGACGGCTTCTCGGTCCCCGGCGTCGTCAAGGAGGTGGTGGTGCCGTTGTTGCCACCGCCGCCGGCCACTACTAGGTCCTGTTGGCTGTTGTTTACGGCGGCGGGAGGGTACAGCTCCGCAGCCATGTTCTGCTTCTGCTTCTTTTTGCTCAAGGACAAAGTTAGGATCTCATAGCATAGCGGGAGTCCCACTCCCGAGACTCTGTTCCCGGCGGCGACCTTCCTGGAGTTCTTCTTCAGCGTTTCGGGGAGTAAGAGCAGATAGGTCAGGCACCTCATGATCCGGCCATGGTGAAGCAACCTGCAGTCTGCCGTTGGCATCGGCGCCCGCAAGCAAAGCAAAGCGCTTTGGCCGCTGGTCCTGCCTGGCTGCTGCTGTCCCCAACAACCCCTAATAATAAACACTCAAATGACTGGTGCTACTGCTCGGTGGTGGGTTGTGTGTTGTTGCCAATCCAGGTCCCCTCAATGCGATGCACAGAAAATGCAGGTCAATGTTCAAGTTTTACGAAACGCGGATCGCTTATATTCGAGCGACATCAACAAACCCCGCTGTGTCGGAGCTTCGGAGAACCGTTTTCGACCTCCTCCGTCCACCGCCGCGACTGACTCGCGTCAAATATGTGAACGCTTTCAGCCCGTTTTCCGTGCTCATGTCATCGTCGGGTTCGGACGGGGGAGAGACGTGTCCACGACTCCACGGAGCAATCGCTTTATTTTCCCCCTTTTTTCAGCAGCACAGAATGTGTAATCCAGAGGTAGAGCCGTATCGTATAGTCCTCGTTTTTCTCCTCCTCAACCAGCGTTAATCCCGGCAGATGTTTTTCTCCCCCTCCTTCCAAAAGCTTCTTCTATCGACCTAAAACGAGGCGGAGGAGATGTTGTTGCCGTGTCGACCACCGTGTGAATATAATGTGAATAGTAATTTGTCGGAGAGTTTTCTTTTTTTATGTCCGGGTCTATTTTTTTCTTTTCTTTTTTTTTTCTCTCCTCCTCTCTCCTCTCCTCTCGCTGTAATCTCCTCCTCCACGCCCAGTTTGGTTTTGTCGACCAGTCAGATTGACGCACGGAGCGGACGTCAGAGTAGAATCACTAAGCGCCACCCCCGTGTGTGCAGTGGTGGAAAGAGTACTCACATGTTTTACTCAAAGTAAAAGTATCAGTCCTGCAAAGTAGAAATACTCTGTTACACTAGGGGGCTTCAACGTTTTCAGGCCAAGGACCCCCTTAGTTGAGACGGAGATGAAGCAGGGACGCCCACAACCTGTTCATAGATTATAATTAAACCGTTTGACATCACAATCGTCAGTGTATTTTGGATTCATGACAATTTGTGTTTTCTGATATTTAACCACTTTAACCGTCACTACTTAATAAACTTTACCTTTCACTCTGTAGCTACTTAGCGTGCTCTTTTTTCCCCTCTACGCCAAACCTCTATGCTGAAAATAGCCGATCTACAAGCTGTGAGCTTGTAGATCTGCTATTTTTGGCTAAAGTTCTCAGAATATGGACACTAGGGTTCAAGTAGTTAATATAAAAAAGGAGAAAAAAGGTTTCTCTCACAAAAAGATTTGGAGGACCCCCTGTAGTAACTCTGAGGACCCCCTAGGGGTCCCGGACCCCCTGTTGAAGACCCTTGCTGTTACAAGTAAAAGCCTGGAATTCAAAATATACTTGAGTAAAAGTACAAAAGTATTCTCATCAAAATGTACTTAAAGTACCAAAAGTAAAAGTATTCATTATGCAGAAGGTCCCATTTCAAGTTTTCAAATGTATACAAATCTTTGGAAAATAGCACATCTACAAGCTCACAATGTGTCGCATTGCTAGTGGTTCATGTATGTTTTGTAATTATAATCAAAATCCACAACTAAAGTGTTCAAATAAATGTAGTGGAGTAAAAGTACAATATTTGCCTCTGAGATGTAGTGGAGTATAAGCAAAAGTATCAGAAATTGGAAATACTTAAGTAAAGTACAAATACCTCAATTGCACTAGTACTTAAGTAAATGTACTTAGTTACTTAGTTTACACCACTGTGTGTGTGTGTGTGTGTGTGTGTGTGTGTGCATGTGTGTGTGTCGCTGACGCAGTGCATCAGCGCACACATGCACATACACACTATGCAAATTGTTCTCATGTTCGCTGCTTCCGAAATGATTCTGAATTCAGGGCAACCCCTCGTATCTCTCTCCGTCTCGTTTTCAGACGATTGTGAATATTAGGCTATTCATTCAGACGGGTAAAAAAAAGAAAATGTTGCAAATATAGACAAATGATATAATATATCACAGAAGTTGTGTTGTGATCACAGTGAAAGTGACATTTGCAGTTGCATTACCACATTATAACCTCTGTATTTAAAGTGACAAGAATCAATGACAAAAATCAATGCAATATAAACACATCTCACAAAATCTGGAGTTAGACTGAATGCAACTGATTATAGCTCATTTATCCCTAAATATAACCTCTAATAATTATTGCATTAAATACCACTGTCTCTCAACATAACTTCAAACTGCTGGAAAAAAATATGTACTGTGATTTAGAATCCCTGCAGGGATTTTAAAAGCTTTATTCTATTACAGGTGGTGACATGTGGTAATTCAGTCGAAACACTTTCTGTAAGCAAATGAACGGTGCACTCTGAGAACAAAATGACAACCACATAGCCTTGTCTCTGGAGACTCCGATGTTTATTAAGCACATAGTGCAAGGGTCTTCAACAGGGGGTCCTCAGAGTTACTACAAGGGGTCCTCCAAATCTTTGTGTGATAGAAAAAAAAAATCGCCCTTTTTATATTAACCACTTGAACCCTAGCGTCCATATTCTGAGAACTTTAGCCAGCAGCTTGTAGATCGGCTATTTTCGGCAAAGAGGTTTGGTGTAGAGGGGGAAAAGATCAGACTAAGTACAGAGTGAAAGGACAAGTTTATTAAATATTGACTGTTCAAGTGGTTAAATATCTGAAAACACAAATTTACATGAATTCAAAATACACTGATGATCGTGGTGTCAAACAATGAAACTATAATTTATGACAATGTTGTGGGGGTCCCTGCTTCAACTCTCTCAACTAAGGGGTCCTTGGCCTGAAAACGTTGAAGACCCCTGAGAGAATATATACACATTATACAAAATTAGAATAAAAAAGGATGGGCGGGACAGCAACAGACAATACAGTATGATATGCAGCACACAGTTCAAACTGCACTCTTGGCATCTGGCATGCAAACTGCACCTTTACGCTACTCAAAGCCAAAGACTCAGGCAGCTGAGGAAATTAGAGGTGTTAGAGAAGGTCCTGAAATCTTTCTACTCTGCTACAACCCAGAACATCCTGTTAGGGGCCATCTCCATATAGTGTGGAAAGAGCTCTTCCCAGGACCTACGAGTGCTGCGGGAGGTGGAGAGGTCATGAGCTCACCACAGGGAGCTCTCTCCCGTCCTCCCAGGACATATTCGAAAGCAGGTGCTTGAGTTGGGCAAAACAGGGACGTGCTGGCCATTGGGAAAAGCAGGACAACTCCCGAACAGCCGGTCCATTCCCGGCCGGTCCAGGCCGGCCATTAAAAAAATGGCTGGCCCACAAAGTAAATATAACTCATGTAATTGGCCCACTGGCTTGTCTCTCATGTTCTGAAATGGCCAATCATTGAGTAGCAGCAGCCCACAGAGCCATCACATTGGCCCCACTGGCTTGTCTATTATTTGAATACCGGCCCACTACTTCTTACTTCTTAGCTTCTTTGACTACTCCTAGATGGTCTACAAACAACATTATTAGACTCTCTTTATACCAGAAAAACGTTGAGACCTAAAAGTAACCGCTCATCGGTTAGTATTTGGGGCCTCGTTGCACGTCCGGAAGGCGGAAAAATCTGGTGCGCGACCACCGGCCGCACTCAATGAGGGCCTCTCCAATTCCCATTCCCGGGCCGAATCAGGGGCCCCGCACGTCCCTGTGAGGGACAAACGAGCTTTGCCGGGTGGCCCGTTGCAAAATAGACATGCACAGGAAGGAAGTCTAGTATGTCATAATGATACAATTGGAGCCAGCAGCCATAATCCCAGAGAGAATACACCCCTAGAACCCTCGAGGCACGAAACACTCTTTCACTTTCAGTATTTCAGTATACACTTTCACTGTTACTGTACATACATTTTTCACTTTGAGTAGGCGGGCATCACTTTCACTTTGAGATGACATGTCAACAATCAATAGTCGAGTCATTTGTCACTTGTACGGGTACAAGCAGTGAAATATTGGTTGGACAGGTTCTGCAGAGACTATGCCAACACAACAATGCAACATAACATGCTTCCTTCTCTCCTCCTTCACCCCTACAAGCTTGTCCCTTGGGTTAGCTTGTCCCCTGATAGGTTGGTGACAAGGAGAGTAGTCCACATGCAAAAACATTGTCTATATGATTATATGCACAGCTTAAGAGTGATTAAGTATAAGATTAGGCACATATTCTGGCATCTGTCAACTGTTTAAGAGAAGATTGTTTCCACAAAAGGTCATTTCACAATGCACTACCTTTGTACTTGGTGCCTCAGTGGATACAAACCAAGTTGAGGCTGTGGGTTGAATTGATAATTGCTAGTGGCTCAGCCAACTTAGAACACATACTGTACCTTATGATTCTACTGTACGTTACGCTGCAGGCACAGACTTACTTACAGTAGTTATCGTCTTTTTTGAGGCATGGGTTTGAGTCGTGTTCACCATCTCCTCTGCCGTTCAACCATTTGCTCCACATTGTGCTTCTTGACATTATCTTGCTCCCAAAAAAGTAAATTAAAACCTGCAAAAAAGAAATCTACCCTCTAGCATGGGTTATGTTATGGTACTCGTACACAACCTTTTTTGGAGCTGTGTGAAGCACAGGCTCCCTATACGTGGCCGTGTGGGTGGGTCTGTCTGTGTGTCTGTCTGTCTGTCTGTCTGTATGTAGCCTGAACTTCCTAAACTTCGGCACGCCACTAGTCCCACAGTTTTGCCACCACACACTCGCGCCACTCGGGAATCGTGGGCTATTACTTTTCTAAGAGAAAGGTTCTATAGTTTAATTGATATTAATTTATTAGTGAATTAATTTTCCCCATTGACTTATAATGGGAATCGCAAAAACTCACATTCAATTATTTGTCTCTCGCAAACCATAGGGGCTAGAGTTTCAAGACTTGGAGAGGAGGTTCATAATGATTTCAAGGATTAAATAAAAAATAATTGTGTCATTTGGCCGCATGGTGGCGCCATAACACCCCACTTTACGTTTTGGCCTGTAACTCTTGAACCATAGGTCAAAAATATTTTTTCCCTGGATTCCTTGGGTCATCACGCATCTCCCCATACAGGCCACGCCCATTTGCGCCATGATAGATTTTCCGCCATCTTGAATTTTCTCCAAAACACACTTTTTGCTCCTTTTCCTACATATTTTCTTCAAATGTCACAAAAATCGGTACACATGATCCACACACACACACACACACACACACACACACACACACACACACACACACAGCTCCACTTCACACGGGTGTGATTTTTTGTAATAATCTTCCCATTGGCAAGAAACAATGGGAGAGTCTGGGTCAAAAGTCTATTTATATTTTTCCTGGCAAACAGAAGTCCTTGCGCGGTGGATGCAGCAACAATGCTAAGCAGTGTCCTCAGGCATGGTTGCCCCTCTACTTTGCCCGGTGTCTCTCTGCGTCAGAATTTCTGGCATTGTTAGCATAGGAAGTCCTAGCCCCATATAGAACCTCACCCGTCGCTGCATACTGTTGTGCTCCGAGATGAGGTCCTAAAAAGATGGCTACCTTTACTTTTTGGATAAAATGTCGTTTTGAGTGTTTTCCAACTCGTTGTTGCGGCAGTCCCAGCGATCGCTACGCCATCTTTTTAGGACCTCATCTCGGAGCACAACAGCATGCAGCGACGGGTGAGGTTCTATATGGGGCTAAGGAAGTCCTTGTAGCAAAATAAAAATTGACAGTTACACATTTGATATGCATTGATTAGACACTCAGTAGAACTTGTACTTATTTTGCGAGACAAGACGCTATGCTGCATCCTAGAACAGTGAATAGTACAGAAGTTTCTTATCAGACTGTAGAACGGATGAGTGTTAAGCCTAATTTCTTTGTCACACGACAGTGTCGCTTGCCAAGAACAGATTTTATGCAATTAAATCATATTTTAAGCAGATGACATAAATTAGGTTCAAGTCCTACAAAACTACAAAAGTTTCTAGAAGTGTCTAGTTCCTTGAGCACTACAGTAGATTCTAGAGAACATTGAGGAATAGTTGTGTATTATGCTCGACTAACAGCCGAGCACAGTGACGTCTAAATAACAGATAATATAGTTGATTGAAGAACAGTGACTGCATGTATCAAAGATACTGTACCACAGTAGTAGACACAATGTACTGTATACTACTAGTAAGACACCTGAGGGTGTGCGCCAATTCTTGACCATCTGGCCAACCACAGCGTTTCTCTGACGATTCTAGTTGTTGTCATTCTGGGGGGAGTTTGTTCATGTTTTTGTGAGGGTATCAACCCTAGGAGACACGGGGAGAACATGCAAACTCCACACAGAAAGGCCCTATCGCCCACACCCTAGGTGGGGTTGGCGATAGGGAAACTTTTCAATCAAGAGTTTCAATTTTCATTAGATAAATGATTGATACACTCTTCTTCGTCAGGACTAATGTACTTCAACAGTCATTCATATAGGACACCATGCTACACCGGTCTCATTAAACGCATCATTACAACTCGGTTGCTGCTAGTACACAGGCAGTACATGAGAATGTAAAACATATCGTTAGTACTTCAGTAGATATTACACTGTTAGTTACATGCCGTAGATTCTCTTCCACAGCCATGGACAGTGACAGACAGTGGCTGGACATATGCACACGCATTACACTCATTTCTTTATTGTCCTCAACATCATTGAACCCATTGAGCTACATTCTACACATGAAAGGCGCCATAGAAATGAAGTTGATTATTATTATAATTACTGCATAGTGTGACCGCTGTAGCAGTTCCATAGATATTGTTCTGTAGCCTAGAGCAGTGTCCAGATCATCTGAGTGAAATTAACTCTCAGGATTTTGCTGTGCAGAAGAAGACCGTGTGATATAATAGATAGTTGCCGACCCGTACAGCTGCCTTATAGATATGTGGTTCCCAAACGTTTTTATTTTAATTAAGGAAATAAATTGGGAAATTTGGGAAACAGTGTTATAGATCAGTGGTTTGTTAAAACGTTTTAACGCAAAAGAGAAAATAGACATTTTCCTGGGACCCAAACTAGAGAAAATGGCAAATCTACAAGCAGACAATGCGTTGCTTCGCGCCGCATTGTGAGCTTGTAGATCGGCTATTTTCACTACTTCCTAATTATTGTACATTTTTATTTATGGAAGTTCTTTCATCTAGTCGTGACCCATACAAATTGGTCTGTGATCGACCCACAAATGTGTCCCGAACCAGTGCTATAGATGGTCCACTGCAGCCAGCCTGGAGCAGTGACTGCTAGTTTTCATGGACGTATCATTACACGGTACGTAGGGGGGAAGGGCCCTGCTGGATCTTATTACCAGCTGACTCCACCAGCTCTGCAACCGAGGGCTCTTTAAATACCGTCACTAAGATCAAAGTTATTTGACTCCGCTCTCATAACCAAGTGCACGAAACCTATCTCTTTGTTGTCAACTGGCCCCCCGATGGCAAGCAGGGTTCACAGTTTCACCAGACAATTTAGTTTCATAGCTTTAGTTTCAAGTACTTTTTGTTTTATAATAGAAAAGACAGAAGCTGAGCTGGCTGCCTGCCAATCTGTCTAGCAGAAAATGACAGATTTACCAGCCTCAGCTACAGACGGAAAAAAAAGAAGTTTTCCAGGGTTTTTGCTGGTGGCTAGCGTTTCGTTGGGGTGCCGTGGGGCCATACTGGTTAAATGGCTGTCCTGTAATCTGGAAAGTCCACAGGTCTGATCCCTACAACAAGCAGTTGTAGTCCAATAATAGCTACATGTCCTTTCAAAACTGAATTGCTACAAAGTAAAACCCTCAATGTCAAACAAATAGGCGAACATTCAGCAAAAATGATAGATCTACAAAACCCACAAATGCCGCAAACTATTGTGAGTTTGTAGATGGGCTATTTTTGGCTAGGGCAGAGGTCTCAACGTTTTCAGGCCAAGGACCCCTTAGTTGAGAGAGATGAAGCAGGGACCCCCCACAACCTTTTCATAGATTCCATATAGTTTCATCGTTTGACAGCACAATCTTCAGTGTGTTTTGGATTCATGTCAATTTGTGTTTTCAGATATTTAACCACTTGAACCATCAATACTTAATAAACTTGACCTTTCTCTCTGTTCTTAGTCTGCTCTTTTTTCCCCTCTACACCAAAGCTCTTTGCTAAAAATTAGCTGATCTACAAGCTCACAACGCCTTGCAATTCTCCGAATATGCACACTAGGGTTCAAGTTGTTAATATAAAAAGGATTGGAAGATTTGGAGGACCCCCTGTAGTAACTCTGAGGACCCCCTGTAGTAACTCTGAGGATCCCTTAGGGTTCCTAGACCCCCTGTTGAAGACCCCTGGGCTAGGAGGTTTGGTGTTGAGGGGAAAGGAGTGGATGTAGTGTAGAGTATACCCCTGGTAGACCCCAGTCAACTAAGTATGTAGGTTTAAGTGGTTATGGTCATCACATCCACCATAAGGCAGTGGAAGTCTCTGCTGCAGTGGCTGAAGTACTTAAGTTTGATTATCCTGTTGGCCAGACGTTAAATGTACAGAGAGTTAAATGTACAGTCTGAGACATATACTTTTTTTCCCCCTCAGTGGAGCTGTCCCTTGAGTAGCATTTGTTGCAGGATGACAGTATTTTTCCACACGTTTGCTTTTGAATGCATTTTCTGTTCAGGGGTAGCAGAGCATATAGCAGCATAACAAATACCATATTTCCAATGCACCATCCTTGCCGTTACTGTGAATCCACGATTACCACCCACTCGGTCCAACAAGTCTGTCACTAGCTGTCCTGTGTCTGTCATGACATATATATATAAGTGGAAACATCCATATGTTATAGCAGGGGTCATTTTCAGGCCAAGGACCCCTTAGTCGAGAGAGAGAGAGCACAATCATCAGTGTATTTTGGATTCATGTCAGCTAGTGTTTTCAGATATTTAACCACTTGAACCGTCAATACCTAATAAACTTGACCTTTCACTCTGTACTTAGTCTGCTACTTTTTCCCCTCTAAACCAAACCTCTTTGCCGAAAATAGCCGATCTACAAGCTCACACCGCCTCGCGCTGCGAGGCGCCGTGAGCTTGTAGATCTGCTATTTTTGGCTAAAGTTCTCAGAATATGGACACTAGCGTTCAAGTGCTTAATATAAAAAAGAAGTATAAAAAAACGTTTCTATCGCTCAAAGATCTGAGGACCCCCTGTTGAAGACCCTTGTGTTATAGTATGGTGTATCAGTCTGTCTAACCCATGTACTCTTCCTGTCTCCCCCACACACACCAGATCCATGTCTGTACATTCCCCGCTTCGCCCAGCTGCTGGAGTTTGGTGATAAAAACCGCGAGGTTACCATGACAGCGATGCGGCTGGTCCAGAGGATGAAGAGAGACTGGATGCACACGGGACGCAGGCCTGCTGGGCTCTGTGGTGCAGGTAACCATGACTGGGCTGTGTGGTGCAGGTAACCATGACTGGGCTGTGTGGTGCAGGGGTAACCATGACTGGGCTGTGTGGTGCAGGTAACCATGACTGGGCTGTGTGGTGCAGGTAACCATGACTGGGCTGTGTGGTGCAGGTCACCATGACTGGGCTGTGTGGTGCAGGTAACCATGACTGGGCTGTGTGGTGTAGGTAACCATGACTGGGCTGTGTGGTGCAGGTAACCGGCTGTGTGGTGCAGGTAACCAGGGGGTGTCGCCCCAAATTCTGGGCCCTGGGTACAAGGATTCACTTCGGGCCTCCCATGAATGTTCTTCATAGGGGGAGGGGTTTTAACCCATTTAGACACATTATTTTGCACTTTAACTATTGAAAAATAGCAGATCTACAAGCTCACAGCGTGCCGCGCTGCAAGCTTGTAAGCTTCATGAAAAATCATGAAGATTTGTGTTTTTTTGTGTTTCTATGTCAGTGGTCCTCAAACCTTTTCACGTGAAGGACCCCCAAAATGGTATGTATTTGGCCACGAACCCCCATCTCAAAATATTTAGTTCCGGGGACCCCCCCAGAATCAAAATTTGAGTTACAAATGTTCGCTTAAAAAATACATATATTCAAAGCACACATTCTTACGATTTTTCAAAAATAGCGGATCTATGCAAGCTTGCAGCGTGGCACTCGGTGCCGCGCTGTGAGCTTGTATATCTGCTATTTTTCAATAGCTAAAGTATAAAATAATGAAGGCCCCTCCACCCTTGGGCCCTAGTAAGTCAGTCCCACTTGTCCCCCCCTTGTGACGCCCCTGCAGGTAACCATGACGGACACACTCTGAGGGTTTTGTGTGGAGTCGGCTCCACTTGTGAGGAAGCGTCCTTTAGTTTGCATTCACCACATCGACTCCCGTTCCCCTGCCTCAGGGCATCTCTCTGCTGCATGCCTAATCTAACCCTTACCTGAACTCTAAATCTAAGTCCCTAGCCTCAAAATAGCTTCCAGTGAAGTGTGGACCGGCAAAAAATGTCCTCACTTTTTCTGGGTATTCATTGTCCATTTTTAAATAAAAATAAAAATTATATCACTATATTATGGTCAAAATATATTTCTTCACAATATAAATATTTAGGTATTTTATCCACCCAAACCCATTATAGCTTGAGGAACAATATAACATGGCACGACTTGAACTCCATTGAACTCGATAGACGCAGCCACCAGGTTATATTCCGTTGCCCTATTACTTTGAATGATGTCCATGACTGGATTCATGTCAGCCAGTGTTTTCAGATATTTAACCACTTGAACCGTCAATACCTAATAAACTTGACCTTTCACTCTGTACTTAGTCTGCTACTTTTTCCCCTCTAAACCAAACCACTTTGCCGAAAATAGCCGATCTACAAGCTCACAATGCCTCGCGCTGCGACAGTGACTTGACTGTGACATAACAACAACACGCATGCAATCATAGATCGGTAAAAAATCACAGCGCTGTACTGGATGTAATGGGTAATTAACAGTTGTGGCTCGTGCCTGGAGATTTGCTGGTTTAAAGTGTCTGTGCCGGCTGGGGGAAAAAAAGATTTGGGTGGTCATTAAGTAACCATGTCTCCCGTCGCCTTGTACTCCCTAACAACTCTTGTCGAAGTGCCCTTGAGCAGTTTACCCCCAGCTGCTCCAGTTGAAGCTCATCAGTGGCGAACGGAGGAAGACTGCGGTTGTCCTGGGCAAATGGTGAAGCTGCGTGATTGTAATCAGGCCATTGCAATACGTTGGCATCGCTGTCCAATCATACGTTCCCCGGATACAGGGAGAAATCTTGCCAGCAATACAATACAACAAACATAAGGCAGCTGTTGGGCAGAAACCTTGTATCCCCATATTTGTATTTTTTTCCTCCTAAATTGTGTGTCACACAAAATTACTGAATCTAAAGCCTCACAACACAATTTTTACTATTTCTTTTTTAAATGATTGTGCTTAAGTCTGGAGTTTTATAAATATGTAATCGATGAACAGTATTAACAAGCTTTTGACTAAATAATGACTACCTTGGATCCATTGGAATGTGTGTCCAAAGTAACGCTTTTGGACATGTTTTCCGATTGGCAACGATGTCCTGAAATCAAATAACTTTCTTCCTCTGCCACGTGTCCGCTGGTGCGCCCAGGTTACTTTTCGGCTCGTCTCTATTCCCTCGGCTGCATTGCCTGAATAATTAATTGATCATAAATTATTGAGGAGGATACACTTACACATCAGAGGAAGGCAAAGTTTGTTACCCTATATGATGGCAGTATCGTTGTCATTGGACCATCGTGTGCAAACTAAAAGTTTTCTGACAGTGAGGACAAAACCAGAGGAAGATCTCAGAGCCCTTTTACTCGTCCGTAAAAAGTGCCCTCTGCAGACCATGAATGCAGTTTTTACTATGGTGAAAGAAATGCAAATGCCCCCTTTCCATGCCATACCTGAAGGCAGCATTCAAGAGAATTGCCTTGTCCAAACTCTCCTGAACTTGAATGCAGCATGTTATGTTGCACATCTCCAGTATTCACTTGATCATGCTTAGTTTGGTGTGGTATCGAGTACCGAAAATAGCCGACCTCCAAGCTCACGCGTTGTAATAATAATATATACCTATTTCGTCCCGCAAGGGAAATTACGCATTTTCAATCCCAACCCAGCTGATTCGCTGCCCACAAGGAGCACGTGAGCAATTAGGGGTTAAGAGTCTTGCTCAGGGACACACATCGACATTGCTACCCTGGCCTGGAATCGAACCAAGGAGATCCAGGGGCTTTTGTTCCCCAGGCAGGCTCCCTAACCATTCAGCTATGCCGCCCCTTGTGAGCTTGGAGGTCTGCTATTTTCAATTGTTTCACCAAAAGGCCCTTTTAGAAATGTCAGCCCCTGTCTCTTTAACATTCTCTGCATGTCCCTGGCTGAGAGGAAGGCTGTGTCATGAAACCTGCTCAGTAGATCCATACTTTAACCCTATTTTGGGCATGCCATAAAAGTGTTCAAAACATTTCACAATTAAAAAAAAAATAGAAGATCTACAAGCTTCGCGACGCATAGTGAGCTTGTCTGAACAAAAGATTGTCACGTCATAGAGCAGGCGAACATCTTCAATAATGTTCGATTTCTTTTCTTGACGTTTTGGAAAATAGGGCTAACAGCAAGTGGTTAAACTTTCAACTTACAAGAAGAAGAATGAGTCATAAAAATTGTAGCGAAGTGTTTCCTCCGTGAAAACTGCAGCTTTAGCGTATATGTTTGACAAAGCCCGTCTGGACTAAAAGCAGGCCTCCGCCGTCCTGAGGGCTGTTAGGACTGCATGCAGAAGCGGGAGCACGCATCCATCTTTTAAAAGGCTTGTCGAGCGCAGCAAGGCTAATGACCATTATATAACCGCTCTGCTTTAAGCCTCACAGTGCAACGTATTCCATCATATCAGTCCCGTAGTTCTCCTTTTTTCAAACTGTCTCCTCTCGTGTTCCTGTATCCTGGGCTTCTGTTCCTGTTGTATTCGTGCTCTTAAGGCGTTTGCCATGTACTGTTGAGGCCGTGAGTTCAAATCCCGTCCAGGGCCTTTGTTGCCGTGCCTGCTCTGCTCAGTCTCATCATCATTAGAGAAAGATGGAACTTTCTCCCCGCCCCCGCCCCCACACACACACACACACACACACTCCAAATATTTTACACCACCCCTTGAAATGGCATATAAACTATTCCTAAAACGTATCAGAATCAGCCAAATTACTTAATGGCCCATTTGTAGTCTGGGTCTGCAGAGACTGCTTTTATTTGTTGTTTTTTAATGTTTGAGCCGTTTCTGGGCATCAACCTTTTGGCTGCGTACGAGTGATCATAACCGCTGAGAGGGAATTCATGATAATTGCGAGCATGGCACTGAAAAAAACTAAAAGTCCACCTCGGAAAAAAACTTGCATTAATCTGGGGTGTGCTTTCCCCAGATGATGGGGATGAAGAGTGATGCGGGGTTGGGGTGTTTTCTGTTGGACTTCTGTAGGCCAAGGACCCCTTAGTTGAGAGAGAGAGATGAAGCAGGGACCCCCACAAACTGTTCTTAGATACCATATAGTTTCATCGTTTGACAGCACAATCATCAGTGTATTTTGGGTTCATGTCAATTTGTGTTTTGAGATGTTTAACAACTTGAACAATACTTAATAAACTTGACCTTTCACTCTGTACTTAGTCTTCTCTTTTTCCCCTCTGCACCAAACCCCTTTGCCTAAAATAGACGATCTACAAGCATTGTGAACTTGAGCTATAACAGCCTGATCCCCTCGTCTCACTCGGTCCTAATGAAAACATGATCTATATAATAGTTCTTCAGTGGTTCTCAAAGTGGGGTCTGGGCACCCCCAGGGGTCCTTGAGGGGGTTACAAGGGGTCCCCAGCAAAATGTGTGTGTGTGTGTGTGTGTGTGTGTGTGTGTGTGTGTGTGTGTGTGTGTGTGTGTGTGTGTGTGTGTGTGTGTGTGTGTGTGTGTGTGTGTGTGTGTGTGTGTGTGTGTGTGTGTGTGTGTGTGTGTGTGTGTGTGTGTGTGTGTGTGTGTGTGTGTGCGTGCGTGCGTGCGTGCGTGCGTGCGTGCGTGTGCGTTCTAGAATCGGTGTTATCAAGACAGATCCTCACGCATTTCCTAAATCAAACATGTTGATTTGGGCATGTTTTTCATTTGTTTATACAGTACATGATGAGATTATAGTGAGACAGGAAGCCGAGGGCAGAGATGGGGGGGCGATATGCAACACAAGTCTCCGGTCAGTGCCAAACTAGGGACGCCGAAACCATGTGGTATAGATGCACCATCCGGTTCCCCATGCCCTTCAAACAATGTTTTTTTTACAAACATCTTTCACGCACAGCTGCTTGTGCTTTACTAGAAAACAGATTTGAAAACCAAAACAACAAAGAAATATGAGCAATACAGCTTAACAGCAATAATAATCCATAGAGACAAATGACCTCCAGTTGCACTCCGTGTGCATGCATGCGCATGCACGCTCGCACGCACAAGTACATCCACCCACACACATTGACACAGGCGCAAAGCTCACATTTTGACCAAACAGAAAAATGTAGTGAATGAAGGAAAGAAAAGGGTGTTTTTGTGTGATTTATTTTTTGAATGGAATGTTTTGATGTCCTCCTCAGCTCTGCTGGTCGCCGCCCGCATGCATGATTTCCGACGGACCATGAAGGAAATAATCAACGTGGTGAAGGTGTGCGAGGCCACACTCAGAAAGAGGTGGGTGACGTCACTGAAACACTTGTGATTTCATTACACGTTCATTCAAATGTCATCACTTTCCTTTTTTTTTTTTTTTTTTTTTTTTTAAGATTTGTTTTGGGGCTTTTTTTTGCCTTTATTTGATAGGATAGTAGACTGACAGGAAATGGGGAGAGAGATGGGGGAACAACATGTAGCAAAGGTCGTCCAGATCGGGAATCGAACCGGCGACGCCAGCAGGCATCATAGCCTAGTATGTGGTATGCGCCTTGACCACCAGGCCAGCGGGCGCCCCATCACTTTCCTTTTTAATTAAAGGGATATTTCACTTTCAAAAAAACGTTTTGTAATGTTATCGTCTAATCAGGCTTTCATGAACACCCTGAACAGTTTTTAATTTGCTTGATTCAATATTTAGATATTTGATGTAAATGTTACCAGGCCCTCCAGGCCCAGGGTCTCTCCCCACACACACCCATTGTAACTTCAAACTTCATTTTAACCATGATAGATTCATTAAAAACACCCATTATTTTTTCAGCAGGCCGTGTTTTATCAATTACTTTTTTCATTTATTTTTGATAATTATTTTTTGTATTACATTTTTTCCATTTTCCCAAATAATTATTAAAAATAAATAAAAAAATTATAGAGAAAACACAGCCTGCTCACATATTAGGAGGGTAGTATGACCAGAAAAGATAATGGGTGTTTTTGATGAATCTTTCATGGTTAAAATGAAGTTTGAAGTTACAATGGGTGTGTGTGTGGAGAAAGGCCCATAAGATGTTTCCCTGTTGAAAGTGGAATATCCCTTTAACAATTTAAAGGACAACTTCACCACTTTGCAACGCGCTTTGAGCTTGTAGAGCTACTATTTTATGGCTAGCGTTCTCTCCCCCCCCCCCCACCAGAATTTGGATGCCGGGGTTCAAGTGGTTAAACTTGGCTCTGTTATGTTATGTTTCCCCGGATTAGACTGACAGAGTTTGAGGACACGCCCACCAGTGCCATGACCTGTGCAGAGTTCTTGAATGCAGAAGAACTGGCCCATGAGTGTGACCCTCCCTCCTTCCAAAAGGGACAGCAGAAGAAGAAGATCAAGCAGGTACGGTTGACAGGTGATGTACTGTACTGCAGTGGTTCTCAACCTGTGGGTTGACCCAGGGAGGAGGGTCCCCAAATTATTTTGGGGGGGATCCCCAGACGATTAACTTAATGTGCAACATTGTTTCCTCACTCCACAGTAAACAAACCAACATAAAGATTAAGTGTATAGAGCAGGGCAGGAATTTCATGGAGGCCATGAAGGCCATGGCCGCCGTTGCCCGTCAGTTTGGCCTATTGCCCCTCAAACCAATGGCATGACCTGAGGCCACAGTGGCCTTAATGCCCCAGCTGACTGTACCAATTTCTCCTCTCTCTTTATTGTCAATATGTAGACGGTAAACACCGATGTCTCTTCATTGTCATGTAGACACCAGTGTCTTTTGTTGAGAATCTGAAATCTTAACTCCCTGAAGTCCCATCTGACTTTGATTGGTGCAGGGCTGAGCATGCATCAGATTGTAAATACCATCATTTATCTATTTCACTGCAGATTAGTTTATCATCCCTAACATTTAAATTCAACAAATTCTTTCAATGGACTTAAATATTGTTTTATTTGATGGCCTTCCTGCCCTGGCATTTGGCCTTTGAGCCCCAAAAAAATGACAACACCAAAGTCCAAGAGTCCTTGCCCCTCAAATTACGAAATTCCAGACCTGTTATAGAGGGTATCTGCACATTTCTAAAGTGACAATTTAAGGGCTTTTTAATACCTCTAAATATATTCATATTCAGAGGCGTTGTGAGCATGTAGAATATGTATGTTTAGACACAATAAGCCCATTCCCAAGATGCAATCTTGTCCTTCAAAGTTGTCCTTCAAGAGGTTTGAATACATACATGCACATTACCTAGTACTGTGCATCTATACAAACATTGACATACTTTATTTAGACATGGTTACACACACATCCTTTGTATGCTAAACTCCCAATGACAGGGGTCTTCAACGTTTTCAGGCCAAGGACCCCTTACTTGAGAGAGAGATGGAGCAGGGACCCCCACAACCTTTTCATAGATTCCATAGTTTGATTATTTGACAGCACAATCATCAGTGTATTTTGGATTCATGTCAATGTGTGTTTTCAGACATCTAACCACTTGAACAGTCAATAATAAACTTAACCTTTCACTCTGTACTTAGTCTGCTCTTTTCCCCCTTTACACCAAACCTCTTTGCTGAAAATGTAGATCTGCTATTTTTGTCTTAAGTTCTCAGAATATGGACCATGGGTTCAAATGGTTAATATAAAAAAGGAGGAAAAAAAGTTTTATCACACAAAGATTTGGAGGACCCCCTGTAGTAACTCTGAGGACCCCCTAGGGGTCCCGGACCCCCTGTTGAAGACACATGCCCTATGAGCCAGAACACGATCCAGTATTGGAACTTTGCCATCCAGGCTCCTAAACTTTAGATGGTGTCCAAGTAGCTGAGGCTTGCAAAAGCACTATCATTTTATTGAGCTTTTTTTATTTATTTGATGTCTTCCTTGCACTGCCTATTTCTCTGACTTGGTTGTGATGCGTTTTAGTGGCCTGTTTTTATTGTCTATTTGATGTGTTTCATTAAAGTGTGTTGCACCAAAAGTGCCCACCCAGCCCACATGAGCTTATAAGACCCTGTAAAGCCTACAATTTAGTATGTTCAACACATGCAGTCATTTCATTACACAAACAGAAAGATCCAAAGTAATCCCATATACAGTCAAAATGCCTGCCTACACTGTTTTTGTGGTGTAAAATACACACACCAGCCTACACTATTTTAGCAGTATAACATTCCCGGTCTTCTCCTTCAAGCCTTCTGTGTGAATCTGTCCAAAACAAAAAACTGCTCTTTGAAAATACTTTTCAACATGTTCCATTCAGACCAAAATACATCACGTTTTTTGTGCACTTTTTCCCAAACATTCCTTAGTCACATTATCTAGTGCAATGGAATATGAAATGTACTCAATCTATATCACAAATAAACGGTACATAGACGTTGTTTTTTTGGGGGGAAGTCTTTGCACTTTTTATTCACTTTTATGTATTCATGTATTCTGCTTTATTCTTCCTTGAAAACACATTTCGTGTTAAATTGCTCTATAAAGTTTTGGTGATGATTATTACATTTGATTCTATGAGAGTGACGAAAGGTTTACTGTAAATGCATCCATTGTCTTACTCCCACCCGTCCGTGATGATGTATACTGGTCCTTCCTGTGAGATCATGTTTAACCTTGTAACACCCCCTGCCCTGCGGTCACTATTTGATTATGAAACCAAGTTATCTTTCATTCCTTTCATTCAATTCCACTCCCTTATCTGTCTGCCCCTTTTCTTTCCCCTTCTCTCTAGCTGGAGCTTGAGCTGGAGAAGAAGATGGATGATGTACAAGGTATGAATGTGATATCCTTGTTGTGTTGCTGCTGCCGCCGCTGCTGCTGCAAAGGCAGCTCCAATTCCCGACTCCTTTCTCTTCTCTCTCTTCTCTGTGTGAAGGTGATCATCTTTTTCGTCTCAGCCAAACCCACACTTATATTGTACATGGAGTGGAAGCGAGGTGACTGGCACTTGGCTTTTCATTTGAACCAGACTTGCTTTCACTGTGTACAAGGGAAAGTTATGTAAAACCTCTTGGATGCTGAAAGACTTGTCAGTCGTCAGACCTTGAATGATTGTTAATCAGAACGTTGTTTTCACTCCGTTCTACATTTGCCAATGGGCATTTCATTCCTAGATAATGATAATTAGACCGGCTTCATCATACAGGGGAAATTCAGTTGATGGAACTCATTAAAGGAAGGTATGAACCTGTTGCGTTGCCTTCTGACTTGGCTGTGCGTTCAAACTAAAGTCAATTAAGATCACACGAAGGCTGGCGATGACCAACTGTAGGAATTAGCGGTTACATACTATACAGTGTTAGGAATATTTGGAACAACAAAATATAGATAAAAGTGAAACAAATATTTAAAAAGAAACTCAGCAAAGGATAAAGACCTAAAAAGTATTTGTATATTTATATTAACATTAACATTGTGGACGGACCAGATATCTGAACTGAAAAACCTGCTGTAAGTATAATACTATGGATCGAAAGTGTGAGTTATATTTAAACAATGGAGGGGTGGGTTGGGATTGAAGTTCATTGATTACTATGTGATATATGTTGTTATTATTGTTTTTTATATAATGTGGAAAACAATAAAACATGTAATGATAACAAAAATGTGAAAGCATTGTGACCAGCCACTGTTTTTACATTGACAGCACAGGAAGCAATAGCATGTCACCATATTAACTTAGTGGATATTATTCTCTTTCAATCTTGGCAGGGCTCCATGCTCCACTATTCATTGTACGCTAAAGTATAGGGTTCAAGTTTTTAATGGTTACAATTTGACCTGGCTGTCACAAAAACGAGATCACGCCACCTGTTCAGCCTGTGACAAAGAGAAATGGTTTCTTGGTTAGTGAAGGTGTGCATGATGACAGAACTATCCTGAAATGGCAGCTAATCCTTATGTACAGTATGTGCTTACTGCTCACCAACTTCTCTGTTTACGCTCAATCACCCTGTGGCGTCTACACTATTTTGACATACCTTGTTTGGAATGCTTGTTTGCAGCAAAATACTATTGACAGCCGACGCTGAATTGAATTTACTGCAACTCCAAAAGTACTTCAACGATTCCTGCTTTTATAGATAAATATATAAGATGATCTGTCAGTTCTGCTGTATTTCATGTTAATGTTTTGTTGTTTGTCTTTTTCTCATTTCCCTTGACTCAACAGATGAAATTGAGGACTATCAGGATGCCATTGAGACAGAACTGGAGAGGTGCAGACCCAAGCTGAGAGGAGTGTACGCTGCATACACCAAAGAAGGTATAACACGGAAATATAGACGGTCAATAGGATAGAAATTAATCACCTGGAATCTTAAAATGCCACTGAGATCAGGATTTCATTAGCCTGGTTCCAGACCCTGAATTGCTAGCCACACCCCTTTAAAATGTTGTTTCGGCGATTCAGGGGTCTGGCAGTGCTCTCATTGAAGAGATTTTCCTCGTTTGGAAATCCGTACGGTCAATCAGCGTCGCTTCAACTCGATGACGTCTGGGCTTGAGAGCAGCATGGGTGGGGTTTTCCAGAACTCATGTGCGATTTCAAGTAACCCAGCGCCGCCGCCGGACCACAGCACACATTCCCAAACATAAACATTGCGTCGCCCGCCGCGGTAACATGCAAGCGTGTCGATCTCGCTATGAAACATCAGTAGCAGACATGTTTTGTTGTGTTTGGTTACTAGTTTGTAGCGCTCCTATTCTGCCTGTTTCTTTGGTTAACAAGTAGCAAGCAACAGGCTAGCCACTAGCCAGCCACATAACAACACCTATAACGTCATCTGCTTTGCTACTGTTGTGATTGGTCAGGCGGTGAACCAATCGCAGAAGACTGCCTCTTTGGTAACGCCCATCCCAGAAACTGCTGTGAATGTAAGCAAATTCAGACTGAATACGAAATGACAATTCAGGCTGAGTGTCAGGCTAGGACTTCACATAGACTGTAAACTCAAATGTAGTTTCATTACATTTGTACACTCTCAGAGTTACAAACTGATAAATTAACACTGAGCATTTTTATTGTGTAATAAGTGCGTTGTGCTTGCAATAAAGACGAGATTAGGATATCTTTCATTCATGGCATAATTTGCTAGCTATGGTTATGCAGTTTTCTATGAAAAATGTATTCAGGTACGCATAGGGATTCAGAAATCCAGGAAAAGGGGTATTGAACCACTGGCTTAGCTGAACGAATATTCTTTAAATAGGCAATCGTATGATACCCATTCTTCTACAAGACTCCTGTAGTGCGGAGGGCTGCCCATCTCCCAAAGCAAGTTCAAAAGAACTCCTTTGAACTGCCACGTTCACTTGAGCGTCTATTGTTGAGACGGGACGCCCAGTTACGCGGGGGACAATTCTGTTGACGTTGTGTCACTGGCTGACACTTTATCTGATGTAATTTCTCTCTAGTGTCTGTCATTGGGTGAAACGCGTTCACTCTGAATTAATGTCAGTACTAGCTCACTCGCGCTGTCGCACACACATTCACACACACACACACACACACACACACACACACACATCACGTGTCCACCTCTTTATATCTGTTACACAAGATGTTCCCTTTATCAATTTCTCAGCTCAGTCTTCTTTTGTTTTGCCTTTCATTTTCCATTTCCTTCCTTCCCCCTCTCTCTCCCCCTCTCCCACACACACTTGCTGTAGTTGCATGAAGGGTCAATGACGTGATTTGTTTCACTACTGTGTGAAAGCTATTATATGCTTGTCTTGCGTTTATCATTCCTACACACACACACACACACACACACACACACACACACACACACACACACTCTGTGTGCGCCCAAATGAATTGATTTGTTCCACACACGTGAACACTGCAAATCCTTTACATGGTGTTGTATTGTTTGTATTGTGAGTTCAATATGTGTGCAACACGACACACAGGAAATGTTGAGTGACAGAGTGCAGAACGTTCCCATGCACAGTTTGACCATGGAGAATGTTGTTGTGCACTGTGTAACTATGAAATTAAACACTAGTCTCTATACTAGTAAGACGCCTCAGGCTGACATGCAACCTCGCCCATCTGGCCAGTGATGTATATCGGACCAGTTACCCATATATGGAGACCCCTGGTACCCATATATGGAGGTCCATGTACTGTATATGGAGATATGCTGTGAGAGCCCCAACATGCTTACTCAGTTATTCGTTATGTGAAAGTCCTATGATGTCTTTGACATCTGACACCTTACCCTTTTATGCCCATATATGGAGATCCTTGTCTGTTGAACCAGCCGCACAGTTATGGGCTGTCTTGGCCATATATGGATTCTGTTAGTGTGGTATGTGGCCTCCATATATGGGCATTCCCATTTGAGGTCCTGTTAGATATGGGCTTAATATTGATGACATCAGGGAACTCCATTCATGGGCATAAAAGTGATTCTCTTAGTGTGACATCACAGTGAAGCCAGAGCGTGATGTCAGAGCGGCAAACCCATTCTGTTAAGAGTGGTTGCCCTGACATCACAGTGACGTCAGAGCATGATGTCAGAGCGACAACCCCATTGAACCACAGTGTCAGGCGTGACAGACAGAGATACAAATAAGCCGAAAAGCTTACCAGGATCTCCATTTAGTTGACCGTGTACCTGTGAACTGTACTGTCATGAAACTTTACCTTTTCCTATGCTAACTTCTAATTAAGTCTTCAATAAATACAAATAAGAGGTTTCCAGTAGAGATGTTACCGATCAATCGGCAATGGATCGGATCGGGCCGATCAAAGCGTGATCGGCGATAATCGGTGGTTTAGATCAAAAGGTAAATTCACCGATCCAATCCGATCGGTGCATCCGATCAACCAGCCGTTCAGTATGCCCACTTTTGGGGTATTGATGCCATTTTGGGGTATTGATTTCCACAGTGCTGAAGGAATAAAAAGTTACTGCTATGATAATAAATACATAGTAATGCTGGTAAATAACTGTAAGGCAAATATATAAATGAATTCATGAGTGAATTAATTAATTAAAGTTAAAACATTAACATTTAGAAAATATAAATAATATATAAATAATAACTTGATCGGATCGGTGATTGATCGGTATCGGGTGATCAAACTTTTGTCATCGGTGCTCGGTGATCGGTTCCAAAAAACCTGATCGGACCATCCCTAGTTTCCACACCACACCAACAACGATACATAACCTGTAAGTATTGCCCCTCTCTCTACCCAGACGCTTTCTACCCTGAAAACCAGCTCGCTGAAAACCAGCTCCAAGAAAGCAAGCTCCGAGACGACGACGACGACTCGTCCGACGACCTGGATCCGGAGGTGGACGAGGAGCTGCTGGCCGTGGCCCGGCACTTTGGCAAGGAGATGAGCGAGCTGACCATGGAGGCTCTGAGGAAGCTGGAGGAGACGCCGGTGGCCAAGGGAGAGGAGGACGACCAGGAGATCTGCCGCCCGTCGCTGGAGTCCATCCTGGGGCCCATGCCCACGGCGGCCAGCCTGGGGCTCACAGAGAACATGGACCTACTGGGAGAGGAGAACGGTAAGTTCTTTTTAACCCATTTAGGCCTAGAATTATTTGAATGCTTTAACTATTGAAAAATAGCAGATATACAAGCTTGCAGCAGCGGCAGCTGAGTTTTTCAAGTACTTGCTCACTTGTACCACAGGGACCTTTACCTTTTTATCAACACCGGATTTTTGTTTAAAACCAGGCTTTCTGAAATAATAATTTTCATGTGCTTTCCTTTTGTTCTATTGAGTTGTGAAAGTCTGAAGGGTTTTGTGTAACCTTCCTAGTGCAGTACCCTCAGGCTCAGATCTGCCTGTCATTCCTTTCATTCGGCAACTCACCAACTTTATTTGACTGTTTACTGCACTACTACAATAATAATGAGATTTGTTGAGCAGTTCACCAGTTATTCGGAGGACAGATATACACAGAGACTTGTGGAATGTCTAGATCAATTATTATTTTCATTAGTTAAGACATAATATATAGGGCTGAAATGTCAGACATCTCAAGGACCCCTCCTTGCATACCAAACAGCTGCATTTATACCCTCAACAAGCTGCCTAAATTAATTACACATAATCATGACCAAACAGCTGTGTCCACGAAGTGACTTGCAAGGTGGTTCCAGGTTGAAAGCTGCAACCACTTATCAATTCCACCTGTTGAGTTCACTTCAGTCTAGAAGGCAACCTAATAGCCTTACCAGAGGAGACAAGTTAAAACAGGGCTTTTTCATATCCCTGTTTAAAGTGAGCTGTGGTTTGTCTTAACGGGAGTTATGACAGCTTATTATGAAAAGATGTTCTTTATTCTGTGGATTCTGTGCTGACTGTGGCAGAATGTTGTTCTCTTGTAGCACATAAAATACAGTGTAACACACCGCTGAGCAGGTAGTGCAAGATAATGCAAACACTAACACTTTCTGGTTCACATATTTTTGTTGGCAGGACGGCCAAGTCCCTGTCTTTGCTGTCTGGATTAAAGAATAACCATGACTAAAGTGTATGTGTACAGCAGGGGTCTTCAACGTTTTCAGGCCAAGGACCCCTTAGTTGAGAGAGAGATGGAAGCAGGGACCCCCATAACCTTTTCATAGAT
This sequence comes from Nannobrachium achirus, assembly GCF_963921795.1. Classification (NCBI taxonomy): domain Eukaryota; kingdom Metazoa; phylum Chordata; class Actinopteri; order Myctophiformes; family Myctophidae; genus Nannobrachium; species Nannobrachium achirus. The sequence goes on along the minus strand of NC_137827.1, from coordinate 51,208,334 downwards.
TCCTTATAGTTTCATCGTTTGACAGCACAATCGCCTGTGTATTTTAGATTCATGTCAATGTGTGTTTCCAGATTATTATATATATTTTTTCAATGTTAGTGGATGGAGAAAGTGGATTTTTGTCCAGGCAAGCAACCGCAACCACAGGCGGGACTTGACGAACGGCCACTTGCTCTTTATTAGGGATGTCCCGATCAAGTTGTTTTGCTCTCGATCCCGATCACATATTTTTGCTCCCGATTCGATCCTGATCCTTCCCGATCCGATCTTTTGGCACTGCATAAAGGAAAAATAAAATAAAAAATGCTTTTATGTTGTCCCTTAAGGTTGTTTTTTAAATTTAAATAACAGTATCCATTCTATCCAAGCTTCTTCAAAACAAATTAAAAATAAAGCTCATCAGCTTATATATTTTTTATATATATTAAGACAAGGTGTTTCCCGATCCTTTTCTCCCGATTCCGATCTTTTGAAATCTGCCCCGATCTCCCCGATTCCTGATCTCCCGATCCGATCGGGAGATCCCTACTCTTTAATGTGCAGAAGTCTTGATGGAGGGAACATAAAGGAGGCATGTCGGCGCTCAGAATCCTAGTTATTGGCATTTGCCATGCTGGGAAAATGCAAATGCTGCTTTTAAAAGACTTACAGGAGCCATGCTTTCAGTGCACTTTGTAATTCCCATGTACCGTGGCATTGACTTTATTTTGGCAGCGACCTGTACTTTCCTCATAATTACACAGTCACGTGCAACTGTGTAATTATGTAGTGTAGTGGTTAAGACGTTTGCCTCTGGAACCACACACACTCCATGTGAAGGATTGAATCCTTCCACAGCATTTTCTCCTCAGCCTCTCCTTCGCTTTCTTACTCTCAGCTTTCCTACAGTCTGTCTCCTAGACTGTCTCCCTCTCAGCTTTCCTGCCATCTGTCTCTCCTACACTGTCTCCCTCTCAGCTTTCCTGCAGTTTAATTGTTTGACAGCACAATCATCAGTGTATTTTGGATACATGTCAATGTGTGTTTTCAGATATTTAACCACTTGAACTGTCAATACTTAATAAACCTGACCTTTCACAGTCGGTTCTTTTTTGCCTCTACACCAAAGCTCTTTGCCAAAAAATAACCAATCTACAAAGATTTGGAGGACCCCCTATAGTAACTCTGAGGACCCCCTGTTGAATACCCTTGCTATACACTGTATCCTTCTCAGCTTTTCTACTGTCTGTGTCATACACTGTCTTCCTTTCAGCTTCCCTAATGTCTGTCTCTCCTACACTGTATCTCTCACCTTTCCTATTGTCTCTCGATAAGGAATAACGTGCAAGTGGGAGAGGACTTCTGCTACTACTTGGAAAACTCAATGGCAGTGATTAACGGAGGCATTGACGGATGTGAAGTTTTGTCATGCACCTTGGTTTTCGACGTATGCTTTGTTTCCATGATTTACTAAGGTGTTTTCATTTAGTTTGGCAGATACATATAAACTCCTTTTCATGATTACACCCTTATGTCAGTAAGCTGCTCTCCAGTCACTCCCTCCCTCTCTTCTCTAGGGATGGGACTATACGCGATATTATTGTTTATCGTGATAAAAGACGTGATAAAAAGAGATTTAATTTATCGTGAAATGCACTGGGATCTATTCAGCTTTTATTTGCCGAGCTGCATATCCGGTACCACTTAAACCCTCTATTGGTAAAACGTGCTTATAATATACGTAGTTGATAGTCTTTTTTTTCACTCTCTACCAAATCTCTTTGCCAAAAAAATAGCCGATCTACAAGCTCACAATGCGTCGCGACGCGTTGTGAGCTTCTAGATCTGCTATTTTTTGGCAAATGTTCCGCCTCAGGATAATGGATGTTGAGGATATTTTGATCATCGTAATAATATCATAAATCGCGATTTCTTTGGTCACAATAATCGTGATATGAAATTTTCATATCGTCCCATCCCTACTTCTCTCTCGCCGTCTCTGCTATTGGTATCGGGAGGTATTGATGGCTGCGCGTGAGGTAATGGTGTCAGGATGTCGGTACATTTATCCTGAGGATGGCTGCTTTTTATAACTCTTGAGTGGGTGACTGGGTGTCACGGGAGGACAGGGTCGGGAAGGTGAAGTATGTTTTGATGGATGGAGTGTGGGTTGGGGTGCGTGTGTCTGTAATTGTTAAAAGGGCCGTACTATAACAGAAAGGTCGTGGGTTTGAGCCCTGTATGTAACACAGATGTATTGCCATCAATTGGTGGATGATGATGGGTGTTTTCATATGTGAGTGGTTGACTGGGGGATGTGTCACAAGAGGACGGGGTTGGGAGGGTGCTGTGAGTTTTGATGGATGGAGAGGATGTCTAATGGTTGGACGGTCCTGTAACTGAAAGGCTACAGGTCCAAGCCCTGCAACAAGCCATTTTATGTCCATCAATGTCCGTATGGCCTGCCGTGCCGGCGTGTCCTTGAGCTAGATGGTGAAATCCTACTGTAGCGTCTAATTCACTGCAATTCAATCCCTTAGGATAGGAGTAACAGCTTAAAGGGGCCACACCATGCTTCTAAAAATATATATTTTATATACATGTTGGTCCATAATACGGTTTTATACAGGTTTTAGCCTAAACAACCACTCAGATATTGAAAATTCATGTTCTGTCTGTCTCTAATTCCAAGCCGTTTTAAATTGAATACCAAAATGCCCTTTGTTGGCAACGGGGCGATGTCTTTGAGCTAAAATTGGAACGATAGAAATGTATCGTTCCAATTTTAGCATGGCACCATGATAATCTTCCCTGTATCGTTCCAAGTTTAGCACCACTTTACCCCGCCCAACCCATAGTCTCAATAGAATCCACCCCAAAAGTACCGCCCCCTTCTCTTCAGTTGCCAGGAAACTGAAGTGGAAGGGCGGTACTATGGAAATGAGTCCCCTGTGACATAGAATGGGGCCGATTTCAAAAGAGTCCCGTTCAGACACGCACATTCAGAAAATCACTGAAACTAAAGTCAAGGCTTAGTTAATGAATAGTTTTTTTGGGGGGCTTGAAGAGACACTGGGAAGACTTAAAAACTATAAAAAATTGAACATTTTTAAATTCATGGTGTAGTCCCTTTAAGGCCTCAAATGCAAAGAGCTCCTCCTCCCCCTCGCTCATGTAGACAAATTATGAGGTCAGACTGCAAGGGCGCCCCTGGAGACCACCAGGTTGTGGTTAATCGTCTTGCTCAAGGGCAGTTCGACCGGGATGTTACACGTAACCTTTTGCTCCACAGGCCGGTCTCTGGAGCAACCAGGCCCACCGCGTGGCACCTCCCCAGTGTGGTCAGACCGTCACCAAACCACCCATAAATGTGACGGAGATTTCCCAGAAGGCCTCTGACCTTAGATTTGTCCCAGACTCCCAGGGGGTGGGGAATGAGACGACGAGAGGGGCGACACAATGAAAAGAGATGCCATTACCAGATTAGACTGAATCATCATGGGCAGAGTGGTCTAGTTTTCTCTCTTTTTCTGTCTTTCTCTTTAACGGAGTGACGTGAGCTTGAGTCATCTCAATAAGTGGATGGATCAACCACCACAGACCCTGTGGTCTCCAGCGAAGAAACGCGAGCTAGAACCTGGAAAATGGCACTTTTGTCTCCCCCACCGTACCCTTCCATTTCAGTCCGTTGATGAAAGATCGAGGCTGATGATGTCATTGGCGAGGGAGGATGATTAGCAAAACCACTCGTCTTCACTATATATGCGCTTGTTTGTCTCTGTGTGTGCGCGTGCACACACACACACACACACACACACACACACACACACGCGTATGCGTGTTTGTATTTAAACTGTGTATTGTCTCTCCTGTGTTTGTTTGTCTGCACTTTCATCTATGCAAGTGCATCTGTGTTTGTGCGCTTAACCACAGTACCTGTGTGTGTCTGTCTACACACAAGTTCCCGTGACCAATGCGAGATGTGCAAGCTTGTGTGTGCTGTGCTGTGTATACATATTATACATATTTATACATTATATACATATTTATCGTGATAAAAAACACTCACAATAATCGTATCGTAGAGATTTAATTCATCGTGATATCTTCCTCCGCCATGCACTGGGATCGATTCACCTTTTATTTGCCGAGCTGCATATCCGGTACCATTTAAACCCTCTATAATTGGTAAAAGATACTTATAATAATATACGTATTTTTTCACTCTATCAAATGTCTTTGCCAAAAAAATTGCCGATCTACAAGCTCACAAGGCGACGCAAGGCGTCGCAACGTGACGCGTTGTGAGCTTGTAGATCTGCTATTTGTTGGCAAATATTACGCCCCAGGATAATGGATTCCGATTATCACGATAATATCGTAAATCACGATTTCTTTCGAAGTGTTCATATCGTCCCATCCCTATTATACATACACGTCTGTGCACACTCATCATTTCCCTGCCTCTGTGTGTTTGTCGTATGGGTCAGTTTGCCATGGAGCTGTATGCAGATGGTTATGTTGGCTTGTGTGGGCGCAGCCAGTCAGTCAGTCCGTCAGTCCGTCCGCCAGTAAGCCTGGCACGCACGCCGGCAGGGAGGCAGGCCGGCTGTGGTCGGCTTTTAGCCCCGGCTAATTGTGGTGGATATGGGAGGGGCAGAGGTTCATTTGGACCCCCAGCTCAATCTTTGAAGTATTAAGCGAACAGGGTACCTTGTCATTAGGGCTGTGTCTTTCATCCGTGTGTGTGTGTGTGTGTGTGTGTGTGTGTGTGTGACTGTGAGTGAGTAATTTTGGACATTGTTAGTTTTGGGCAGGGAGCGGGAGGAAGTGCAGGGGCTTGGGGGCTCTGGGTAATTTGGGAGTGCGACAGTGTTGCTTGCCAAAAATAACTTCATTTCCTGCTTTAAGGAAATCTTTTGGAAATTAGTTGAGTTATTTTTGGCGAGCGACCACTGCCATACGACAATGTATGAATTAGAATTTGAAAAAACAAACTTAAGCAATGAGCTGATGTTAAATTAAAAGAGTGAATGTGTTGGACAAAATGACAAGTCTGAAATCAGAAACACCTATTTATGCTGAAGGTATGTGGTTTCTACTTGCACCCACCCAACAGCCAACATAAAGTATATCGTCACTGTCGGGCAGAAACCTCGTATCTCCAAGTTTCAAATTTGTATGTTTTTTTTCGCAAAGCAAAGCCCTGCTTCACCATACAAGGCCGTCGCACAAAGGTAGTGAAAACAGCAGATCTACAAGCACACAACGCCTCGCGGTGCGGTGCGAGGCGGTGCGAGGCGTTGTGTGCTTGTAGATCGGCAGTTTTCACTAGTTTAAATCATTTTCAAAATGATAAATGCAAAACGAACGGTTTTGGACATACAAGGTTTCCACCCGACAACGACGATATGCATGTACACGACTCAAATGAAGTGGAAAAAAGGGACGTTTGGGGACCATACATTAGCTCAAAGTAGACAAAACTCAAGAGTGGATGGTGTGGTGGTAGACAGCTGTGAGATATGAACAGAGATCAGTCACTGCTACTGATACTGGTGTTGGATATTGGTCTTCAAAAATGAAGTGAAACAATCTTATCGGCTCATTATTTGTCCTGTGTAGATTTGAAGTTGGAAGACTGTTCAATCTCGTCGAGGGTTTAGGGGTTCTGTTCCTATGCACTATGGGGGTGGGGAATATGGAAAAATACAATATCACAATATTTTCCCAAGCTGTATCACGATACACGATCTTATCACGATTCTTTTTCACGTTGTTTTTTATGGTTATTTTTCAAGTTACTTAACAGTGCAAACTAAAAGAAAAAGGAGACCATTTAGACCAGTGGTCCTCAAAGTGGGGTCCAGGGACTCTCTGGGTTCCTTTTTGGAGGTCTAAATTTTACCCTTACAAGTATGAACCACTGATTTAGACCAAAATGGTTTAAATGGATTCTGCAATGAATCTCTGTATTAACAATTCAACAGGATTTTTTTTTTAATTCAACAGGATTTTTCTCCCTCATTGTATCACGATATATATACGATATCTCTGAAAGGGCATATCATGGAGACATTGTATCGTTTCAACGATATGTATAACCATATCGCCCACCCCTAATGCACTATGCAGTAAGTCAAGCTGGAGAAATCCCTCCACCTTATCACAAATCGTTGTACCCTAAATGTGTACCCTACCCACATGTACTGTAATTCTAAAGGTAAAAACTATTAGAGGGTACTTGCAGCTATATTATACATGTATCCTAGTGCTTGTTTTGTTAAAGGTTTCGTTTTAGAGGCTGCGTTGGCAGTGGAAAAGCAAATAGCAGTGATTTAGGCCTAGGATTATTGAAAGCTTTAACCAGCGAAGAGACTTGAGAAAGTCGTGAAAATGTGTGCAAATCTTTGACTATATGTATTTTTAAAGCGAATGTTTGTAACTCAAATTTTGCTTCTGGGTGGTCCCTGGAACTAGATATTTTGAGATGCGGGTCCGTGGCCTAATACATATCATTTGGGGGTCCTTCACATGAAAAAGTTTGAGCACCACTGACATAGTAGTCTCTCAAGAACAGACTAACTGATCTCCAGTTAAGTGAAAAGGACCTTTTCTTTGACGATGGCTGGCCAGATTGCTGACATAGAAATATAGGTTTTTCAAAAAGTCTTAGAAGGATTCAAAAGACACTTGGGGAATCGGGTCAAAATTCAAATTTTCACGATTTTTCAAAAATAGCAGATCTACAAGCTTGCAGCGCGGCACTCGGTGCCGCGCTGTGAGCTTGTATATCTGCTATTTTTCAATAGTTAAAGCATAAAATAATGATACACAATATGTGTACCCGTTCTGAATGTCATACTTCTTCTTCTCCTTCCTTGTCCCCTTTCAACCCGTTTCACCTTGTAATCACGTCGATGGGCTGTTGGGAGTGATGGCGTTTTCATTTACCCTGGCTGTCAAACACGCCTGCTCCCCAGCACTCAGTCTAGCAGCACCAGAAAAGGGTGGTGTACTGTAAAAAGGGTGGTGTACTGTATGCAGGGGCGTCACATGGGGGGGGGGGAAGTGGGACTGAGTTACTAGGGCCCAAGGTGAAGGGGCCTGGAATTATTTTATACTTTAGCTATTGAAAAATAGCAGATCTACAAGCTCACAGTGGCTGCGAGCTTGTAGATCTGCTATTTTTTTTGAAAAGTCGTGAAAATGTGTGCAAATATTTGAATATGTATTTTTTAAGCAAACATTAACTCAGATTTTGCTTCTGGGGGGTCCCTGGAACTATATTTTGAGATGGGGGTCCGTGGCTAAATACATGTCATTTTGAGGGGTCCTTCACATGAAAATGTTTGAGCACCACTGACCTAATAACATAGGTTTTTTCAAAAAAACCTTAGAAGGATTTGAAATATTCAAAGACTTGCACACATTTTCACGATTTAAAAAAAAATAGCAGATCTACAAGCTCGCAGCGCGGCACTCGGTGCCGCGCTGTGAGCTTGTATATCTGCTATTTTTCAATAGTTAAAGCACAAAATAATAGTGCGGGGGGCCCGCATTGAATCCTTGTACCCAGGCCCAGGGCCCAGAATTTGGTGCGACACCCCTGAACGTATGTGAGTGTGATTCCCGGCACCTCCAGATGACTTTGTCACACCGCCCTGGTCCACGGCCCAGGTCTTCTGGGAGCGCAGCCCTGTGCCATTAGAGGCGACATTGATTGAGGTTACAGTGTTTTTCAACGGAGCACTTAGCTCAATCAATGACAGTGGTTTTTGCTCTGACCTTAACTGGCTCACTATGCATCCACTGCTAAGCCGCAGCTCTCGGTTTTCTACTTCAGTTCTTGGCTGATTTCCCCCTTTTTTTTTTTCATTTACAAGAACTGACAGCATCGGGGAGAAAAGATGGCTGTTTCAAAGTGCGGAATCAATGTTGTGGAGCAAGCAGGATAGAAAAGAGCTGTTCTTATTTTATTGCCGTTGGATTCGCGGCTGAAAACCCTACCTACGCTGTTTCTCCCATCAAGGAGCCTTTGTCCTAAAAATAACAAAAGAAAAAAAAAACACCTCCTCCGTTCTCTTTCAAACTCCGAACATGAACTGCAATTACTGGAGTAAATCCTAGCTGTAAGCGTTGTGGGGCGCGGGGAGCTCCGCTTGACGGATCGCTGCGCTGACAGCATCTCTGCTGATTCAGTCGTTGTATTTCAGTCATGGGGCAAAGTGATATCTGCCCACAGAGGAGTCGTTCAAGGTTGAAGAAGAACTCGAAACTTTTGTCTCCCATCAGCTTCAGTGAAAAATACACGTAATCACTTAAACCCTGTATACGTACTTTGTGGACCCGAGTCCCCCAGGGCTCTTTACTAGACCCCTCTTGTTTTGTCCATCTACACCAGGGGTCTTCAACGTTTTCAGGCCAAGGACCCCTTAGTTGAGAGAGAGATGAAGCAGGGACCCCCCCAATCTTGTCATAGATTCCATATGGTTTCATTGTTTGCCAGCACAATCATTAGGGTATTTTGGGTTCATATCAATTTGTGTTTTCAGATATTTAAACACTTGAACTGGCAATACCTCTTTGCCGAAAATAGCCAATGTAGTAACTCTGAGGACCCCCTAGGGGTCCCGGACCCCCTGTTGAGGACCCTTTGATCTACACCAAATCTCCTTTCCTAAAATAGAAGATCTACATGCTCACGATCAACCGGAGCTTGTAGATCAGCAATCATTGGCGATTGTTTGCCCTATAATAGAAACGCTAGAAATAAAGGCAAACAAATTATATAATTATCGCTTTCATTTTATTTCCTAAACAGTCAAAGACTGTTTCAGGACAAGATAAAAGTTTAAGGTGATTCTTTACTTCATCACTCATGCTGTCACTGCAAGCTCCTCGCGCAGACGCTGCCATAACGATGTCTGTCAAGACACACTTGAGCAAAGGCACTCGCTGTCACAACAATCAAAACGTATATAACTTCTACGCGTGATACAGGATGTTGCAGAGAATCAGGGTTGCCAACATTGGACAGTCAGAATAAATTCAGGAGATTTTTGGGGGGTAGTTTGGGGGGACATGGAACTCCGATTTTGATCATTTTATTAGGCTTGCTTTACTCTAATTGGAAAATGATGGGTACAATTTCAGCAATTAAAACGCAAAACGTAGGTGTACATAATTTGATTTGATAACTCAAGCAATGTAAGACCCATCTGTACTAATATTTCCTACTTACTGTTAGTGAATATCTCACTATGATTACATGCACTGCTGATAACCCTTAAAGGGCCAGTTCACCTCTGGGACAACCAGATCTTATTTTATTGTTGTTTGGGACACGATCAACACAACACGATCATGCTGCATCATATGATGCAAAATGCATCATCATTCATGCTGAAACACTAAAATATCTCAAAACACAGATTGAGCACAAAAAATAACTCAGGATTGTGTTGATCGTGTCCCAAACAACAATAAAATAAGATCTTGGTTGCCCCAGAGGTGAACTGGCCCTTTAAGGGGGGGTTCTATTTTTGAACATAGTAGATGTAATGTCCAGTGTTCTGGTGATTTTTTGGGAGTTTGATACCAAATCCAGGAGAAAGGACACGTGTTGTTGCCACGCAAAGCCACGGACATCCTCCAATCCAGGAGAAATTCATGGCATGGCCGGAGATGGGGTCAAAATCCAGTAGACTCCCTGCCAAATTCAGGAGTGTTTGGCAACCTTGAAGAAAATGCACAAAAAGAAAGAAAACCCCACCCTTCCTCATTAAATCCAGAGTTTCATTTATAATTGATCGTATTTTTTGTATTCACACCACCGTCACACATTGGTTCATTCTGCTCATTTACACTCTTTAACTGGGGACAGCTGGGGAGGCTCAGAACGGGTAGAGAGAAGGAGAAGGAGGGCTGGTGGAGGATAAGACGGGAGAGCAGGAGGAAATGCGTGGGGCAATGTTTACTACAGCTCCCCCGGGGGGATGGGTGGGGTGGGGGTGTGGGGGGTACAGTGGTGCTTGATGGACAGATGGCAGGATAGGACCTAACCTAACCCGTCCCAGGAGAGCAGGAGAGTGAATGAGTGATTAGGGAGGACAGGGGAGGAGGGAGACAGACGGATAGACGGACGGATAGACAGGTCAATGACAGCGCACGCGAGACGGGTGACACTGACAGGAGCTACAGCAGTCTGATGCAGGGGTCTTCAACGTTTTCAGCCCAAGGACCCCTTATTTGTGAGAGAGAGAGATGAAGCAGGGACCCCCACAACCTTTCGTAGATTCCATATTGTTTAATTATTTGACAGCGCAATCGTCAGTGTATTTGGATTCATGTCAATTTGTTTTTATCAGATATTTAACCACTTGAGCCGTCATTAAAAACTTGACCTTTTACGCTGTACTTACGTCTGATCTTTTTCCCCTCTACACCAAACCTCTTTGCCGAAAATAGCCGATCTACAAGCTCTAAGAGCATTTAGATCTGCTATTTTGGGCTACAGTTCTCAGAATATGGACACTAGGGTTCAAGTCGTTAATATAAAAAGGATTGGAAGATTTGGAGGACCCCCTGTTGTAACTCTGAGGACCCCATACGGGACCCGGACCCCCTGTTGAAGACCCTTGGATTAGAGAGGACAGAGGAGGAGACAGACAGACAGACAGGTCGATGACAGCAGCACACGCAAGATGGGTGACACTGACGCGACGGTACAGCAGCTACAACAGTCTAATGTTTATTTTAAAGGCGTCCCTCTCTCCGCGGACAGACAGTTGTATGTTCCCTGCCAGTCCCGGGCTCGTCTCCCAACGTGTCCTGTCACACTGTGTTAGAAGAATATGAGATAAAGCCTGTGTGTGTGTGTGTGTGTGTGTGTGTGTGTGTGTGTGTGTGTGTGTGTGTGTGTGTGTGTGTGTGTGTGTGTGTGTGCGCGCGCACATACTGTACGTACATGAGCATGCACACTTTTGTCGGGTGTGTGTGCGCGTACGCTTTGTGCTTCCATGTGTATCGCTGAAGCAGCAACAGTAGCGGTGTCTGGCTTTTTCCCTGGGGGTGTGTGTGTGTGTGTGTGTGTGTGTGTGTGTGCGTGTGCGTGAGTGTGTGCATTGAATTGTGTGTTTTTGCATCATAATGCTGAACCTGCAGTAGCTGCAGTGTCAGTGTCTCCCGGACAATATAGATGCTGCCGGATCCCTCCAGTCGCGGCAGACAGCCGCTTGTGTGTGTGTGTGTGTGTGTGTTTGTGTGTGTGTGTGTGTTTCCCAGACACCCAGACATGGCTGCTGTGCTCCCAGTCTGCAGGCAGCTGTCAGCGCAGCGGGCTTTGATTGGAGCTGATGTGAGTCTTCTGGCCTGAGAAGGAAAGGGAAGACGTTTTTCTCCCCCCAAGTCTCCAGAACCTCCTCCAGCCCTGACTGGAGATGATGGCTACCGTTTACTGGCCGAGGCCTTCTAGCTGTTATGTCACTCACACAACCACTTTATACCTCCTCCCACCTCGTATGCTTTTTACATTAGCATGTTATCCCTCGGCCCTCCTTATCCAGATTGACTTACAGCGAGCAGGTAATTGTTAGCGGTTCACTCGCCTCGTGAAGATAACTTGGAGACTGATCTGTTTGTTTACATTGATATACTCTTGAGTTACAAAAAAGATGAATTAAAGGAGTAGTTCACACCATGGAGACTTGAGTTCAATGATATTTTGTTGTTTTTTGTCGCATTCCTAAGACAAAAAATTGATAACTTACCCTGACGGTTTCCCCATCCAGTGCCATGCATTTGGGTTCCCATCCAGAATCAATGGCAGTAAATGTACTATAAAAAAAGAGAAAAAAAAGAAAAGAAATAGGCATGTGCAGGTGGTATGTGTGTGAATGTCTTTGTCTTTGTGTGTTATATGTAAAAAAAAAAAGTACTATAATCACATTTTTGTCTTAGGAATGCGACAAATACAAATAAATATTATTGAACTCAAGTCTCTATGGCATGAGTAATCAATAGTAAAAAAGGCATTTTGGGGGTGAACTACTCCTTTAACTCAACAATTAGTATCTTTTCTTAACAAACAGCTGAGGAAGCTGAGTACGAGGCCATGATGTTGACGCAGAAGGCGGCGAGAAGGGGAATGAAATGTGACATTGGTCACGACTCGGGTTCAAACGGGGTAAAATCTCGATAGTCTGAGGTCCCATTAGTCCCAGTGAGTTTAGGGTTAGGGTTGGCATTCACCAGCGTCGGCAGGTTAGCATTCACCAGCCTCGAACAACGCTATACGCGCCCGTTCAAACCCATGATGTCACCAGCATGTCGGTGCTTCACTCCCTGAGATAAACCTTTCCATTTTCTCAGGCAATACTTCCTATTATCTCGTAATTGTTGCACCGCATTACATCCGACCATTAGTGTCTCATAGATCAGAGATGTACCCATTTTTTCCTACAATGATTTGATTTAGAAGCAGGCAGCTGGAGGCGCTTAGCCTGGGCCCCGGGTGCGCGGTAGGCAGGCGGTCTGAATTTCATGAGAGACATGTTTTCTTACCGCACATCAGACTTTCCCAGCGCCCTTGGATCAATTCAAATCCATTTTCCCTCAAAGCCTTCAGGTCAAGTTGACCTTCCTAAACAGCAGCGCGCCGCAGGAGCCATGCACGGCCCGGGTGTCTGGCACAGGACGGGATCACTCGTAACTCGATCACCGTCTCGTCTCGGTCAGCATGGCATTGCCAGGAGGAGGGTAATAATTCTCAAACCCACACAGAAAGACGGAAAACACCTGACAAAGACCCCAGATTGAACCATTAGTCTATAAGACGGGGGTCTTCAAAGTTTTCAGGCCAAGGACCCCTTAGTTGAGAGTGATGAAGCAGGGACCCCCACAACCCTTTCATAGATTCCAGTTTCATTGTTTAACAGCATGATCATCAGTGTATTTTGGATTCATGTCAATTTGTGTTTTCAGATATTTAACCACTTGAACGTCAATACTTTATAAACCTGACCTTTCACTATGTACTTAGTCTGCTCTTTTCCCCCTCTACACCAAACCTCTTTGCCCGAAAATAGCCGATCTACAAGCTCACAACGCCTCTCAGCGCGAGGCGTTGTGAGCTTGTAAATCTGCTATTTTTGGCTAAAGTTCTCCGAATATGGACGCTAGGGTTCAAGTGGTTAATATAAAAGAGGAGAAAAAAGTTTCTATCACAAAGATTTGGAGGACCCCTGTAGTAACTCTGAGGACCCCCTAGGGGTCGCGGACCCCCTGTTGAAGACCCTTGGTCTAAGAATGAATAAATAATATAAATGTACAGTATATTTTGGAACATTAACCACTTAACATAATCGTTATAAATATTTTTTGTAAAAGTCTATGGGGAAAATGAATGGGAGATTTTTTTGTGGGACCAGTAAACCACTTCCACTGCGATGCTCTATAATGGCATGCCCAAAATGGGGAAACCAGGTTAAACGTTCTGGATCTTACCCCTACGTGCATTGTTGCCCATCTAGCTCACTGTTGACGTGCGTCTAATTATCCCTTGAACAAAATTCTCTCGACCACAATAGGCTTGAATGAATGCTCTGGAAAGCCGATCCTACTCAGGTCAGCATTCCTGAATGGCAATTTGGCCGGTGCTGTTTAGAAGCAGCTCCCCATAGAACGTTTGATTCTGTTTTCATGTAAATGGACAGTGGTTTGGTGCGTGAGATGCGCAGTCCCAGTTCATTACCATGGTGAAAGGCAACATTTGGCCCGGGCATTCCTGTGGCACTTGTGTCTAACATTCCCAGCGTGTGGGTCTCATGCGCCCAGGGGCGTCACAATGGGGGGGGGGGGGGGGGGGGGGGGACTGAGTTATTAGGGCCCAAGGTGGAGGGGCCTTAATTATTTTATACTTTAGCTATTGAAAAATAGCAGATATACAAGCTCAGAGCGCGGCACCGAGTGCCGTGCTGCGAGCTTGTAGAGCTGCTATTTTTGAAAAGTCGTGAAAATGTGTGCAAACACTTTGAATATATGTATTTTTTTAATTTTGCTTCTGGGGGGTCCCTGGAACTAACTATTTTGAGATGGGTGTCCGTGGGTCAAATACATATCATTTTGGGGGTCCTTCACATGAAAAGGTTTGAGCACCACTGACATAGAAACATAGGTTTTTCAAAAAACCTTATAACGATTTGAAATATTCAAAGGTTTCAAACGATTTTTTCAAAAATAGCAGATCTACACGCTCGGTGCCTCGCTGTGAGCTTGTATATCTGCTATTTTTCAATAGTTAAAGCACATAATAATGCGTTCATGGGGGGCCCGCAGTGAATCATCCTTGTACCCAGGGCCCAGAATTTGGTGCAGTAGACACCCCTGCATGCGCCCGTCCACACATTAAACAAAGCTCATTTCCACGGCAACATTGTCCGAATTCTTTTGGTAGCCATCTTGGGCGTACCACAAGGGGATTACCATGATGAACCAGGAAGGGTTGTTCTCGGTTCTTTGAAGTCGTGCATGGCATGCGCCTCTCTGTCTTCTGAATACGTGGTAACATGAGCCTCTTATGGTTGAAATTCAGACCATCAAGAGAAGATGATGATTAATTTATTGGGCTCCTGTGATGAGATGTACATTTTGAAAGTGGATACATTTTGTAACGTTCAGCTTTGTAAAATAATTATTAGCAGTCATTCGTGACTGGAATATGTGCACAGATTATGGATTGCACTGCCTGTCAGAGGCCAGAATTTAAAATCGTGATTAAACCAATATTATTCAATATTTTCTAACTTTTAACATGTATTCTGCCTAATGATTGTGATTTATTTTTTTCATCATCCATTATTTAGTTTTTTCTAATATTTCAAGTTCTAGTAGTAATGGCTCATTAACGTTACTAGAAGCTGGGCCGCCTTCGGGCGGCCCAGCGTCTAGTCGGCGACCTGGCCAACTCGGAACAATGTAAATAGGGAATGAATGCCCCGCCCTTTAATGCAAACCCCATTATACCTGTTTTCATAGGACCCGTTTTGACCATCTGTCTGCCTGTGTCCATTTATGCCCATATATGGAGATATCTGTATCTGTCTGTCTGTCTGTCGGCGTCCATTTTATGTCCATATATGGAGATCACTGCAGTTATAGTTCTGGGTCCATTTTATGCCCATATATGGAGATATCTGTCTATCTGCGTCCATTTTATGCCCATATATGGAGTATCTGTCTGTGCCTCCAACTGTGTTGCAGACACAGTGCCGGTTCCCCCTTTAATGCAAACCTCATTATACCTGTTGTCATAGGACCCGTTTTGAACATCTGTTTGCTTGTGTCCATTTATGCCCATATATGGAGATATCTGTATCTGTCTGTCTGCGTCCATTTTATGCCCATATATGGAGATCTTTGACCATCTGTTTGCCTCTGTCCATTTATGTCCATATATGGAGATATCTGTATCTGTGTCTGCAATCCATTTTATGCCCATATATGGGGGCATTCATTTTATGCCCATATATGGAGAACGCGCGTGCCCGTGGGACGAACGGTTCTCGAGATACGCGGATTACATACATACATACACACTCAGAGATTTTTTGTTGACTCATGTGGCGTACGTGATGTCAGAGCCTTTTATGAAGTGATGTCACAATGAGTCAGAGCTTTCGCCGATTTCCTCCGGAACAGCCTGATGTCAACAATCAACCCCGCATAAGGAGATTCCGAACGTTTCGCGCCAGTTCGGGAAAACCGCGCGTCGGGTCGGGTCGAGACCCGGCACTGCACTCAGTGCCGCGGCGGGGAACGCGCGTGCCGAATCTGAAGCCGGTGGGACGAACGGTTCTCGAGATACGCGGATTACAGACACACAGACAGACAGACAGACAGACAGACACACACGCAGAGACTTCTCGCATTTATAGATAGATTACTTGGCTTATCGTGTTGTAATTACATTTCAAATTCTAATTTAATATAAAAGCAATTATTGCCGATCTGTTCACTTACCGAGCTCCAACCATGTATGAAAACTGCTTCACAGACTTCAAAGCCTCTCTACTTTTTTTTTTCAGTACCTCAACAGTTTATTGCTTAATTTATACTCTGTTGTACAAACATGTACAAGTCTTTACTTCTTCCTACTCCTTTTTGAACATCTTGGGGAGGATCAACGATCACTTTTTTTAAATAGTTACAGTTAACTACTTATTTATACGAATATATTTTGTAGCATTCATTGTAGTTTGTTTTATCTGGTTTTATCTGTCAGTTCAAAACAAAGGTTATCAAATCAAATCAAACCAACAGTGTTACTCGGCCCGAAAACGGCCAATCGACAAGCTCACAACTCGTCTCAACACATCGCGCAGATCGTCCGTCTTCGGCGAGCGACACCATCGCATGTAAAAAAAAGAAATTGAAAATAGCAGACGCGTTGTGAGCTTGTAGATCGGCTATTTTCAATTATCCTCTGTATAAAATAGTGCTAAAGTGGATTAATGTATGTTTTATAATATAATCATTTATTTCTGCAAAGTAACTAGTAACTCAAGTTTTCAAATAATTGTAGTGCCTCTGAGATGTAGTGGAGTAGAAGTAAAAACTGGATTTAATCAAGTAAAGTACAAATACCTCAAAACTGTACTTAACTACAGTACTTAAGCAAATGTACTTTGTGTTACTTTACACCACTGAACTCCACTGTCTGTGCCTCCAAGCAAGCGCTCCCTCCCACTATATGCCCCATGCCCCCCCCTTCTAGTAACGTTAATGGCTCATTAACGTTACTAGAAGCTGGGCCGCCTTCGGGCGGCCCAGCGTCTAGTCGGCGACCTGGCCAACTCGGAACAATGTAAATAGGGAATGAATGCCCCGCCCTTTAATGCAAACCCCATTATACCTGTTTTCATAGGACCCGTTTTGACCATCTGTCTGCCTGTGTCCATTTATGCCCATATATGGAGATATCTGTATCTGTCTGTCTGTCTGTCGGCGTCCATTTTATGTCCATATATGGAGATCACTGCAGTTATAGTTCTGGGTCCATTTTATAACCATATATGGAGATATCTGTCTATCTGCGTCCATTTTATGCCCATATATGGAGTATCTGTCTGTGCCTCCAACTGTGTTGCAGACACAGTGCCGGTTCCCCCTTTAATGCAAACCTCATTATACCTGTTGTCATAGGACCCGTTTTGAACATCTGTTTGCCTGTGTCCATTTATGCCCATATATGGAGATATCTGTATCTGTCTGTCTGCGTCCATTTTATGCCCATATATGGAGATCTTTGACCATCTGTTTGCCTCTGTCCATTTATGTCCATATATGGAGATATCTGTATCTGTGTCTGCAATCCATTTTATGCCCATATATGGGGGCATTCATTTTATGCCCATATATGGAGAACGCGCGTGCCCGTGGGACGAACGGTTCTCGAGATACGCGGATTACATACATACATACACACTCAGAGATTTTTTGTTGACTCATGTGGCGTACGTGATGTCAGAGCCTTTTATGAAGTGATGTCACAATGAGTCAGAGCTTTCGCCGATTTCCTCCGGAACAGCCTGATGTCAACAATCAACCCCGCATAAGGAGATTCCGAACGTTTCGCGCCAGTTCGGGAAAACCGCGCGTCGGGTCGGGTCGAGACCCGGCACTGCACTCAGTGCCGCGGCGGGGAACGCGCGTGCCGAATCTGAAGCCGGTGGGACGAACGGTTCTCGAGATACGCGGATTACAGACACACAGACAGACAGACAGACAGACAGACACACACGCAGAGACTTCTCGCATTTATAGATAGATTACTTGGCTTATCGTGTTGTAATTACATTTCAAATTCTAATTTAATATAAAAGCAATTATTGCCGATCTGTTCACTTACCGAGCTCCAACCATGTATGAAAACTGCTTCACAGACTTCAAAGCCTCTCTACTTTTTTTTTTCAGTACCTCAACAGTTTATTGCTTAATTTATACTCTGTTGTACAAACATGTACAAGTCTTTACTTCTTCCTACTCCTTTTTGAACATCTTGGGGAGGATCAACGATCACTTTTTTTAAATAGTTACAGTTAACTACTTATTTATACGAATATATTTTGTAGCATTCATTGTAGTTTGTTTTATCTGGTTTTATCTGTCAGTTCAAAACAAAGGTTATCAAATCAAATCAAACCAACAGTGTTACTCGGCCCGAAAACGGCCAATCGACAAGCTCACAACTCGTCTCAACACATCGCGCAGATCGTCCGTCTTCGGCGAGCGACACCATCGCATGTAAAAAAAAGAAATTGAAAATAGCAGACGCGTTGTGAGCTTGTAGATCGGCTATTTTCAATTATCCTCTGTATAAAATAGTGCTAAAGTGGATTAATGTATGTTTTATAATATAATCATTTATTTCTGCAAAGTAACTAGTAACTCAAGTTTTCAAATAATTGTAGTGCCTCTGAGATGTAGTGGAGTAGAAGTAAAAACTGGATTTAATCAAGTAAAGTACAAATACCTCAAAACTGTACTTAACTACAGTACTTAAGCAAATGTACTTTGTGTTACTTTACACCACTGAACTCCACTGTCTGTGCCTCCAAGCAAGCGCTCCCTCCCACTATATGCCCCATGCCCCCCCCCCCCCCCCCCCCCAACTCCCCCGCTCTGTGGAGGAAGGAGGGAGGGCCCGTTTAAAGGAGCAGGTGGTTGTGTGGGAGTGCACGGTGTCTGGGCTCCTCCAGAGGTCACAGGGGTCAGGTTTTAATGGTGTGGTCCAGGCCGCCCGTGTCAGCGAGAATCTCACACTCTATTTATTGCCTGGCCTGCTGGGTCTGCAGAGCCCTGCAGGGCAGAGCAGGCTGGGCTGGGCTGGGCTGGCACCAGTGGGTGGGAAAAGTACTCACAATTGTTACTTAAGTACAGTAAAAGTATCAATACTGCAATGTAGAGGTACTCCGTTACAAGTAAAAGTCCAGAATTCAACATTTACTTTGAGTAAAAGTACAAAAGTATTGGTATCAAAATGTACTAAAAATAACTAGAAGTAAACGTACTCATTGTGCAGAATGTCCCATTTGAATTTTTCAAATGTATAAATATCTTTTGAAAATGGCAGGTCCACAAGCTCACAATGCGTCGCATCGCGACACATTGTGAGCTTGTAGATCGGCTATTTTCAAATGGCCGAAATGTACGGTATATAGGGTTGAAGTGGTTAATGTATGTTTTGTAATAATCCAAATCTACAAAGTAATTAGTAACTAAAGTTTTGAAATAAATGCAGTGGAGTAAAAGTGCAATATTTGGATCTGAGATGTAGTGGAGTAGAAGTAAAAGTATTAGAAATTGTCAATAATCAAGTAAAGTACAAATAACTCAAAAGTGTCTGGACTGGGTGTATTTTTAACAGGTTGGTCTAATGGGGTTAAAGGTCTTGTGACATCAGTTTTTTATTTATTTTATTCTTAGACTTTATTTATGTTTCCTGACCTTAATTACACCAAAAGAAACCCGACCTTTTAACATTCATTTTTTTTTTCTGTAATCTGTAGTTTTTTTCTTTTAATAATTAGGCTTCAAAAGGTGAGTTAATTTGTCTCTGGACGTATGCACCATCATCCAGGGGAGGGTGTGGTTGAAGGGGAGGGTGTATCACCTTTGCTGTTACATTACATTGTGTTTGCACTGTCCAAATACCATTTACCGTTCACCACTTTGGTTGTTGAGTTCACCCTCCCCTACAACCACACCCTCCCCTGGTTGATGATGCGTACATCCAGAGACAAATAACTCACCTTTCTAATAAAGCCTAATTATTCAAAAAACGACAGATTACAGAAAAAACACTGAATGTTGAAAGTTCTTTTGTGTGTGTGTGTGTGTGTGTGTAATTGAGGTCAGGAAACTTGAGGAAAAAAAAATAATAATAAATAATGAAATTTGATGTCATAAGACCTGGTGATGCGTTTTAATGGTTAAGAAGACGTGCTAGTGTTTTGAGATGACCCGAAGCGATGATTTATCGGGGGCGATGTATGGCTCAAATGTAATCTGACATCATGAGGAATGAATCAGCGCGGCCTTTGATCAGACCCTAACACCAGCAAACATCACACGTCTGACGTCTTCATTTTTATGGCATGGATCTGCTGGAGGCTGGCCGTCTATAAGGTCATGGGGTGTGTGTGTGTGTGTGTGTGTGTGTTTGTCTGGTCTGGAGCTAATCTCGCATTATTAGTTGGGTCGTATTGGTGAACAATCATTAGTATGGTTGCCCACATTAAATCACCTGACACTATAGTATTGGGTTTCCCAATTAGTTTTCCCCAATGCACTCCTTAAAGTTAAAACAAATAAGTTAAAAACCAATTAACCACTCTGCTTGAAAAGTAGGCCTATGCATCTGTATAAGAGCAGCCAGTTGACAGTGCAGAGACATAATTGCCTTCCTTTGATGCGTTAACGAGCGCGTCAACTACTTACTAGCATCAGCTGGACACAGACACACACAAACCTTCCCTCTGCAGTGCTCTAAAAGTGGCTGAAGTCTCATTTCTCTCTAAATGGCAAAAGCCCTTGAATATGATTGAAAATGATTAAGGATTACTGTGATTATGGTAAACTTACGTTTCATATCGCACTGACCATACCTGTAACTTTTTTTTAATTATTTTTCCTCTAGTTGTTCCATTTCTTTTTAAATAGCCGATCTACAAGCCCACAACGCAGTGCAGCATGACATGTTGTGAACTTGTAGATCTGCTCCCTTATGAGCAGATCCAATATCCGTTTTTGTGCTAATATCGCTCCAATATGCGATATTGGAGCGATACACTTCACACTGGGTGTGATTTTTATTTTCGTTTCAAGAGTAACCCCAAAAACGCCAAAAGTCCCCTGAGTTCCAATGGATGAGTGGTGCGAGCTTGAGGATTGGTCAAGCTTCACGTGACATCACAAAGAAACAAAACACATTGAAACTTAATACAGCATTGTGTGTTCTGTTCATACCAGGACACTTCTAAAAGCCCAGAACATCTCCCAGTGTGTGATGTGTAGCACTGATCCTGGATCAGGCTAATGGAGAAACCTTTTGATGTGAAGATGACGGCTGAGCCTTCAGACACTTTGAAGATCACACACATGCAGGTGTGCGTGCGTGCATGCGTGTGTGTCTGAGTGAAAGAGGAGGGGGTTGTCAGGGTAAGAAGGCCCACAACGTTTGTCTTTCATTTATCCATCTTGATCTTTCCTCCTTGCCTAGACCTCTCTCTCCTCCCCCAGTGCAGTGAAATTAAATACCGCTCAGGATTAAAGAGATCACTGAACTTCTGAGATCCTCCCCCCCCTCTCTCTTTCTCTCTCTTTCTCTCTCTCTCTCTCTCTCTCTCTCTCTCTCTCTCTCTCTCATATTTTTTACTACCTCATTTCTCTGTGTCTTTTTGTTTTACTTCTGTCGCTCTCTTCATCTCTCTCTCCCTCCATTCCTCCTCTTTGTTCTCTTCTTCTTCTTCAAAAAAGATTTTCTTCTTCTCCACCTGGTAGGGTTTTGTTGCCCGGGGGCAGGTTCTTTTCTTCGTCTCTCTCTCTCTCCTCCGCGACCTAGCGTTTGCCAACGAGTCTGTGCCCCTAAGCTAGATGCAGAATAGATATTCCAAGACACAAATCTAGATTTTTAACTCAAATCTTTGCTTCTGGGGGTCCCTGGAACAAACTATTTTGAGATGGGGGTCCGCGGCCACATACTTATGATTTTGGGGGTCCTTGACATGACAAAGTTTGAGAACCACTAATATATAGCAACATATGTTTTTTATTTATTTATAAAGTATTTAGTTAGTATTTAGAAGACTGCCTGATCAACAATTTAACTAGGGGGTTCCCTGCCGATCAACTTTTATCAACTTTTTTATAAAAAGTAATTTTTTAGATATTTTTTGCGGAAAAAACTCCCCTGGACTATAAGGAAAACGCTGATTTTGCTGGCAGGAGCTGGATTATTTATGTTTCTACCACTTTTTCTAGTCACGTGTTCAAATACTGGATTCTGATTGGCTAAATTCCGGAGGTTATGACAAAACAACTGCCGCAAAGTTGTATGAGGACTTGTCCGAGATCAATGCACCTCAGTGTACATCCGGGGACTTCAGGAGGTAGTCGGAACACCTTTCCCCCAACCAACAAATGACGGTGGCAACGGTCCTATGTTTACTAACGTGCATGCTATAGTCGCCGATTTATTTGGATCCAATGCAATCCGCCAACTTTAAAGCCCCTTTTCTCTGAACCTATGCCTTTCTGGAAGCGAACAGCCTCTATTTACGGCCGGAACGGTACTTCTAACTGACGTTAGCTTAGCTGTAAGCTAGACGCATGGATTAGTATGGAGTTGGCGCCATCTGTTGGTGAGTAGAAGATGATGTTTGTGGAACTATCTGCTGTCTCGCGGAAGTTTTATAGGCAATAATGATTGTAACTTAAGATCCTTGCAAGTTACAACTATGTGTTTTCTTTCATGTATACGGGAAAAAGTGGTAGAAAAGCTATTTACCACTCGGGGTCGGACATTATGCTCTCATAATGTCCTGAGTGAGGGTGTTATCGGACTCGGCTGCGCCTCGTCCGATAACACCCTCACTGCGGACATTATGAGAGCATAATGTCCTCTCACTCGGGGTAAATTGCTTACATTTACTTTGGCAGTGAGTGAGTTTTTAAGTTCCAGGGAACCCAGAAGCAAATATTTTAGTTAAAAATGTTCACTCTAGATTTGGGTCTTGGAATATCTATTCTGCATCTAGCTTAGGGGCACAGACTCGTCGCCTTTCCTCCTCCTCTCTGAAGAATGGAGAGGGATTTCATTTGTCGCTGACTCACACAAGGTACAAGCAGCCTAATGCTGGTGGGAGCCATCAGAGAGCCGCCGCCGCTGCGCTACAGACACATCTTCATCTTCTTCTGCCACTCTGACCACATCACACACGCACACGCACGCACGCACGCGCGCACACACACACACACACACACACACACACACTAGGGATGGGACGATATGAAAATGTCATATCACGATTATTGTGACAAAAGAAATCGCAATTTACGATATTATCACGATTATCACAATCCATTATCGGAACATATGCCAAAAAATAGCCGATCTACAAGCTCACAACGCGTCGCACCGCGTCGCAGCTTGTAGATCGGCTATTTATTGGCAAAGACATTTGATAGAGAATGAAAAAAAGACTGTATCAAGTACGTATATTATAAGTACCTTTTACCAATTATAGAGGGTTTAAGTGGTACCGGATATGCCGCTCAGCAAATAAGAGGTGAATTGATCCCAGTCCATGACGGAGGACTATATGACGATAAATTAAATCTCCACGATATGATTATCGTGAGTGTTTTTTATCACGATAAACGATAATATCGCCTATCATCCCATCCCTATCACACACACACACACACACACACACACACACACACACACACGCAGGCAGCCCACAGCCTCCTGGGACCGTGTGTGTGGGAGGGAGAGGAGAGCGAGGCTAGAGGGAGGGAGAGGTGGAGATAGGAGGAGGTGTAAATCTAGAAGGTTAGGCCATTCCCCCCCTCGCCCTCTCTCTCTCTCTCTCTCTGCTTCTCTCTCTGGGGACACTGGTAGAATGGTGTTAGCTAGTGGGCACCAAAAGCGGTTACTGCACTTACTCTCCTTCCTCTAACTGCCTTACCTCATTTCTTCACCTTTTTGCCCTCCCCCCGGCCCCCCCTCTCTCTCGCTCTCCCCCTCGCTCCCTCGCTCCTTCCCCCTCCCTTCCCCTGTTCCGTGCCAAAGGTGGAGCTACGGTTGAGAGGAGAGAGAGTGCATTTTCTCCTGCCTTATGTATAGGGATGGGACGATATGAACGTTTCATATCACGATTATTGTGACCAAAGAAATCTCGATTTACGATATTATCACGATAATCAAAATATCCCCAAAATCCATTATCCTGGGGCGGATCATTTGCCAAAAAATAGCCGATCTACAAGCTCACACCGCGTTGCGTTGTGAGCTTGTAGATCGGCTATTTTTTGGCAAAGAGATTTGATAGAGTGAAAAAAGACTGTATCAAGTACCTATATTAGAATTAACGTTTTACCAATAGAGGGTTTAAATGGTACCAGATTTGCAGCTCGGCAAATAAAATTGATCCCAGTGCATGACGGAGGACGATTTCACGATGAATGAAATCTCCACTATACGATTATCGTGAGTGTTTTTTATCACGATAAACGATAATAGCGCTTATCGTCCCATCCCTGCTTATGTACTTTGCTCTCACACTAGCATGCTTCCTTGTTTAGGTGAGCCTCAAGGATCGCTGTACACATCACTGCAGCCGATGTGGGTGATCTGCCAGTTGTACCGGCAGCTCACTACACACGTCTCTGGATAAAAGCGTTGGATAAGTGACTACTTGCATCCTGAACATGTACCATTTCCAACTTCTGCCTGCTTCTCTGCTTTGCCCTGTAACTCTCTCCTTCATCCTTTTACTCCTCCTCGTCTCTCATTCCTTCGTCTTAGCCCTCCTCTCCCTCACCCGCCTTCACCTCACCAGGTAGAAGTGGCTGTCTCGAGCTACTGTGTAGTTTCAGGGCATGTCAGTTGCAAACTCTTAGTAGATGTGTTGGTACGCTACTTCTACTGAGGCTTAAATATCTTTAAAAAAATATATTTTTACAATGTTAGGAAAACGGCACGTTCTCAGGTCTGCAAATCGAGGAAATGTTTTATTCTGTTTGTTTTTATTCCAATGATTCATTCTGTTGAACTGTTTATTACTGAGACGGGAGGTATCGTCAAGAAGACAAAATGAGCCAGAGCTCACAGGCAGTTAAATGCTTTTTTATTGCTGGCGCAGATTAATGTTTGGATTATTGCATCTTCATTAGAAGATGTAATAATCGAAACTTTAGTCTGCGCCTGCAATAAAATGTGTTTAACTGCCTGTGTGCTTAAGTGCATTTTGTTTCCTTATTGCTACGTCATGCTCCTGATACGCATAGCTGAGGTGAGATAACCCTACCGAGGTAATGGAGGTATCATCCATAGCACTTTCCCCTCCCTGTAATTTTAAACCTTTTTTGGAAAAGATGTATTAAAACTCTGTTATCTACTTTTTTTGGTGACTTTAATCCTGCCTTTCATCTTCTCCTCCTCCTTCACAGTCCTGTTCTGCCCTTTTCACTTGCTTCCTCTCTGTAAATGAGGTTCTGATGGGTTGGTAGATGTTCAGTTTGTGGGTTTAATGAAGGGGAACACACACTGGACGCGGAAGCGGCACGTCAAAAAATACGGCCCCGTTATTTTCAATGAACTAACCCACACCGGCGGCGTCAGACGCGCGCAACCGCGGGTCTGCCGCCTCGTCTGCCGCGCAGATACGCCACTGTTCTATTTGTCCAGTGTTGCCGCGCGTTGAACATGTTCTCCCATGCTTCTCCCCACCGGGGGAAATGGATGTGCTGTGTGGCAGCGCGCCGCGTCCAGTTGGGGTTACCGCGTCGATACCGCGATGCGACGCTGCGCAGCCGTCCACGTTCAGTGTGTGCTCCCCTTAAGACTGCTGCTGTACTGTCATCGTGCTGTCTCCCTGTCTCACTTACGGATGTCCTACTGTGTCTCTTGAAGTATGTACTGTATCACCGTTTCTTAATGCTGTCTCACTGCGTCTCTCAAAGATGAGCCACTGCATCTCTTAAAGTTGTCTCACCGTGTGTCTTAAACAGGTCTCACTGTCTCACTGAATGATGTCTCACTGTGTCTTAAAGATATATTGGACATTCAGGATGGACAGACATTGTCCAAATAGTGATTTGTGAATAGAAGAGATTTTCCTAAATCTCTTTTATCTCTCCTTCTATACTTCCCTCTTCACCTCCACCCTCTTATCTTCTCTCCCATTCTGTCCCTTTAAAACACATTCTCGTCAGTTCTTCCTTCACCTCTTCTGTCTCTCTAATCCTCTCTTTTTCATCTTATGTCGTCCCCCCCCCTCCCTGCATCTCATCCTCACCCCTTCTTAAACGCCCTTCTCTCCCTCCCAAACCAAGCATCAAATCCAGTTTCATGTCGGAGGAAATGTTTCATTTTATTCCGGCTGGGATGGGAGGTATTATCCATAGCACTTTCCTCCATCCTGTAGATTTAAACCTTTTTTGGGGGGGACACATAGATTTTTATCTATTTTTTCATTCACCTTTCATCTTCCAAACCCTCCTTCACCGCCAAGCTCTGGCCCTTTCACTTCCTTCCTCTCCGTAATGAGGTTCTGGTGGGTTGGTAGATGTTCAGATTGGGGGTGTATCGTGTACTTATATATCAGACTGCTGCTGTACTGTCTTGCTGTCTTCTTAAAGGAAGTCTTACTGTGTCTCTTAAAGATGTATCTGAAATAATGTCTCACTTCACCTTTCAAAGGTGTCTCACTGTGTTTCTTAAAGAGGTGGTGCCATAGTTTTGTTGTTTGTTTTCTGTTTTGTATGTGGCTATGAAGTTAGCATTACACATCATAGAATCAACCCCTTAATGGCACCCCATCTAAAGGTGGGGCAAATGATATTCCTTGGTTAGGAATTGGTGGCAAATCTTCAGCCAATCATCAGCTTCAATTGTATTGTGTTACAATTCCAATTTTACTTGTTCCTGTGTGAGTTCTCTCTCCTGATTGGATACAAATTGGTGTCCCAACCTGGAAATCTATATTGTGTTTTAATCAAGAGCTGGAGGGACCTCTCCTTCTGTCCCTTTCCGTCCCTTTTCACACATTTTACAATTTTTCCTTGACCTTTTTGTCTTTCATATCCTGTTTTTCATCTTCTGTCGTCAGTTGCCTACCTCCATCACTTCCTCCTAGCGCAGGGGTGGGCAACTTTGATGATGGCGAGGGCCACTATATTTCCACCTTCACTCCAGAGGGCCACAATGCATATTGCTACTTCCTACTTTGTCATTCTAGTAACTCGTACAAAAGAAGCAAAAATAGCAGATTTACAAGCTCAAAACGCATCGCGCTGCGATGCGTTTTGAGCTTGTAGATCGGCTATTTTTGCTTCTTTTGAATTGGAATCCTGAATAATTTTTTGTTCTTTTTTTAATTGGAATCCTGAAATGTATCGATTTGATTTATTTTCAAACGCATTTAGTTATATACGGTACTCATGTTAACTTTATGAACATAAATACAAATACATTGGACATAAAAAAAAAAAAAAAAAAAAACATTGTATTACTACTATACTAGTCATTAAGCTACTGATATAGACTTATGGAATTAAAGCAGGTCATGTTTGAAATTATAACAGCTGAAATCAATAATATATCAGTATTCCGGTATTAACCTGTGGGCCGCATTAAGTGAAGGTGGGGGCCGCATGTGGCCACCGGGCCGCCAGTTGCCCATGTATGGCGCATACGCAGCCTTCTCTCTCGCCTACGTTTCCCACCCCCGACCTTCCTTCTCTCAATCTGCGACTCCCAACATTTTCTCCCTTCCTCTCTCCCTTCCTCCTTCCCCCTCTCTTCCTTCTTTATCAGTTCAGGGAATCTGGTTCCAGTGGGGGTTTCCATAAAAAGAAGAGGAGTTTCCTTTGTCCTGGGGAATCCTGGGGGAGGACGTATTGATATGCAGCAAGGCATGCTGGGATATGCGTTGTAAGCGAGCCTCTTGCCAAAAGACCTGAGGCTACAGTAAGAGCCAGGTCACCACTCCTGGCCTGGAGGGGCCATTGTTACCAGAAAACACAGAAGTTGGTTGACAACAAGATTTCTTTCTTTTATTTTTAGCTTGTTTTTATTCATTTTTCTTATGAATCTCTTTACACATAGGATGCCATCATAGGGTTAATGGAACTCACCGGGGCGCGTGTGCGCGCGACGTGCGTGCATACATCGGCTCGGGTGATGGTCCCGCATCATAACGTTAACGTGGTCTTGTATAATCCATTTCATTGTGTAACCGAGTCGCTCGATCGAGCTATCATTGCGGGGCAGGCCCCGTTCACATAACATGGGAGCAGAATGAGCCTCTGTTTACCAGCGATCTGCGCGCGTGATGCGCGTCTCCAGCGCGCGTCATCACAGCGAGCACCGCTGAGGCTTATGGGTAATGTAGTGTTTTTGCTAATCTGGCGATAAATTACTAATATTGATTATTATTTATTGATAGAAACGCCAGGATTGCCACAATTGATGTCTTTTGGGCTATTTTATTGAGCGGCCAGTACTCCATGTTTATTTTCTTCCCTTGGTTAACTTGAGACAATAGGAAATCCGAAAGTGGTCCAAAGTGAAAAAGAGACGGTAGAGGAGGTCCTGGTGGGATTTGAACCCAGGCCAGCAGGGGTGAAGGTTTTTTCCAGAGGCTACAGGCCCTAAACACACACAGCACCACTTTAATTTCTCCTTTTGGCAGTACAGTGGAGAGAGGTGTGTGTGATACAGGCAACAACCCAGCTCTCTGTTTTTCACCATTTATGAACTGGGAGAGCAGAAGACCATGTCTGAGCTAAAAGCCACTCTTAACATCTTTCAAACACCTTGATACTCACAGGCGCGCGCGCACACACACACACACAACTCCCTACATTTCAGTGGTTTCCAATCAAATTAGTTAATGTAGACATGTACAGTATATCAGACGAGCTACTGAATAAGCCCTTAATTTGCCGCCCATCTCTATCTCTCTGGGTTGAAGTTGTCTCCCAACCCCTCTCTGGGTTGGGTGGGGGGGGGGGGGGGGGATATTATCAGTGCACTTGTCTCCCAACCTCTCTCTCTCTCTCTCTCTCTCTCTCTCTCTCTCTCTCTCTCTGGGTTGAGGGGGTGGGGGGTAGGTAGAGTAGATTATCAGTGCACTTGTCTCCCAACCTCTCGCGCTCTCTCTCTCTCTCTCTCTCTCTCTCCCAGGCTGTCTGTTCTCCTGAGCACTCCCAGGGCTTGTCTCTCTCTCTCTTATCTTCTGCCACACACTTCACACAGGGGGAAGTTCTTACAGGGGCTGGCCCTGCAGATAGCTGCCCTGACCTGTCTCTTTCACTCTTGAAGTTCTTTTTCTTTTCTTTTCTTTTCTTTAGGGGTGGGGGGGGGGGTACACAATCTCCTAAAAGGAGCGGGAATGGCTGGCTAGATTACTGTGGGTCATTGCAGGGGATCCTTCAGTGAAAAAGTAGGGTGTGTGTGTGTGTGTGGCTATTTGTGTTTGTACATGTGTGAGTGAGTGAACAAGAGTGCAAGTGTCTGTCTGTGTGTGCGGTCTTAGGTATGCAGAATCAGAATAAACTTTAGTGTTGCATCAAATGCAAGAGGGTGAAATCTTTCACAACATTCCACTTATAGGAAGAGTTAGAATAGGGAAGAGAGAATAGAAAACAATCAAATAACTGGAAGACACAGTCAAATTGATCAAATAGAACAAGGTATTGATTGAAATATTTTATTGACAACTTCTAAAAGAACAGTTAAAAATGGATGATGCACAGCCCTGGGGAGCAAGATGAGTAGCAATCTCGCAAGCTTATTTTGGGAGGTCTGCAATCTTGTCTTCAGCATTGTGGCAATGCTAGTGCACGATAAAGTGCAAGTATAGTCTAGATGGCACTGAACGAGGGCTCCGCCTAGAGTCTGCAGTGCCATCCTGTTAACAAACAATGAGATATCATCTTCATTTCAAATCACTGTTTCATGTGCTCGGCTAAAGAAAAACCCAACAATAGCAGCGGGTATTGAGTCAACACGATATCAACTATAAGTATGTACGTACTAACCGATGGTGTTAATGCCACAGCAGAGAGTGCAGACATAGTCATGTGTAGTGTGGTGTACTAAGTGATATGCCTGAGTGCTGGACTGTCTGTGGCAGCAACACAACTTGGCTGGCGACACAGCTCTGTGCTTGTTCAGCAGTCTCATGGCCAGCTGAAAACTGTTCCGAAGTGTGGAACAGCTTCTGATACACCAGTATCACCCGCCTGCAGCCGCATCACGCACAGTTGCACACCTGCGTGCGTGTGTTTCTGCATGTGCATTTCTGCACACCTGTTCCTGAATTAAGCAGTAAACCTGCCAGTGGACCTGGTGCTCCTTTTGTGTGTGTGTGTGTGTGTGTGTGTGTGTGTGTGTGTGTGTGTGTGTGTGTGTGTGTGTGTGTGTGTGTGTGTGTGTGTGTGTGTGTGTGTGTGTGTGTGTGTGTGTGTGTGTGTGTGTGTGTGTGTGTGTGTGTGTGTGTGTGTGTGTGTGTGTGTGTGTGTGTGTGAGAGAGAGAGAGGCACTCAGGAAAGAGAAGGTGAGTGGCGACTCTGAATGCCTCAAAGCCAGAAACGCCTGACAGAAGGGAAATGCCTCTGTGCAATCTTGCCGCGTTGCACCTCTCCTTTAAGACTCTTCAGCTCCGTTCTCTGCCTGTTTGATTGTCTGCCTTATGTCAGCATTCATAGCTTTGTCTCCCTGAGAATGACTAATCAACACACAGGGAATGTTTTGGAGTGAAAGCTGTTGAGGTTTGATTTAATTTTCACTTGAGCGCGCGCGCACGCACACACACACATGCACACCTACCTCCCTTTTATCAAATGTAATCATCTGCCTTGCTGCTGCTATTTATCCCTTTGTGCTTCCAAAATTGAATACTGTACAGTATATTGTCGTTGTCGGATGAAAACCTTGTATGTCCAAAACCGTTCGTTTTGCATTTGTCATTTTGGAAATGATTAAACTGGTGAAAACAGCCGATCTACAAGCACACAACGCCTCGCACCGCGAGGCGTTGTGTGCTTGTAGATCTGCTGTTTTCACTACTTTTGTGCAACAACCTTGTATGATGAAGCAGGGCTATACTTTGCGAAAGAATGTACAAATGTGAAACTTGGAGATACGAGGTTTCCACCCGACAACGACGATATGCACACGCTCCCGTACTTCTCCTTTGTGGGGCCAGATGTCCTCTGTGGAGTAGAAGAAATGATGAGGATATTAGGTGACATGTTGGTATTACAGCCACACAGCTACTAGCACACAGCTGCAGAAACAGGAGCACCGACAGGCTTCAAAATACAGGGAGCTCGTCTCCTCTGCAACACACAGAAAACCTCATTTGAGAAATGAAAATTCGATTTACGATATTATCGCGATTATTTGGATGTCATAATATCCCCAACATCCATTATCCTGGGGCGAAACATCTACAAGCTAAAAAAAAAGACTCAAGTTATTTCCAGGTCCATTTTACCAATTATTAGAGGGTTTAAATGGAACCGGAGATGCAGCTCGGCAAATAAAAGGTGAATTGATCCCAGTGCATGGCAAAGGTCGTAGGATAATTACACAACCAATTTTAATCTCCACACAATACGATTATTGTTTTTTTTTTATCACGATAAGCGATAATAACGATTATCGTCCCATCCTTACCCTGAGTTTCTTCTGTCTGTATAAATGTATCTTTTCCTGTATATTTAGCTCCCTGAAATAAATGACAGGCTAATAATAGAGCACATGCTCGACATGCGTGCCTGTGTATTCGTGCATAGACATTTTTAATAAACACAATGTTGTCTCTTGCTGCTAAGTCCGTCCATGCGTGTACACACGTTTTTTTTTGCCGCGCATTCGTTATCTTTCGAGTGAGCGTCTTCTGATGCTCGAGGCTGAGAGCTTGTTCATCATTTACACGGAAGCACCATGCGTGCCGTTTTTATTGTTTCTCGACAGAGATTGATTTTTAAAAAAAATCATTGCAACAGTGCAACATTTTTATGTCTCTTTGTTGTTCCAGGTTAAACATTATCTGTTTTAATTGAAATGTATTGATGGTATATTGTTGCACATAAAACGGGTGCATTGATGCATGCAGGTGCATACAGCTCACTCCCACTCACAAGCAACACCTAATTTCAATAGCGTGTTAACAAATGTAATGGTTCCTTTTCAGGTCACCCAATTGTGTCACATTACATAATTATAAAGACCTTTTAACCATCCTATTTCTATTAAATTGCAATTAACCCAAAACGAATTATGCCTATTTGCTAGCCATTCACTGCCAATAGAAATTAGGGCTCCCTCAAATCATCAGTCAGAGATTACCAGTCGACTAAAGTTCTCTCATTTGAATTTGTACAGGTGCAAGCATGTCCGGGAGGACTACTAGGCCTGTGGTGCATTTGCTAGATGCCTGTTTGTTTAATGTTAAGCCTAGTTCAGACCCAAGAAGATTTGCAACAAGTTGAAACAGTTTTCAGCCCGATTTGGTGTCGAATGACAAAAAATCCTATCTGCAAGCTCACAATTGCGCTATGACATATCCAGGTTAGGGTCCTGAATATTGGACGGCTGAGAGCCACTTGTGTTAAATTAACATAAGGTTTGAAGTTAGGATTAGGCAAAATCACAGTAAATGGTTCCCATAAGTGTACAGAATTCTGTGTCTTTTATCAACTGTCGATTCACACTCAGTCAGTCCGTTCAAAACACTGAGACGAAAGGGCGATAAGGAAAAGGAAAACCGAAGTGATTCTCAGGCCGTCTAGGTTTGCAGTCGATAAAGAAAAAAAACATGCAAATTGCCGCTTCGGTGTCACGTCTGTGAAAAAGCAGCGCGCCGCAATCTGGGAAGCGTATCGTAATTGGAAAAAGAGGGGTGTGTTTTAAGGTAGATCGTCTTAAATGCCAGTTAAGCCTATTAGCATCTTATCAGGAGACGCCGCGTGTTTACTGATGAACCACACCGTGAAATGTTCCACAACACTTAGAACTTCCAGGCAAATAATTGCTTCTCCAGAGGACGGGGGAAAAGGGGCTTGAATCCGTGATCTGGTCTGGCTGAGCAAATCATGGTGGGGGGGAAATGAATGAAGAATAAAAATACAGCAGAGGCCACACTGTGAATAAAAATAGAACTGTATAGGAGGAGGAGCATTAATGAATGAGAAATGTAATCAGTGGCCAAACAGAGAAAGCTTGTGCTGGGCAGCTCCCAGTGGCAACAGTAAAGGTGGTTGCACACTGCTGCGTTTTTCGTTGCGAAATGCGTTTTTCAGGACATAATGTGAGGTTGATTTATTTATTCACGCACTCCGAAATTCACCTGAAATTCACATGAAAATAGCAGATCTACATGTTCACAACGCCTCGCAACGCGAGGCGTTGTGAGCATGTAGATCGGCTATTTTCACAATGTTCGCCTCTTGCTTACTTAATATTTGACAGTTTGGCCAGTATACACTTAAGGGATGGTGTTTTCTGCGCACCGGTGTGTGCTCAGTGTAGTGAGTGCCTAAGCCTAACCCTAATCCCAACCCTAACCTCAGTAAAACTATGCCCAACCCTAACCCTAACCTTAACCTCAGTAAAACTATGCCTAAACCTAACCATAACCCCTAACCCTAACCACACCCGCTGCGCATTTACGAACGCACCCTTTGATACACTCTGTCTGAATCACCAGCAGAAAACACTCTCCCATACACTTACACTGTGTGTTGGGTTGTTTACCATTGAGTGAGACATTTTTTTTACATTAAGCTAATCGTCTGGGGACCCCACAGAATAAGGTCCCGACCCCAAGTTTGGGAACCACTGTACTAGGCAACTCTCAGTGGCCAAACAGTAAAACACTGGTTGTACTGGGCAACTCTCGGGGGACAAAAGTAAAACACTGTGGTTGTACTTGGCAGTTCCAAGTGGCCAACAAGAGGAGACGGTAGTTGTACTTGGGGCAGCTCCCATGTGTAGGGGAAGCGGTAAAGTGTGAAGCCGGGGCGTCGCTGTAAAAATACATCCATGCTCGGTTAATATGCCCTGACTTGCCGGCGTACCAAGAAAAGGGATTTAAGGCTATCTGCTTCCTCTGTCCCCCTCCCTCTCTGGAGATATAGCTGCTGGCTGGAACAAGTGCATTAGCCAGCAGTTTGTGACAATGTCCATGTCTCTGTAACAGATGGCGCCGGTGCTGACAACGGCGAACTGGACCTGAATGGAATCGACGACGACGAGATTGAGTGTGTATGTATCGGGCCACTGTTATTTTGACAACGGGTATGCCTGGTTTGCATGACTACAGTTGGTGTTCCCTTAATAATTCAAATGAAATGCAAGTCTTTGGAATTCACACTAGAATAAAGTTATTCTTGGTTATGTCTCGTGTCTCTCTCCCCCTCTCTGTGCAGTATCTTCTCGACGATAGTGAGGTTAAGATTAAGACTGCACTCTGGATGGCTCAGAACTCCGATTACCTGAAAGAGCAGAAAGGTACAGTGATGGACTGAAAATGGATTATGAATCTAATTATAAGTCTGAGTATACCATTTGGCCTCCACACTGTGCATGCATGTGCATCAGATTCAACACACAATCAATTTGAATTGACGAATAAGGTTGCACGCACGGAGAATTCGGACTTCTAACCAAATATGTCTTCTATACAACATGCTTGTGTTCTGCACATGGTTTATCTATATCACCATATGTTGGTTGTACAATGACTGTTTCCTGTCCTATCGCTGACCATTTCCTGTTTCCACCTTTAGAAAAGGAAGCAAGGATAGCAAAGGAGAAGGAGCTGGGCATCTACAAAGAAAAGAAGGTAAAAACATTTTTATTTAAATTTTTTCAAACATGGTGTACTTACCGGTAGTAATAATCAACTTTATTCCCAGTCATGGTTTACTTGTAATAATAATTAACTTTATTTCCAGTCATGGTGTGCTGGTAATTATAAGCTCTATTCCCTGTCATGTACTGGTAATTATCAGCTTTACTCCAAATAAATGTGTACTAATAACAAACCTTACTTACGAGGTGCTCAGGTGGCACAGGGGTAAAGTTCCAGCCCGCCAAGGCGCCAACTAGTCTTCTCTCCTCCACTCTTCCTCCGCTAGCTACCTTTAAGATTTCTCCCTGTCTGTCTCGATAAAGAACAAATACTAAAGCCAGTTCCTTTCTCAACAGTAACAGCTGTCTGCCTGAGAGCAAGCCAGATTCTTAAAGCTAGACTCAGCAGACAGACAGACAAAAACACACAGACATGCAGTCTCAACGACAGAACCACTGTATGTCTCAACCGTAGACAGTCAAGACAAAATCATACACAGACAGACAGGCAAATCTATCCCCCTCACAGGATAGATAGACCAGGGGCGTCAATTGGGTATGGCAGGGGTATGCACTATGCAGCTGCCATAACCTGGGTCCAGGGGGGAGAATACAAGTTACTTTAAAATATAAATCCATGAATGTCTCTTTGTCTATCTGTGCTGGTTATGTTGTTAAATTACATTAAAATAACTACAAATGCAAAATGTAACAAGGTATTTTAATTATATTCTCCACACTTTTATTCACCCCATCTTGACAATAGTATATTCCCAGGTTCCGCAGGTCAGCTGCACAGGTGCAATTCATTATTGTTAATTGTGTCATGTTTACTATATTATGGCAAGTTTAGCCGCACTTGAACAACTGTTCCAGACTCCCATATCCAGCCCAAGAAATCATAGAAATTTTTTGGGGAAAAAAATAGAATGTACTTCTTAAAATAAATGTATCATGCCTGTTGCTAAGGTATGGTAACATGACTGATGTCTTGCACACGCGCCTTCGCGCGCGTGCAAGACACCAGTCATGTTGCCATACCTTAACTTTTTCTGAACTGACGCCACTGAGATAGACAGACAGACAGCCAGGCAATCCTGTCAGATTATCACACAGACAGACCGACAGAGCACTAAGCCCTTGTGTCAACAACGCGTGTTCCAACGCCCGTTTTCTCATTCTTCAGCCCAGGTTTTGGCACGGCGAGGGTCCTTTGTTAGCTCCAACATCTGTTCAGACGTTTGGACTCAACAGATTCACAACCAGGCAGCGTCTGTCTGACACGCGACCCGACCAGCCGTGCTGCAGCTACATCCTCAGTGTTAGTTAACACTTGAGTGTAAAAATGGACCCCTCTATCTTCCTACTTGGGCAGACTTTGTAAAGTTTTGGAATAATGGAAGTGGCTGGTGGTTGTTATAATGCCCGTTCTATCCACTTAGTAAAGGAGTGATTGAGATAGAGGGCTCTTTCTGTTACATATATATAACTGTCACAATTTCTTAATTTATAGAGACATGACAGCGATGAGAGACAGAAAAGTATGAATAGATGAAGAATGACATGAGTCAAAGCCGAAATCAAACCTGTAATGTTTCCAATATCTGGTCAACCCCCACAGCCCCTTTTTGACCCCCTTTGACCCTGAATGACTGATGTCCTGTGTGGTGTAAACTCTCCCCTGGCAGCAAAAGAAGAAGGGCACGCGCAGGGCTCCGATCCGCGCCAGCACAGGCCAGGAGGCCATCGAGAAGCTGCTGGAGCAGAAGAAGTTCTCCTCCAAAATCAACTACGACGTCCTCAAGGACCTGGGGGTCTCCAGCCCTGCACGCCAGCCCGCCGAGACACAGGGAGGAGCAACCGAGACACCGAGGAAACCAGTCGTCCGCAAGCCCAGGTCCACCCACACGCCCCTCAGCCTGGCCACCCCTCTCACCTCCCTGGGTAAAAGGTAGGTTTATCACAGTTAGGACATACTGTTATGCAGAGTAGAGTAAACTGATCGGTTTGGCCGTTATATTGGCCATTATTGTCTCCACCAGCCCGAAGGCATGGGGAGACTATGTTTTAGCCCCTCTCCGTCCGTCCGTGCATGCGTGTGTGAGTCCGTCCGTCCATCTGTCTTTTACCAGCTAATCTCTGGTGCCGTTGGCCCAGTCTCGGCCAAACTGAGCACACACACTCCTTGGATGCCAATTCATAACCTCTTCCCCACATTTTTCACATGGGCCTTTTATAGCGCCACCATGAGGCCAACTTTTGTCAAACTCATTTTTTGACAGTACTCCTACAGATTTTGTCCAAAAATCACACAAATCAGTACACAGTATCTCTACAGTCATGTGATCAAGACGGATCTGTCCGAGTAGAGGCTGAGAGAGAGAAAGAGAGGGAGACGCTCGACAGAAGTTCTTGCTTCTTAATCAGTACATCAGCAACTGGCTTCTTTGCATCCCTCTCTTTTCCAACACATTAATAAAGTGTCCACAGATCCCACTTTTAAGGTCAATCAGAGTAGCAAACGTGCTCCTGTTGGTGATGCTGATTTCTTGTGTTGGTGTGATTTCAGGGTGTGCTGATAAAAACTGACTTATATCTTTAGTGACAACCGCACAGATGCATAAGCTGGCTTCCTCTCCATTCCTCTGCTCTCTTGTTCTCCCTGCATTTCTGCTCCTCTTCTTTTCATTTTCTCAATCTCTCCATGTCTCTGCTCTTCATCTCTTTTCCTCTTTTCTCTCTCCCTCTCTCTTCCTGCCAGACCTCTCATCTTTCACTAACTGGGTGTTCAATCACTTTGGTGACCTGCAGACTTCTCTCTGTCCTTCCCCATCTAACTTACCCGGTCTCTCTCTTGCTTTCGCTTTCCTCCCTTACTCTCACTTTCTCTTATTCTTAACCCATCATTTCTCCTTCATTCTCTCTCTGTCTGTCGATACGTATATATAGTGTAGTGTACACACACACACACACACACACACACACACACACACACACACACACACACACACACACACACACTCACACTCTCACACAAAGAGTATATATATCCCTCCATTCCCTTGCAGAATCTTATCCTGGTTAATATTCCCTGCCAGTCTTTCACAGCATCTCTTTTCAGCTTTTTTAATGGAGTTTCTCCCTGGAAGGAGGGATTGGTTTTCCTCTGGACGTTTAAAGCTCCTTGGACTTAACGTTGGCTTTTAGGAGACATCTTGAAGCTTTACAGGGAGTCGCATAGGAGCATCTGCGGCGTGATTAAGGGAATGCAAGCAAGTGTGTGTGCGTGTGCAGACTGCGCACACACACAAATATACAATACACTGCCAGTATTGCTAACCCTACTACACACACATACACACCTCTAGGACTGCCAACACAAATTATGCACGCACACACGCATTAATACACATCATGACCACACACATACACCATCTGCACATTATCTTACATACAGTACCTAACTTATCCCACAGGGGAACTTCAGTCTTTAGCAGGGATGTGCTGGCCATTGGGAAAAGCGGGACAACTACCGAACGGCCGGTTCATTCCAGGCCGGCCATTAGGAAAAAAATAATAATAAAATGTCGGCCTTCATTCCATTTTGGGGGCTGGGCGGCCAACAAAGTAAATCGCCACTGTCGGGCAGAAACATTTTTTCGCGAAGCAAAGCCCTGCTTCATCATACAAGGCCGTCGCACAAAAGTAGTGAAAACAGCAGATCTACAAGCAAGCTTGTAGATCGGCTGTTTTCACTAGTTTAAATCATTTTTTAAATGATAAATACAAAACAAACGGTTTTGGACATACAAGGTTTCCACCCGACAACTACGAAATATAACTCATGTAATTGGCCCACTGGCTTGTCACTTGTCATGATCTGAAATGGCAAATATTTGAGTAGCAGCAGCGCTATAGAGAGATCTCTCTCTATAGCGCAATGAGGGCCTCTCCAACTCTTTTTCCCGGGCTGAATCAGGGGCCCAGCACGTCCCTGGTCTTTAGCTTCACCCAGCTGAGTGCTACCCACAGAGGAGCGCGGAGGGGAGAGCAGTTAGGGGTTAGGTGTCTTGCTCACGTGAATCCTATAACCACCAGGGTTCAGTTAGGTTCTTGTAACGGAGCGCTTGTTTTCAGTGGAGATGACGGAGGTGCGCCGTCTCAGGCGACCTTGATCCACGTGAAACACCGCTGAGCGAGCAGTAG
The DNA here is from genome assembly GCF_963921795.1 of Nannobrachium achirus. Taxonomy (NCBI): domain Eukaryota; kingdom Metazoa; phylum Chordata; class Actinopteri; order Myctophiformes; family Myctophidae; genus Nannobrachium; species Nannobrachium achirus. The sequence goes on along the minus strand of NC_137827.1, from coordinate 51,169,498 downwards.
CGAGCGAGTCGCCGCGCCGAGCGTTGCAAAGGTCGCATGAGCCGACTCAGCGCCGTCCGAGATATGTCATGATATACTGTAGACAGAATAGTAAATCTTCGTCCCCCCTGACTTTCGGCACCTACGTGCGGTCCAAGTGGATACAACGGAGCACTCCCTACCTCCGATTCAACCAATCAGAAGCTTCCGTGGGGTGGATCTTAACTGTGTCCTGGTGGGTATTAGCATAGGCGATTTTAAGGGGTGTCCTAGGGTGCACGTGCACCCCCTGGCCCGCCAGGCGGCCATTTTGTTTTTGTTTTATCATAATAAACACGCAATATGATTAAGAAGAAGAACATCTCAAATTCGCCTTTTTTGACCCTTTGAAGCACCCATAGCATGACTTCTAAACCAATCACAGCAAATGGGGGGCGGGAGGTAATAGGACTACTGGTTTCTCAACCAATCACAGTGACTGTCTGAACGTCTCTGACAGCACCGCTAAAAAACAAACGGCAGATGATGACACCTGCAGATTTATCTAAATAACAGAATTAAACAGTTGTTTCACAGTGGAATATGCTACCTGGGGTTAACTACAGACATCCATAGGACATGTGGATAGCTTTTATATTTACCATACGTGAACTAAAGTTTTCGGCGCTGCTCAAAGAGGCTGGATTACACGATGTGTTCTGTGCCTCCAAGGAATAACACTTTCTTCTGGGCACCTCAATATAACATTGGATATTTTCTTGTCATTTTCTTAAGGTAAGACATGGCTTTATTTAACTATCTGTTCACTGTGGAGTTAGCCAGCCTGTTTTCTTCTCCTCCGTGTGTGTGTGTGTGTGTGTGTGTGTGTGTGTGTGTGTGTGTGTGTGTGTGTGTGTGTGTGTGTGTGTGTGTGTGTGCGTGTGCGCGCGCGCGCGCGTGCGCGCGAGCATGCTTGCTTGTAAATATTGGTAGCTGCTGGTTATGGATCTTTGGTGGTGTGGTTGTGCCACACCACCAATGTAAATGACTGCTTGATTGCTTGATGAATGATGATTAACTTGATGTTTGGCTTTATATGTCCTGGCTGTGCTGCCTCTGTCTGCAAAATAAGTAAATAAATCCTATAGACATATGCTCATGGTGTCTAGAAAAAGAAGCACCTGTTTTACACTTTTTTTGTTTATATTGTGTTACATTTGGGTACAAAATTAACTGCAGAAATCCGCTAAAACAACATTACAAAACCGCTAAGCGCGCGCGTGAGCGTCGTGCACGCGCGCGCGTGCATGAGGTAATAGAGGTTGTGCACCCCCTGCTGGAAGAGGCTAGAATCGCCTATGGGTATTAGATACATGCGTCTTGCTCAGGGAAACAAATTGCTGAGAGCTGGGAGCTGGGACCTCATGGGCCTCCGGAGTCCTAGGCACTCGCTAGCCATTCAGCTACAGTATGGCCGCTAAACAATCTTATGTATACCTTTACTAACACACAAACACACACAATCCACCCCAATATGAGTATTTCCAGTCATCTGATTTACACATCACCCAGGGACAGAGGCTGACACAGAGGCTGACACACTGACTCCAATGCTATTATCTTTTTGAGATTTATCAACAAAGATCCTTTCATGAAAATGTTTCCACATTAATAAAAATGCTTCTACAGAGGCCAGTGGCAAATGACAAAAATGTAGATGGAAAAGGGGGGGGGGGGGGGGGGGGGGGGAACTAAACTTGTTTCGGAGATGAGGTCCGCAAATGGTCCTTAAAGAAGATGACCAAGGTCATTCTTTGAAAAAGGAGATTGATTTGCCGGGATAAAAAAATGTGTCAAAGCAAATTATTTTCACACTGTTAACAATATAATGTTCTACTCATGGCCTCTTGAAACCCAGCAATATTGAGAAGGGACATACTGTTGGCATCTTTACCACTTTACCTCTTTATATAGTCCAACTGTGGTCCATAATTTTTTCCCCCCTCCACCAAATCTTTTTGCTGAATGTTTACCAAATGTTTGTCTATTTTGTTAGGGCTTTATGCCTTTATTGGATAGGACAGTGGACTGACAGGAAATGGGGGGAGAGATGGGGAGTGATAAGCGGCAAAGGTCGTCCGGATCGGGAATCGAACCGGCGACGCCGTCAGGCATCAATGCTTATGTGGCAATGCCTAAGTTGTATGCGCCTGGATCAGTAGGCCAGCGGTCGCCCCAAATGTTTGTCTATTTTAGTGGAATTTTTGCTTATGACATCATGACCAGAATAGGGAGGCTAGGGTTCAAGTGGTGAATTGTGTGTGCGTGTGCGAGAGACAAAGAGGCCAGTTGTGTATAGATACACACATGCATTTATGTTAATGTTGGTTAGAAATGGGTTTCAGTGTGTGCGTTTGTTTCTAATAACCATGTTAGTAGGGTTGTTATGTACAGTATGTGTGTGTGTTAGTCATGTTTGCGTAGCTCCAGTTGGCTCATGGCTGCAGCCAGATTGACAGCTCTCTAACATGGGAAGCTGAATACATGAATGAGCATCTGCGCCTCTGTTTGATGTCTGTCTGAAGAGGCCTCTCTCCCTGACTTTCTTAAGAATGGACGTCTGCCTCGTTGGAATCTTTTAAGAACGCATTCATGTTCTTTGGTCAATGAATCATTGATGGCATGTTGCTGTTTTTTTGAATCATTCATTGTACACTGAGCAATTTGGTTTCTTTCCTCAATGGAGAGGGAGAACAGCGTTAACAGAAAGAGAGAGAGCGAGAGTGGGAAGGAGGTAGTGCAGCTTTTAAAACCTTCCATCCATTTATCTACCATAAAAAGAAAAGCTGAACGGTGCACTCTGCGCTTATCGCTTGCTCAACAAAAACTTTCCCAGCCCTTGTGATGGTCTTTTATTTTTAATAGTTCCACTCCAATCCATTAACAACAACAACGACAGAAACCTCTGGACCTCCGAGCCTCCCGTGTTAGCAACAACAGTGATAATCTCTCGCTCTCTCTCATACCAGCTCGCTCGGTTGTGGCATTGCAACGATTTCTTTCTTTTTTTTTACACAAAGTCCCAACGGTGGATGCTGAGGGTTAGAATGGCCCCTTTCAGTCCCGGGGCAGAGGAACGGGGCCGTTGCTCAGGGCCCCTGAAAAGGTTGTTGTGTTGGTTATTGAAAAGCAGGGGATGGGGGTTGGGGAGGGGGACACAGTGACAGGGAGACCTATGAAAGTTGTAGGAGAGAGAGAGAGAGAGAGAAGCCATTGACAGTAAGCCCATTGTGCCTTGTCTTGAGGCCCTCCTCGCTCAGGGGGCTACACTGGGGCATTGTGCTGCCAGCGCTACTGCTGTTCCCACTACAGCTACCGATGCTAATCCTGCTGCGAGCACTGCCACTGGCACTGCCACTACTGCTTTACCAGTGCTCTCTAGCTCTGGTCCATAGCGTTAGTGGAGTTCTCCCTAACGCTATGTTCGTCTACTGTTCGTCTACCTCCGCACCTCCTTGGCAAAACCGGAAAACCTGCTTGTCTGGTCCGAAAATATAACAAAAACTTTGTCGCCTCTCACCAAACCAAAAGTATCAGTGGACACAGTTGAAAGCTTACTCTACTTAGTGGACACATTCTGGGCCCCCCAACACGCGCTTAAAATACATAATACAGGAATCAATGGGAGTGAGAATTAATAGGGAATCAATTGGTCGAGCTTCACATGACAGTAATCCTACTCCTTCAAAATTGGTATGAAAAGTCACCTTCAGGCGGCTTAAATAGACTAAGCCCCCACGCTCCCACCCCCCTTTTTTCTGCCATTGTATTTATTTTGATGTTATGCTTTTTCTGCTTTTGAAATTGATGTTATCCTAGATAAAGTACTATGTTCTATCCGTCTGTCTTTCAATGTTCTATGAGATACATAAAGTGTGGTTCCTGTGGAAATAAGCCTTGGCTTACTAGGATCTCCTTTTAGTAGACCTTGTACCAGTGATTTGTGCTGTCATGAAACTGTACCGTTTTCTAATGCAAACTTCTAATAAATACTTCAATCAATCAATTAATTAATCAATCAATCAATCAATACTGCAGAATATAGTCACGTCAGCAACCACACTTGTAATTTCCAATTGCATCTTCTCTAGTTAATTTTACACTCTGTGTCAGGGAAGCCCAAAATGATAGTGAATGCCAGCAGAACGGTATTGCAGGCCATTTTGGCACATTCTTTGGGGGAGTGCTACCTACACGCTTAGCAGTGCTGCTCATTCCACGAGTCTGGTATTCTCGGCGGGTGACACCATCGTACGACGCAGCATAAATTAGGCTTTACCCTCTCTCTACTTCCTCTCCTTGTTCTCTCTCTCTGGATATTCTCTCTTAAACCCAGTCCCTTCTGTCTCTCTCTCTCTCTCTCTCTCTCTCTCTCTCTCTCTCTCTCTCTCTCTCTCTCTCTCTCTCTCTCTCTCTCTCTCTCTCTCTCTTGTCCTTTTGTCCTCTCTCCGTCTCCCTGGACCTTTTTATTTTTTTCCCCCTCTTCCCTTTCTCCTACTTTCTCACGTCCTCCTCTCATCTGTCCTACGGGACAGGCTTTTAGCTGTCTCCTCACAGCTTTCACACACAGTCACCAAGGCCCCGATGTACTTAGTGAACTGTTGGTCAACTGTCCTTGGTGTACTTTTGGACAGTCTACTTAGTGTACCTATTGTCCTATTATAACGCGTGTCCCACTGGGTTCGGGACACATTTCTATGGGTTGTGAATAGATGTGAAAGTGAAAATAGATCTACAAACTCACTGTGAGCTTCCGGCTATATTGACTGTATTGTTGTACGCTTGGGTCCTGGGGAAGACACCAACAGTATGTTTGGGGTCTCAAGCTAAAATGTTTTGGAACCTCTGTACTATTGGACAGTGGTAATTGCGGAGTGTATGGTAAAGAGGACGTTGGAGTGCTTTGCCGTTATGTGGAAATGCAGATCTGCTCACTGGGAGAACTCAGCCAGTTTGTCCCGGCTTCATGGCGGCAAACTAGAAGAAGTTATGGCAGAATTTGATGGCTATGTCATTTGCATCATCCTTTTAGCTGGCTAACGAGCTCATTTATAGGTCATACTAATACAGAACACATTAGTTTACAAATTATGGTATTACAAAATGACATTGTGAACACATCTTTAGTGTACAATTAGACAGTGCACCTACAGTAGTATACTATTGGAACCCACCCGTTCACTCAGATCAGCCAACACAGGGATGTTGACAGAACCCTCGCTAAAAACCCCAGGACAAAAATCCACTCATCCTAGACAATTTGCCCTCCTGGCCCCCAAACTGTGGAATAAACTCCCTGTTGCACTTAGAACTACAGACTCACTCCCTAGCTTCCACCGTGGACTGAAGACTCACCTCTTCAGACTCCACCTAAACCCATAGCACTACTGTAACACTCCCCTTCCCTCGATGACCACACATGAAGCTAGATAACATTTTTAGGTTTTAGAAACGTTTGTTTTACTGATTAGGTGCGTGGTCTACCTACTGTATGTTATTGCTTTTCTAGATTGATATTCTTATGCATTGTTATATTGTTGTTGATGTACTGACATATTATCTTGCTTATTATATTGATGTATTAACTGCTTATTGTGAGTCGCTTTGGGGTTACGGGTAGGGTAAAAGCGTCTGCTAAATGCCTAAATTGTAATTTGGAGAGTGTACTTGGTGTTGTGTACTACAGTGTACTATTGGACAGACAGATATATTCAGTGTGCTATTGGTCAGATGTAGTTAGTGTACTGTACATAATTATGCTGTATACTCTGCCAACTGTGTCCCCTCCTATCTCTCTATTTGTCTATCATTACCGCTCTTAATCCCTCCTCCCCCCATCTTTCCATCTCTCCCCTCATCTCCCCTTCTATCCAGATGCTAGATTCTCTCTCCTAGCTGTTCCTTTTCGCCTTCCAGAAACACTCGTCCAGTAATAGCTGAGATAATATGTGCAGTGTTCATTTTCCTCCTCTATACTCTTCTGTCTCTTTCCCCTCAAGTCCCTCTTGGTTTGTCCTTCTCCCCTTTTCTTTTTAAGAACTTTCTCTCATTCCAGGATTTTTTTTCTTTTTGGGAAGAGAGAATTCCTGACTGCATTTTTTCTCAAAGCGCGGGTGGGAGGGAGCTGTGTGTGTGTGTGTGTGTGTGTGTGTGTGTGTGTGTGTGTGTGTGTGTGTGTGTGTGTGTGTGTGTGTGTGTGTGTGTGTGTGTGTGTGTGTGTGTGTGTGTGTGTGTGTGTGTGTGTGTGTGTGTGTGTGTGTGTGTGTGTGTGTGTGTGTGTGCGTGCGTGCGTGCGTGCGTGCGTGCGTGTGGCGTACGTATGTGTGCGCGCGCAGCCGCGCGCGATAGTTTTGGTCTGTGTTGGTTTTCCTGAAATGTAGCTCTGACCCTGTAGAGTTTGTCGCTGCCAGCTCTGGGAAAGACGGAGTACTCAGCACTTTTCCAGCCCAGTGTTCCCACTGCCACCGCTGTGGTGGTGACCCAGCTGGCCTGGGTCGGGGTGACCCAGCTGGCCTGGGTCGGGGAGCAGGTGTCCTGGCCTGGGGAGGAATGACATTTCACCTGCCTGTTGGCTTTCTGCCGTGGGTGGTGGTAGTAGGGGTGGGCGATATGGTGATGAATATCATTTAGACCAGGGTTCTTCAACAGGGGGTCCGGGACCCCTAGGGGGTCCTCAGAGTTACTACAGGGGGTCCTCCAAATCTTTGAGTGATAGATATATTAACCACTTGAACCCTAGTGTCCATACTCTGAGAACTTTAGCCAAAAATAGCAGATCTTCAAGCTCACAACGCCTTGTGAGCTTGTAGATCGGCTATTTTCGGCAAATAACTTTGGTATAGAGGAGAAAAAGAGCAGACTAAGTACAGTGAAATGTAAAGTTTAGTGAGTATTGACGGTTCAAGTGGTTAAATATCTGGAAACACAAATTGACATGAATCTAAAATACACTGACAATTGTGCTGTCAACAATTGTGCTGTAAACAATGAAACTATATGGAATCTAATCTACTTAAGGTTGTGGGGGTCCCTGCTTCATCTCTCTCTCAACTAAGGGGTCCTTGGCCTGAAAACGTTGAAGACCCCTGATTTAGACGATATAATGTCTCCATGATATGCCTTTTCAGAGATATCGTATATATATCCTGATAAATGTACCATAGTCATAAAACCTCATTCTATTGCAGTAGGTTGTAGCATAAACCCAATTTCCAATCATTCCAATTTCTGACTTTTTGGCCAAATGTCAGATCAATACCATAGTTTTAAAACTTCAGGAGGGATCCTAATAATAATCTCTGTATTGTTAATACAGAGATTCATTGCAGAATTCATTTAAACCTGCATTTTCTGTCTAAATCAATAGTTCTCGAACTTTAAAATGTCAAGGTCTCCCCTTAACTCTGACAGTATACAAATGGACCCTTACGGGTCCATTTGGTTTCATTTGTATACTGTCAGAGTTACATACTTGTAAGGGTCAAATTTAAACCTCCCAAAAGGAACCCACAGAGTCCCTGGACCCCACATAGGACCACTGGTCTAAATGGTCTGTTACTCCCTTTTCTTTTAGTTTTTGTTACCTTGTAGGTGGTTGTACTGTTAAGTAACTTGAAAAATAACCATAAAAACAACATGTATTTTTTCCATATCGCCCACCCCTAGGTGGTAGGCAAACTTGGCGTTTGGGTTGATCCCTGGATTGAAACTCCTATACAGGGAGTTTCGATGTAGTGTTTATTTTGACTGCACGTTTTGATTGGGTTTTAGCATAATCTTTTGAATAACATTCCATTTAGCTTTTGTCATATTTTAGTGTTAGTTTAGTTTTAGTCGACTGAATAACATAAGACTTGTGTTGACTAAAACTAGTTGATTTTGTCGACTAAAATCTATTTTGGTGGTTGATGGTGTCGTAATACCTGATTTTACACTTGGTTGCATGCTGAAAATAGTTTATCTATAAACTTGTAGAAAATGTCATGTCACGATTATTGTGACCAAAGAAATTGCAATTTAAGATATTATCTTATCGCGATTCGCAATAATCAAAATATCCCTAACATGCAATATCCTGGGGCGGAACATTTGCCCAAAAATAGACGATCTACAAGCTCACATGTGAGAGCTTGTAGATCGGAGAAAAAAATCAAGTACGTTATTTCCAGGTCCCGTTTACCAATTATAGTGTTTAAGCGTTACCAGATATGCAGCTCGGCCAATAAAAGTTGAATTGGTCCCAGTGCATGACGGAGGATAATTTCACGATAAATTTAAATCTCCACAATACGATTATTGTTTTTTGTTTTTTTTTACCACGATAAACAATAACGATTATCGTCCCTTCCCTATTGTGACCACATGGGTAAATGCACTGGTAACCAGTAATGGACGGTTACCCAAAAGTTAATCCCACATTCGCTATGAATACCATAATCGTGACTACTAATTGAAGCCGAGGCCGAATTGCACGAAAGAGCCCTGACAGCACATGGTTGGTTCTACAGACTCCAAATTTCGCACGCAGATAGCTCAGACCTTTGCCTACGTTCTTAGCTAGGCCTCGACCCAACCCTATATGTGGTTTTCCAGAACCAACGCCAAAGGTTCGGAATCTCCATATGCAGAGTCCTGACTACTAATTGAAGTCAATGGACGCAAATCCGAATTGGCCCGAATCGCATGAAAGAGCCCTGACAGCACATGGTTGGTGCTACGGACTCCAAATTTCGCACGCAGATAGCTCAGACCTTTGCCTACGTTCTTAGCTAGGCCTTGACCCGACCCGATACACAGTTTTTCGGATCCGGCACGAAAGGTTTGGAATCTCCGTATGCGGAGATGACTGACATCGGGCCGTTCCGGAGCAAGCGCTGACTCATTGTGACATCACTTCATAAAAGGCTCTGACATCACATACGCCACATGAGTCAACAAAAAATCTCTGAGTGTGTATGTATGTATGTATATACTGTATATGTATGTAATCCGCGTATCTTGAGAACCGTTCGTCCCACCAGCTTCAAATTCAGCACGCTTGTTCCCTGCCGCAGCAGGTAGTGCAGTGCCCGGCCTCAACCCGACCCGATACGCGATTTTTCGGAACCCAGCGCAAAAAGTTTGGATTCTCTGTATGCAGAGCTGTTGTCTGACATCAGAGTCTTCCGGAATCGGCACTGTGTCTGCAGAGATCTCCATATATGGGCATAAAATGGACGCAGACAGACAGATACAGATATCTCCATATATGGGCATAAATGGACTCAGGCAAACAGATGGTCAAAATGGATCCTATGACAACAGGTATAATGGGGTTTGCATTACACAGAATTCGGCACATGCGTTCCCCACCGCAGCAGGGAGTGCAGTGCCCGGCCTCGACCTGACCTGATATGCGGTTATCCGGAACCAGAGCGAAAGGCCCGGAATCTCCGTATGCGGAGCTAATGTCTGACATTAGTGTTTTCCAGAACCGGCACTGTGTCTGCAGAGATCCCCACATGGGCATAAATGGACGCAGGCAGACAGATACAGATATCTACATATATGGGCATAAATGGACACAGGCAAACAGAAGGTCAAAACAGGTTATGACAACAGGTATAATGGAGTTTGCATTAAAGGGTGGGGCATTCATTCCCTATTTACATCGTTCCCGAGTAGGCCGGTCCTTGACTAGACGCTCGGCCGACTGTCAGGCAGATACAGAGATCTCCATATATGGGCATAACTTGGACGCAGTCAGACAGATATCTCCATATATGGGCATACATGGACACAGTCAAACAGATGGTCAACACGGGTCCTATGACAACAGGTATAATGGGGATTGCATTAAAGGGCGGGGCATTCATTCTCTATTTACATCCTTCCCGAGTTGACCAGGTCGCCGACTTCGGGCGGCCGAGCTTCTATTATCATAATTGTTAAGCGAGAAATGTGTACGCCGCCAAAGTCACTGATGGATGAATCACAACTGTGTCTGGGTAAATCGGTGTTGTTAGGAATGATGGCAACGGTTTGTGTTTTGTGATGTCAGACCAGAGCTCTGGTCAGCCTGAATAGGATGTGACACGATTGTTAAACATCACATTTAGTATGAGTACAACCAAAAGAGATTATTTACAGAAAGTGTACTGCAAGAGTCAGTGAGACAGAGATATATATAGACTAGAGGGGGAGACAGAGGTTGACAGTGAATACATGTATATTCAAAACCAATCTTTCCAGCCCACAATAGACAAAGAAACGCCTCCCAATTAACAGTGCAAGTACCGGCAGCGGTGTCCATGAACCAATCTTCCAAGACGTAGGTAGGTCTCCTGTTCTGATACGCCTCCACATCTCAGGTCCTCCTCCATGAGGACATGAAGAGGAGCCACAACAACCTCTACTGTCAAATGATGAGCAGTGTACAGCTCCCAGTATCTCCCTTTGTAACCAGCCAGGAACAAGGAGACACAGACCAACCAAGATCATGTGAGGACTTCATCTCATCCAGGGGAAGAACAGAAACATCTGATGACTTACACAGGAACGAAAACCTCATGTGTGATAAGAGCTTCATTGAGGTATTGACTCTGAAGAAATACCGGCATGTCCACACCAAAGAAAAAGCATTCCACTGTAAACAATGTGGCAAGGACTTCAGTCAGCTAGGTAGCCTGAAAACACACCAGCGTACACACACTGGAGAAAAACCCTTTGTGTGTAAACAATGTGACAAGAGTTTCAGTCTGTTAAGTAGCCTAAAGAAGCACCAGCGTGTCCACACAGGAGAAAAGCCCTTTGTGTGTAAACAGTGTGACAAGAGTTTCAGTCAATTAGGGACTCTGAAGATTCACCAGCGTGGCCATACAGGAGAAAAGCTCTTTGTGTGTAAACAGTGTGACAAGAGTTTCAGTCAATTAGGGACTCTGAAGATTCACCAGCGTGTCCATACTGGAGAACAACCCTTTGTGTGTAAACAGTGTGACAAGAGTTTCAGTCAATTAGGGACTCTGAAGATTCATCAGCGTGTCCATACTGGAGAAAAACCCTTTGTGTGTAAACAGTGTGACAAGAGTTTCAGTGTGTTATGTAACCTGAAGATTCACCAGCGTGTACACACGGGAGAAGAACCCTTTGTGTGTAAACAGTGTGACAAGAGTTTCAGTCATCTAGGTAACCTGAAGATTCACCAGAGTGTCCATACAGGGGAAAAGCTCTTTGTGTGTAAACAGTGTGACAAGAGTTTCGGTCTGTTAAGTAGCCTAAAGAAGCATCAGCGTGTCCACAGTGGAGAAAAACCCTTTGTGTGTAAACAGTGTGACAAGAGTTTCAGTGTGTTAGATACCCTGAAGAGGCACCAGCGTGTCCACACAGGAGAAAAACCCTTTGTGTGTAAGCAGTGTGACAAGGGTTTCAGTCATATAGGTAACCTGAAGAGGCACCAGCATGTCCATACTGGAGAAAAATGACACAGTCCTTTTATACCAGCTCGCGCCTTGTGGACAGGCCTTGCTGAGGTGGTGACGTCACCGAGAACAATGAGGAGAAAGTAACGCGACATCTAATACTATATACATTCACACTGGTTCTCTTGAATTATTACCCAATGGTAAATGGTAATAACATGGTCAAGAAATCAGGAGATCTTGGCATATTGTGGCAGCTAAGTGGCTGACGATGTAGAACAGCTTCGCAAGCTGGTAAACACATGTGAATGTGTGTACATGTATGTGCGAGGGGCTGGACGCAAGGTTGACGCGATATCTTGTGTCTCCAAGGGTGTACAAATGGAAGCGAATGGACCCATTTGGTTCCATTTGTACACTCTCAGAGCTATGGGAGCCCGTGGCCTAATGCATACCAAAACTTGGTGGTCCTTGAAAATGTTTGAGAACCACTACATTAAAGAATGGCTCTTATGAGTCCATATGAGTCTTTCTTGTTATAATAACTAGCCCTTACCCGTTCAAAGATATGAGCTCCCAAATGATGTGCAGTGTGTGGGTTATGGGATGTGCACTGTGCACACAGTATATGAGGGATGGAAAGTAACTTTAACTGGTGCTTGCATGATGTAGGAGCATCAATGTAAGAAACCCGTTTCTTTTAATGGCTCCAGAGATACTGTCCCCCCCCCCCTCCCCCCGCCCGCCCTCCCGCCTGCCCGCCTGCACACACACACACTCCCCCTTTGTGTGTGATTGTGCATGGCCTGAACAACAGCGCCCCTCCCTTAACATGTGTGGTCACAAAAGGTACTGTAGGCTAAATAGATATAGATACACCATAAAAATGCTATTATACAGCATACGATTTGTGAAAGTGACAAACGGGCTTCACAGTTATGTCAGGTGTGTTCATATGCTGATGGTGATGCAATTTCAGATCAATTGCTCCAGCCACCGAGGAGAAACGCTGAGACACTCAGACACTCAGACATTCGCTAAATTATATGTTAGATTGATGCACTTTATATCTATTGCATCTTTCATACATTGAACGTAAACTCGCTTCTAAAATGGCTATACGGGCACTCATCTTCGACTTTTAGCAAATTACTAACAGATAGGGATGTCAAAAATGGACCTTTATCAAAATCGATTATTCTATAGCAATAATCGAATATTATTCGAAAATCGATAATTAAATATTATTATTTTTTTTTTAATAAAAAAAAAAAAAAAAAAAAAACATTTTTTTTTCTTCTGTTTTTCTTTTTTTTTACTGGATTTCAATGCACATTTACATATGTACAACATGGCTCTTCAGGTAATTGGTAGCCTAACTACTACTCTTCATCTTTCTTTTTAGTGTGCCAGTGTACTGTTCACCTAATCTCTCAAGAACAGATTCTGTGATGCTTTACAATACAGAGGACGCTGTTTTCCCTTTTCTTTGATGATGGCCACCAAGTACCAAACAATCAAGCCTGAATCAATCACACCTGTGTCTGAGACAGGGGGGGAGGGGAGTGTGTAGCAGGCAGCTGCCACTCTGCTGTGCTCCTTCACTCTGTCTACACAGTTTACAGTTGGTGCTGGTGTGAATAATAAATCAATGGCCATTTACTATTATCATTAATACTATTGTTAGCCTATATTCTATATATTGGTTGAAACTAACTAACTAAGCCAAAAAATAGTATTAAAAAAAAAAAAAAAAAAAAAAACGATTTTCGATTATGAAATATTAAAATCGAATATTGATTAATCTAACGAATATTCGAAAATCGATTATTCGGTGACATCCCTACTAACAGACTGTTTGCAGTTAGTAATGATGTTAATTACTTGTTTCCTTCTGCTGAAATGTTTTATTGGCCAATTAGGATAAGAGTTGGACTTGGCTATCTGTTCAGCAACCATATCATGTGATAATGGCATGTAGTGTGCTTTTAAGGACTCGTACATATGCACTAATAGACAGGCGTTGTTGCCATAGAGGGTATGACACATTCACGTTATCAACACAATATCCATATTGCAAGAGGCTGCTATTTGTATTCTTATTTTGTATTTTTTTTTTTTCTAAGACAGGTTTACTACAACAGAGTTACTACAGGGGGTCCTCCAAATTTTCCAATCCTTTTCATATTAACAACTTTAACCCTAGTGTCCAGTGTATTCTGAGAGCTAAAAATAGCAGATCTACAAGCTCTCAACGCCTCACGCTGCGAGGCGTTGTGAGCTTGTAGATCAGCTATTTTCGGCAAATAGGTTTGGTGTAGAGGGGAAAAAGAGCAGACTAAGTACAGAGTAAAAGGTCATGTTTATTAGGTAATGACGGCTCAAGTGGTTAAATATCTGATAACACACATTGACATGAATCCAAAATACACTGATGACTGCTGTCAAACGATGAAACTATATGGAATCTATGAGAAGGTTGTGGGGGTCCCTGCTTCATATCTCTCTCAACCAAGGGGTCCTTGGGCTGAAAACATTGAAGACCCCTGTTCTAAGAAAATATTTCAGACGCCGTCCCCCACAAAGTGTTTGACAGTAACTGAAAGAGTCTGTCACAAATCCTGCTCTTGTCCCTCTCTCTCTCTCTCTTGGATCTGAGAGGATGTTTTTGCTGCTGATAGAGCCAGCTGTGTTAGGGGTGGGTGTATAATTTGTCTGTGGTTTAGAAGAGCCCCTCCCTTCAGTCTGTGGTGTCGTCCCCCCTCCCCCCCCACCCTTCGCCCCTCCTCCCCTCGCTGTGACCAATCAGCCCTTTGTACGGCTGGTTGGCCAGGGTGCGTTCTCACTGGAGCTAGCTAGCGCAGAGAGAAACGTGTCCCAAGTGTCACCGCTAATCCCCCCCCCCCCCCCCCTCCCCACTAAACAAACTCACATACATGCGAGCGCACGCACGCACGCGCGCACGCACACACACACACACACACACACACACACACACACACACACACACACACACACACACACACATACACACACACACACTCACACTCACACTCATACACACACACACTTAACTTCATATACTGTATGCACATGCATACACCATTTTCCTTTATGTGCACACACGAGCGTACAGTGTACACACACAAACACACACACACACACACACACACACACACTGTATACAGTGCCCTGCCACCATCCGTCTCAGCTGTCCCATGTGATGTGACACATATTGCTGACTGACTGAAAGACACAGATTTTCAGGAATTAACTATAGAGATTGTGCTCTGAAATTCCAACAGACGATATTGCAAAATGCATTGCAGGGTGGATTATGAATGTCTCGACTACAGCTACAGTGTGTGTCCTGTTGAAGTGCCCTTGAGCAATACACAGATCCTTCAATGGCTGATAGAGTTGCTCTAGTTAAGATTCAGCTAAATATCTGCGTTCACTTTTAGTTTTTAGTGTTCTTAACAACGGCTGCAGCTGCAGTCGTTTGTGGCGTTTCCATAAAGCCTCTTAATGCGCATTTAAGGCTTATTCGCAAAATCTTTTTATGGAAACACTTCAAAATGCGAATAAACTTTCATTATCCGCAAAAAAAATTATCCGCTTGGAGGAGGTGGATTTTGAGGCTTTATCGAATAAACGAAATGCGCATTTGTGAATGGAAACGGGTCAGACAATAAATGCGAATACATTATGACGTTCTGGGTCCATATCGTCCTCCAACTTAACACTTTCCCCTGCCGCTTAACGTCCATTGTATAGCGTTTATAGCCCACAAAACAAAACAGTTGTTTGTTACACACGGAGTGACACGGACTGTGTGTAAATTCCTCCCGTTTTCACCTCCCGGAGTCAAGCCATCCGTGGCTAACCCTTCCTCATCACACAGTGTTGCGTGCCAAAAGTTGCCGATCTACAAGCTCACAGCAGCTCGCGCCTGCGTCTCCGCGCCACGCTGTGAGCTTGCAGATCAGCCACCTTCCAGAGGACGCTGAAACTTGCAGGATGAGCACTCTGTCAACCCATGCGACCGTCGCTAATTCGAATGACACCCGCAAATGGAAACAGGCTAAATTTGCTTTGTCTTAATACGCATTTCTGATCATTCGCTTCCCTAATTTGAATAGGTTTATGGAAACATGGCTATTGTCAAGAACCTTTCAGAACCTTCAAGTCAGCTGTGATTGTGGTACTACATGTACATATAGACCAGTGGTTCTCAGCTCTTTTCCTGTAGTACCTATTCTAATCGTTAATTATAGGGCAGCAGTGACCCTGGAGGTAAAGCGGACATCTGGGTCACAGAAGGTTGCCATTTCGAATCGATACCCGGCTCACTTTGGCTTAGTGTCAAAGGGTACTTGTACAACAGGGGTCTTCAACATTTTCAGGCCAAGGACCCCTTAGCTGAGAGAGACATGAAGCAGGGACCCCCTCTACATATTGTATAAATGTGTGATACAGATTTTCATTGATTTCATAGATATAGATTCATAAACTTATTTGACAGCAGCACAGCACTGTCATCAGTGGGTTTGGTTCGTGTTAATATGTTCTTTTTCTCTGACTTTTGACCACTTAAATCATTGTTACTTAAACTAAACTTGACCTTTGACTTTGTACTTTTTTACCTCCAAATCGAAACTATTTGCCGAAAATAGCCGATCTAAGCTCTCGGCGTTGAGAGCTTGTAGATCTGCTATTTTTGGCTAAAGTTCTCCTCAGAATTGGGATGCGAGGGTTCAAGTTGTTAACTTTAAAAGAATTATCCTATCACACAAAGAATTGGTGGCCCCCCTGTAGTAACTCTGAGGACCCCCTAGGGGTCCCCCTGTTGAAGACTCCTGGCTTAGTGTCAAAGGGTACTCGTACAAGACACTGAACCCAAAGTGTCCCTGAGCAAGGCACTGAACCCCAAACCCCCATGAGCAGTAGGTCGGTGCCTTGTAGGTTTTCTTCTGCCGTTGGTCTAGGAGAGCATGTGTGAATGGGTGAATGTAGCACACATTGCCAAGGGCCTTGGACAAAAGGTGCTATAGAAACGCAGACCATTTACCATTCAAACCATTCACCTTTGGGACATGAGGTGAATGCAGTTAACCATCGAGTAGAATATAAATCTGGCAGTGGTCTGGGACTCCAGGCTTGAGGACGTCTTATTACAGACAGAGGAAACATTGTGGACATCAGTGGCGGCTTTCTCTCTGCTATAGCTTTCCCAAAAGGCCTTCAGCGGCCAAAGCTTTGCCCTCCTCTCCTCCCCTTCACTTTAACTTATGGAACAGTAGAGAGACTTGCTCTGAACTTGGCCATTCAGAATGCATTCCATCCGTTGTATATCTCAGATGTATAGGCCCCCAAAAAACCTGCAGACATGCATAAACACACATGCACATTCACCACTACCTTTGAATGCAATGTTTGTGCACACTCGTGCACAAGCACAGACACACACACACATGTCCACTGTTAAAGCACACACAAACGGCACGCTAAAACTGTTGACACTAAAAAAGAGGGGTGAGATCACGGCTTTGCGGCGCTGCAGCACCTAGCTTAGCAGGATGAATGGTCTCCCTGGAGCAGCGAGGATGGATTGTCTGCTGCTAGACCATGTAAATACGCCCGCCTTTAAACCAAGCAGACCGACCAACAACTTCCCCCTGTGCCGCCCGACACTGAGACAAACGACTCTGTCGTCCACTCTTTGTCCCCTCTGCGTCTCTCTGGACTCTCCGGTCTTTTCTCTCCACTCTCTTAAGCCCTCGCTCGGCGAGATTTTATTTTTGGGCTGCCCCTCCCCCTGCCAAGCCACTGGCAGTTGTCAGACAGAGGCTAAACGGTCTCCTCAAATCGTCTTTTTCAGTTCGGCTCACTCTCATTCACTCTCATCTGCGGTAAGCTGATTAGCAGCGAGCCGTTAAGCCCGGCAGAGACTGATAGGCCAGCAGAGCGAGAGAGAGAGAGAGGGGGAGAGAGAGAGAGAGAGAGAGAGAGAGAAAGAGTGGGGGGGGGGGGGGGGGGCAGTGGAGGAGGGAGGATGAGAGAGAGAGACATACAGAGATACAGATGGAGAGAGAGAGGACGTACAGTCAAATCTACATTGTTAATTGAACTCTGGGAGTGTACAATTTTATCCAAATGTCCATTTGGGCCCATTGTTTTTGTCTCTCAGTTCAATTAACACAGGATGTAGAGCAGGGGTTGAGAAATAGATGAAGCGGGGACCCCCACAGCCCTTTTCATAGTTTCCATAATGTTTCATTGTTGGATTCATGTCAATGTGTGTTTTCAGATATTTAACCACTTGAACCGTCAATACTTAATAAATGTGACCTTTCACTCTGCTGTTTTTCCCCTCTACACCAAACCTCTTTGCCGAAAATAGACGATCTACAAGCTCACAATTTTGACTAAAGTTCTCTGAATATGGGCATTAGAGTTCAAGTGGTTAATATAAAAAAGGGAAAAAAAAGTTTCTATCACACTAAGATTTGGAGGACCCCCTGTAGTAACCCCCTAGGGTTACTACGACCCTCCGTTGAAGACAAACTAATAAAAATCAAAACATTGTAAACAATTAAAACTAAACTGAAAGTAATGTACCCACTTGTTAATCAAACTGAAACCAAACTAAATTGAAAAATACAAAAACTTGAATAACCTTGGTAGAGAAAGAGGAGAGAGGAGATAGACATTGAAAGGGGATAGAAGTGAGGAGAGCGATTGAAAGATTCAAGACGGACAGATTAACAGTCTAACAGAATGAGAAGGGAGTGGTGATGCAATAAATACACAAAGACATGGACAGGAGGAGGTGGGAGGTGGGGAGAAAGTAAAGGAAAGAGTCAAATAACCGTAGGTGGCTGAAGTAGTGAAAGTGTGACTCATAGATACCTGCCCTGGCCTTTCACTGAGGTGAAGTCCGAAGACAGAACGAAGACAACAGAGAGAAACGGTCTTACAGCAGTTGATTGAGGTGAAAGAGTGCCAGAGATTGAGGTTCTAAGCGTTGACCTCTTCTTGAGGTGAACGCAGATTAACAGAGAGAGAGCGCCCTGAGGTGCATCTGACCTGAGACTTGTGGTTATACTGCCCGTTTTCTATGACCTTTCGTTAAGGTAACCATCAGGAAAGCAGACCAGCAAGACTCACAAGCACTTTAAATGGCACTCACGTTTCCAGGTGGCAGGGGTTCGCCTGCATGTGAACACGCATGCACAGATAGTAGTAGTGTTAAGAGATGAAGATTAACACAGGGGTCTTCAACATTTTCAGGCCAAGGACCCATTAGTTGAGAGGGAGAGATGAAGCAGGGTTCAGGGACCCCCACCACAACCTTTTCATAGATTCCATATATTTTCATTGTTTGACAACGCGCTCATCTGTGTATTTTGGATTCATGTCAATTTGTGTTTTCAGATATTTAACCACTTGAACCATCAATACTTGACATTTCACTCTGTAATTAGTCTGCTCTTTTTCCCCTCTACACCAAACCTCTTTACAGAAAATAGCGATCTACAAGCTCACAACGCCTCGCGCTGCGAGGCGTTGTGCGCTTGTAGATCTGCTATTTTTGGCTGAAGTTTTCAGAATATGGACACTAGGGTTCAAATGGTTAATATAAAAAAGGAGAAAAAAGTTTCTATCACACAAAGATTTGAAGGACCCCCTGTAGTAACTATGAGGACCCCCTGTTGAAGACCTCTGGTCTAACAGAGAGAGAGAGATTGAAGAGAAGGAAACAGATAGAAGGGGATGAGGGGAGGAGAGAGGGAGATAGACTGGGGGAGAGATGAGGAGAGAAAGGGTTAGGAGAGGTGAGATGAGAAGATGAGTGAAATGTAAATAATTAATAAAGTTAAATAAGTATGGAATATGGATAAAATCCATAACCAAAATAAGAGAGACGAGACAAAGGACGTATATCTTAGATTGCTGTATTTGAAGAGAGTCAGAAAAGGAGACAATACAGTGAGCATACCATAGTGGTAGCTTTCTAAATCTCTCTCTCTTCCAAGATGGAAGTTAACATGTATATAAAGAGTACAGTTATAACAGTATAAGTCGTGGGACTCGTTCATTCGTTCCCAGATCATAACAAGGAAGACAGTGACACGTAGTGTTGGTAACTTTCCACTAGTGACATACAGTATAAACCAAAACATGGCAACCAAAGTTACTATGACCTGTAATCTATTAGCCTGAGCTTACAGTATCCGACCAAAATGTGGTCTCCTATACTGTAAGTTCAGTTCATAATATATCCTTATATGGTCATATGAGCCTCATACACAAACCAGAGAATTATGTATCATAATTCTACCCTATCAATGAGACGAGGAGAGAGCGGCACACAGAGACGGAGACTAGGAGAGAGATTTGAAGAGAGAGACCAGTGGAGACAAATTGGGAAAGAAGGGTGTGGGTTGTGAGTAATAAGATTGAAGCTGGAGGACACAGTGACAAGATTCATGTTTTGAATGAATTGAACAGGTTTAGGTCCAAAAATGTAATTCGACTAATAGATTTAGTTGATTATAAAAAAAAAAGCGAATAGACGATTTACAAGCTTTACAAGATTGCGACGCATTGAAAAGTAAACGATATAATACACACCAAGGAAACAATCGATTGCTGCAGCCCTGTTCAACTCCCGCCGCAGCCACGTGCCCTGTGGAGAGTGTCCTTGAGCAAGACACCCGAGCCCCGTACCCACAGGGTAAGTCCATCTGGACGAAAAGGTCTGCTGAATGATGGAAATTTTACAAGGCAGAAGGAGAATGAAGGATCAATATCGTGGGAGAGAGAAAGGAAGGACATATTTCTAGTGTGACCTCCTTTATCAAGGAGCCAAAACCAAGGAATTTGACTCTTCGCTCCCAGTACTGTATTATATGAGATGTAACAAATACATGTCTTAAATCTAGAAGTTAATTGGTTGAAAGAGACCATATAGGCCAGGGGTCTTCAAAGTTTTCAGGCCAAGGACCCCTTAGATGAGATAGAAATGAAGCAGGGACCCCCACTACATATTATATAAAATTGTGTTGCAGAAAAAACATTGATTTCGTAGACAGCTTAGACGTGTTAAACAGCACTGTCGTCATGTTGGAGTAATGTGTATTTTCAGACATTTAACCACTTGAACCGTCAAATACTTTAGTCTGCTCTTCTCTTCCCTCTACAAACCTCTTTGCCAAAAATAGCCAATCTACAAGCTTACAACGCCTCGCTGCGAGGAGTTGTAAGCTTTAACTCAGAATAGAGATGCTAGGGTTCAAATGGTTAATGTAAAAAACATGATCCTATCACACAAAGATTTGGCGGCCCCCGTGAAGTAAATCTGAGGACCCCCTAGGGGTCCCGGACCCCCTGTTGAAGACCCCTGGTATAGGCTATAACAAGGTGAGATCGAATACAGAGGGAGCCATAGCAGGTGGTAAGAGAGAGAGAGATAGTGCTTCTATCATCTTCCATAAAGATGCAGGAAGATCAAGAGAGAAAACCTTTAACAAAGAAAAAGAAGGAAAGAGACCTTTAGCAGCTGGGAAAGAAGAGAGAGAGACGGGGAAAGGAAGTGACAACATTTTCCTCAGTGTGACCTCTCACTGAGTTGAGGACAGAGGAAAACAGGCTATGAGAAAGAGAAAGAGAGAGAGAGAGAGAGACTCCTTCGGCCAGATGGTCAACGAGAGAGACAGGAAGATGGTCGCACTACGTTGACCTCTCCACCGGTGGAGGAAGGCCAGTAAACAGAGTGAGACAAACAGAGGGGCAGAGAGATGGTGCAGTAGCAGTGTCCTCCTTGCCGTGACCTCTTAGAAGAGAACAAGGAAATAATGTAGGTAAACACGGCCAAAAGACAGCAGCTACAGCAGAGGTACTGTACTTTACTGTAGGTGTGTGTGAGACACAAAGAAAACTCGTTCAGGTGACATTGCAGCCTGACACTCAGCCTGAATTTACATTTCGTTTCACTCCATTATTCAGTCTGAAAGCCCTTCCTACTGCAGCCGTTTCTGGGATGGGCGTTGCCAAAGTTGCAGTCTTCTGCGATTGGTTCACCGCCTGATCAATCACAACAGTAGCAAAGCAGATGACGTCGTTGTTAAGCGACTCATATTGGTGCTAATCAAAGAATCTGACAGAATAGGAGCCCTACTAACTAGTAATCAAACACAGTAAAACATGTCTGCTACTGATGTTTCATAGCCAGATCGATAGGATCGCATGTTACCGCGGCGGGTGACGCAGCGTTTGTTTATGTTTGGGAATGTGCGGTACGGTCTGGCGCTGCGTTATTTGGACATGAGTTCTTGGAAAACCCCACCCACGCTGCTCAGAAGCCCTGACGTCATCGAGTTGAAGCGACGCTGATTTGCCGTACAGATTTTCAACCGAGCATTGAGAGAGTCACCAGACCCCTGAATCGCCTAAACAAATGTTTTAATGTGAGTGGCTAGCGATTCAGGGGCTGGAACCAGGCTAGTGACATCGTACACAGTACAATCCTCAGGGTTCGTTTGTCCACTTGTAACTCTGAGAGTGTACAAAATGTGACCAAATGGACCCTTACAAATCCATTTGATTACATGTGTGCACTGTTTTACTGTGTAGAGGTGAAGGAGTAGGTTGAACACTGCACAGCATACCATTTCAGAGGCACGTGTATACGCAATGTGGATGTTTGTTTGAGCTCCTCGTACCTCCTCATGTCCATCGACTGTGAGGGAAGCAAACACGGAAACACAGGAAGTGACACGTAGGAGACACTTCACCTTCCAATGGGCAACAGGTTGGAACGCAGCCAATCCTGATGCTCGGTGTGTTCAGGATTTATCCTAAAATATGGATTGTCTCCCATGTGGCTGCTTTGCTTTGTCCGCAGATGCAATTATCAGTAATCAATGCACACACTAGCTGAACAGTCTTCCCCCGACAGAGTATAAAGCTGCCTGAGAGACAGACAGATGTGTAGGAAGATAGCAGTGTCAGCCCACTGCTACTGTATGTACGGAGCGAGCCCGGAGACAGCCAAGTTAGGAGAAACACAGGCAGTCGATGTCCGTCTGACAGCTCGTCTATTAAAGATCAATACATTTGAGCTGATAAATATGTTTCTCAATCTTTATTCACATCTGCACGTACCAGTTTAAAACTTTGTTATCAATATTATGTTCTTTCCAAAGAGTTATACTGAACATATGTTCCTGTCGACAGTACAAGGCTCATTCCCTTTACCCTCGCCCCACTTCTTTTTTTGCTTTTTCAGCAAAAGATAAGCGCTATAGATGATTCAGTTTCTTCATAAAAGCCTAGTTTGAACATTACCCTTACACAGTCAAATCCACCGTGGCCATTTGGTGCACATTTGAGGATTTTACTTTGCACTGGAAACGACAGCAAAGTCGTGCAGGAAGGGACTCAGGAGAATGAGACGGAGAGAAGGAGACTGTGGTTTTCTTTTAAAACCGAAGTGACCCAGGCAGGCCACATGTGGTCGTGCTACATATGGTCCTATTGTCTTCAGACTAGAGTGATTTATACATTGCCATCGTGCCACATGGTGGGGGGTGCCGCGGCGGACGAGAGGCCAGGAGCCACTCCCCGCTGCTGTAAACAATTGCCATGGAAACGGGGGGTCTGCCGAAAAGTCTGTCGCCGCGAGCCGCGGGGTACACTATTGACGCCCGTTTGACCCCCGACCCCTAAGGAGTCCATTCCAGCGTTCCCCTGGCGGGACGTCATTATCCGCTGCCGTCAGATCTAAAACGCAGCGTGTCCAAAAAAAAGAGACAGCTATTCGAGGCTTAATCACTTTCAACCTGCCGTCTCTATTTTGGGGTTTGTCATTATAAACTAATTTCTTCTGAAATTCGCATAGCGGATCTACAACCTCGCAACGCGTCAGATCACAATGCGTTGTCAGCTTGTAGATCTGCTATTTTCTCCACCCATCATATGAAGTGGGTCTTAAGAAGAGAAATTGGCCTACTCAATCCATAAAGTACCACGTGGGTCTTCATTTATAATGAAAAAGGAATGAACCGACGGTGAGGTTTAGAGCAGATGTCTTCAACGTTTTCAGGCCAAGGACCCCTTAGTTGAGAGAGAGATGAGGCAGGGACCCTCCACAACCTTTTCATAGATTCCATATAGTTTCATTGTTTGACAGCACAATCATCAGTGTATTTTGGATTCATGTCCATTTGTGTTTTCAGATATTTAACCACTTGAGACCGTCACTACCTAATAAACCTGACCTTTCACTCTGTACTTAGTCTGCTCTTTTCCCCCTCTACACCAAACCTCTTTGCCGAAAATAGCCGATGTAGATCTGCTATTTTTGGCTACAGTTCTCAGAATATGGACACTAGGTTATTTATACAAGTGGTTAATATAAAAAGGATTGGAAGAACTCTGAGTACCCCTAGGGGTCCCGGACCACCTGTTGAAGACCCCTGGTTTAGAGGATGGATGAAGACAGTTTTATGAAGACGGTCCGGTTGGAGAATCATTAACACATCTGTAGATGGCCTGGTTAATGTTTGTCCCGTGTAGTCACAGCCCAACACACAACATCAATGGGTTTAGCCACATACGTACACCCCTTGCATCCCTATTCAGGCCATGTCAATAGGCGAAAATAGACAAACATCTGGCAAAAATGAATGAACCTTTGTTGAAAATATGTGCCAGTTCGGCAAAAATAGCCAATCTACAAGCTCACAACACGTTGTGATCTTGTACATCTTCCATTTTTGCTGTTGACATACAACTCTCCTCTCTTAACACATGGGAAGCCAAGGTTTCTAACATTTCTAGCTGTTGCTGCTGCCGTTGTTCACTTACACTTTAATTTTGAAGAGCCTCGGAAGCTTTGTGCGTGTGCACGTGAGTGTCCACTGACGATTGAGGAGGATAATCCATTTGTTTACAAACGCTCGCGAAACTAAAATCCAAACCGGGGCCGACCATCACGGTAAAGTGTTGCCGTGAAAACAGGCAGATCTCTGCTTCCCTGGCGTTCTTTGCACCTTATTCATAGATGAAGCTGTTTTTATGTTTCAGCCTAGAATGGAAGTCAATGCAGCCTAGACCATCCATTTTGTTTCTCTGCGAGCCACGGTATGACGTATGGACCAGGGTCTTTTACAGACAACACAACATGCGCGCAGCTGCACGCTGCACAGTTAACCCCTATATATATATATATATATATATATATATATATATATATATATATATATATATATATATATGTTACAGTGTTTTTGAGACGTTTTCTAGTGCAGCTACTCCCTTTGCGCCACAACAATATTTACTATTCTTTCCCCTTGGTTTACACATTCTAACAGCGCTGAGTCGGCTCATGCAACCTTCGCTACACTTGACAAGGCAACACTCTCGCTATCGCTTGCTCGGCAGTGTCTCAAGGTCGCCTGAGATGGCGTGCCTCCGTCATGGTCAGTAGAAAACAGGCACTCCTGGTCTCAATCTCACTGGGTCTCAAAAACACTATGACATATAACTCGCATGTTTTTGTAACCAGAAAAACATTTCGTTAAAACATGATCGTTGCAATAGAGTGATTATTCAGTAATCAAATAATTCCGTATCTGTAGCTCTAATAAACAGGAAATACATTTTCAGGTTGGGGTATCGATTTGGTCCAATGAGGAGAGTAGGGCTGTCACAATTATTACATAATCGTCTAATCGTAATTATTTGACATTATCGCAATTATTTTGTCATAATCGTGAATGTTGAAAAATGTCAGAAATAGTGGAAATAGCAGATCTACAAGCTCACAACGCGTCGCATCGCGACGCGTTGTGAGCTTGTAGATCGGCTATTTCCACTATCAATGTTATTTTTTAAGTAGTAAGTTGTCAAATATGTCAGTAATTTATTTGTATATTTAGGTTATGTGTCATATCTACCATGTACAACTTCAAAGCCTAAAAGCCAAACAGAAATGTAATTATCAACGACAAATACACAATTAAATCGTTAATCGCCAATTATTTGAGTGACAATTAATCGTCATGTAAAATGTCATATCGTGACAGCCCTAGAGGGAGGGGATAATTTCAGCTGTTCCAGTCCCCTTTTTGCCTGCTAATGTTTTGTTTCATCACTTTCAATTTCACTTGTTTATGCGTATGAGTTCTCTCTCCTGATTAGATCAAATTGATGTCTCGACCTGAAAATGAATTTTCTGTTTACCAAATAGCTGGAGAGACGGGGCGACACCCTGTTTTGGAATATAGTGCCATTTACCACTTATTAAAATATCCCTTACAGCCCATTGCCCTAGAGGTCACATCAAATATGGGTTGATAACTATAATTTTAACTGTCCACCATAGATATAGTTCAATATAGGAATTACAATTGTGAATATTAGGATTTCAAACGCAACAGTTTGTAAGTATGCAGGGTAGTGCACCACATATCATCCACTCAGTGCACGCACGCACACACACACACACACACACACACACACACACACACACACACACACACACACACACACACACACACACACACACACACACACACACTTTGTATGCGTAAACGCATGCAGCTGTGTGTGTACACACAATTTAACAGGGCAGTCAAGCACATACACATGGGTATACACACGTGCTTCAAGATAAACACATGCAACTGCACACACAGACCACACACATCAATGACTATCAGGGTAGTGCATATGTTCACTGTGTAGCACGTGCATGTGGGTGGATGCATGCACACACACACACACACACACACACACACACACACACACACACACACACAGTAGAAGAGCCTTAGTCTCTATGCTGTCCTACGGATGGGAGGCGGCTAGTGAGGAGATGATCGCCATGGCAATGTGAAATTTTGAATATTTATTGAGGATTAGAAGTGATCAATGCCTAATCTGGATGAGGCAGTTAGGATTTATTCTCCCTCGGTGGATGTTTCAGGAGAGATTTGGTGTCGGGGAGGGGAGGGGGGCGCAGAGAAACAGTGGAGAGAGAGAGAGGGAGCTGTGCGTGTGTGCATGTGCGTGCGTGTGTCTTGAAAGATATCCAGAGAGGCCAGGAGGTAGGTAGCGATATTCTCTGTCCTAAAACAATGTTTTGTTACCATGGCACCTGACAGACTGGAGATGTGGGATTTGTTTTGTCTTTTTTACATCACCAACGTGTGTGTGTGTAGCAGTGTCTCCCTCTGTTCATTATACATACAAGAGATAATGAATGCATAGCAGGTCATTGTTGAGTAATAAAGGGTGATCAGGGTCTTATCACCCTGAAGGGGTTTATTTCTAAACAATCACCTGCTATCCATTCATTATATGATTATGACATGGCTACTTTATGAAGCAATTAATACATTGACAGAAAATGTAACAACAAAACAACGTAATTAGTTTTATAAAGATTTGATTGCTTACGGTAAAGAAAGATTATGCCAGGCGCATCTAGCCGAACAGGCCGGCTAGCAAACCTCTGGTATGAAGTGTTGATTATGCATGTATTAATCAATATTCTATACCCTTTTTTTTATTAATGTTTTTCGCTTTGGATGTTTTCAAAAAAAATCTCTTTAGTGTGCTGTTTAGCTGTAACATGTCATTGCTTGTTTACATGGCTGCCTTGTTCACTTGAAACAGAAAGGTAGCGTTGTGGAATTCTGGATCAACCAGCAATTGATGAGGCAAATAGGAGTCGAGACGATATTCTAGGTGATGATGGTTATGCTTTGTGTCTGTGATATCATGGAGAGAAGTACAATAACACAGGGCAAAGGGCAATTTTGGGCAATTTTGCATCATATGAGTCATCATGCTGCATCATATGATGCAAAATGCATCATCATTCATGCTGAAATACTAAAATATCTCAAAACACAGATTGAACACAAAAAATAACTCAGGATTGTGTTGATCGTGTCCCAAACAACAATAAAATAAGATATGGTTGCCCCAGAGGTGAACTGGCCCTTTAAACTGTAGCTGCTTCAAGGGCAAATGAAAAGATCAGGCCTAGTGGAAACACCTATTGGCTCGTCCAAGCTACCAAATATCATAATTTATTGTAGAAGTATTATAAGGGATGGTAAAATATAAAGGTTAGATATAAGCAGCTATATCATTTCTCCATCTTTGTAGCTGCCAGTGTGAATGCAGCCTACTGTAAGTGGTTTAAAGGTCCGCTGGATGCTTCCATGCTGCATCCATCCTGCATTAGTACTGAGTCCATTACAAAGCAAACACCTTCCCGTCCACGTAGAAAGAACAACGCATTCTTTAATGATCTACAGCAGTGGTTCTCAAACTTGGGCCGGGACCACAAGTGGGGTCCCCAAATTATTTTGTTGGGACCCAGATGATTAGCTTAATGTAATGTTTTTTTCTCACTCAACGTTAAACAAACCAACACACAGTATAAGTGTATACAGGGTATCTGCACATTTATAAAGTGATAATTTAAGGACTTTCAAGACCAATACCAATACCAAACTGGCCAAACTGTTAAATATTCAGTAAGCAAGAGGCGGACATTGTGAAAATAGACGATCTACATGCTCACAACGCCTCGCAGTGCGAGGCGTTGTGAGCATGTAGTTCGGCTATTTCCACAATATTTATCTGAGGAACCGAGTCACATTGTAATACCTACAATTCCAAGTGCTTGTCAGGGTGAGGGTCCCCAGTTCAAATATGTTTATTTTGGGGGTCACGGCCTTAAACAGTTTGAGAACCCCCGATCTACAGTGACCTGAGAAAGTTGTCTTAAGTTCTCATGTTTGGGTGTGATGCGTACTGGTGTTGGGTGTGATGCGTACTGGTGTTGGGTGTGATGCGTACTGGTGTTGGGTGTGATGCGTACTGGTGTTGGGTGTGATGCGTACTGGTGTTGGGTGTGATGCGTACTGGTTCATGTTGGTCTCCGACTCTAGTAGCGTTCCAGTAGACATGTTGACTGGTGCAGAGAGGGGTGGCCATGGAGTCATGTTTGATGTTGTTGAAGTTGTAGCTGTGATGTAGGCCTGTGGCGTGTGTGGGATGTTAACTCTTTCATCTCCTGCGCTGCTGTGCTCTCTGATCCGTCAGGGGTAAGGTGTGTGTGTGTGTGTGTGTGTGTGTGTGTGTGTGTGCGTGTGCGTGTGTGCGTGTGTTTTAATACATCTGATCCTTCTACTTTGTGATTAGTGGTGTGTAAGACTGATCATCCCAGCGATGTCACGCTATGAACCTCTTTATTGCACTCTCTCACTATCTCTCTCCATCTCTCTGTGTGTCTCTCTATCTCATTGCTACTCTCCCACCCTGTCTATCTCTCTCTCTCGCTCTCTCACACACACACACACTCCCTTTAATGTGTATGTGGAGGAGGGAGGGGGGCATTTTGAGGGCAGTACTCCCATGGGAACGGACCGCTAATCTGTGTCCACGGCTCCCATCACTTTACCCAAAATATCTTCCCTGAGACAGGTTCCAGCTCTGTGTTCGTGCGTGTGCAACTGTGCATGTGTGCAAGCAGCTAACTGACCCAGAAAATCCCTAGCATGCGGTGAAATGTCACATCTCTCATCAGACCAAATGGATGAGTTATCTGGGTTGTTAAACTTGGGGTGTGTGTGTGTGTGTGTGTGTGTGTGTGTGTGTGTGTGTGTGTGTGTGTGTGTGTGTGTGGGAGAGGGAGAGAGAAAGGGAGAGAAAGTGGTTGGATTGTCTGGTTGGATAAGTGGTTAAAAGTGTTTGTGTGAGTGTGCACGCATTTGTACTGTCATCATATTCCATCTAGTTGGGTTATTCAGTTCGTGTGTATGTGTGTGTGTGTGTGTGTGTGTGTGTGTGCGTGTGCGCGCGTGTGTTCGTTCATCCCAGCATGTCTTCTTGTCCTTGCGAGTCCAAATGGCCCAAAGTAAGGACATTTTGTCCATTCCGTTTGAAAAGAGGCCATTTCTTTGTCAAATTTAGCATTAGGCCTAAATTTAAAGCAGCAAATGCAGCCGTTATGGGTTATATATAGGTCAGTGGAATACCCTTGAAAGTAAACTGTGTGTGTGTGTGCGTGTGTGTGTGTGTCATGTTTTATGTGTACAACATATTTTCCTCTTCCAAATAATTGCGTTGAGTTAAACATGACGTGAGTGTAACCTGTGCATACATTTCCATTGTGGTAAATGGTGCATCTATATAGCGCTTTATTCCAAAACGTTTTCCATAGATTGTGCATTACATTCACACAATCACATACATTCGTAGACCAATGGCGGAGGAAACCATGCAAGCCACCAACCAGCACATCAGGAGCAAGGGGTTAAGCATCTTGCTCAAGGGCACTTCGACACAAACTCTGGGGGAGCCCGGGATCGAACCTTGGGCTTCTAAATCCGGCCGCTCTACTGGCCACTCTACCCCTGAGCCACTGCCGCCCCCATTGTGGTGGGTTTGTATGTAAGGTAACTGTTCTGTTGTGTCTCTTGACAGTACAGCAGGGTTCCCCAATAGGCGGCCCGCAGGCCATTTCCGGCCCGCGGGGGGCTACTGTCATGCCCCCACCAACCCCAGTAATAATGGTGGTATAAGAGCAGCAACACTAGTATATCGTCATTGTTGGGTGGAAAACCCGTATCTCCAAATTTGTATGTTCTTTCGCAAAGTAAAGCCCTGCTTCATCAAACAAGGCCGTCGCACAAAAGTAGTGAAAACAGCAGATCTACAAGCACACAACGCCTCGCAATGCGAGGCGTTGTGTGCTTGTAGATCGGCTATTTCACTAGTTTAAATCATTTTTTAAATGATAAATGCAAAACAAACGGTTTTGGACATACAAGATTTTCACCCGACAACGACGATATCTGAACTGTCGCTGGAGTAGTGGGAACACTTATAGATCCAGTCCTATTTTAATGACCGCGTATGCGGGGCTCGCGTTACTCACACGCGCACGACTTCACAAGCTTTGAAAAGCCTGATGTAGTCTGGCAGGAAAGGCCCCACTATACTTGCAGGGTGGGTGACTGACGTTTCAATATAACAAATCTTCCTCCGAGTCAAACTGATTAGGAAGATGTGTTAAACATCGAAACACCAGTCACCCGCCCTGCAATTAGAACGTGCAGACCAGTCGAGTGCTCCATTATTTTATTTGGGATGTCTTTTATGAAGTTCCCAGATGGTATGCTTTTTGATACAGTTTGTCCTTGTTGAGCACCGAGTCCTAACGACTGTTGGCTGAGGCGCGTAGACATCTCCTTATTTGTATACCCCACTACACTTGGTTGCACACTGAAAATTGAAAATAATCGATCTACCAGCTCACAACCCATCGCACTGTAACATGTTTGCGAACGTATAGATCGGCTATTGTCAGAGTGCACGACACTGGCATGCAACTAAGCATAAATCCCCCCCCAACACGTGTTGTCCATGTTGACATTGTACTGTGTGTGTGTGTGTGTGTGTGTGTGTGTGTGTGTGTGTGTGTGTGTGTGTGTGTGTGTGTGTGTGTGTGTGTGTGTGTGTGTGTGTGTGTGTGTGTGTGTGTGTGTGTGTGTGTGTGTGTCTGTGTGTCTGTCTCTGTGTGTGTGTGTGTGTGTGTGTGTGTGTGTGTCTCAGTAGCGTCTGGGAGAAAGAGGAAACACAATCAGCTCTTTGGCTACATCAGTTTTTATTGCCTAGCTCCACGCACAACCCACAATGCAGTGATGCTGAATAGACAGAACTCAGCCCAAGTGCACGCGTGTATGTGTGCGTGCGTGTGTGTGTGTTTATGTGTGTGTATTTGTGCATATTTGTGTGTGTGTACGCTCACATGCCATGTGCATTCCAGTCTGGATTGTACAAACACGTGAGAGAGAGAGATAGTCGTGCGTGCGTATGTACTGTATGTGTTTGTTTGTGTACTTTTTTTCCCCGTCCTTTGTGTGTCTAACTGGACACACACTGGCCTCTGTTGTGCCCGTTTGGGAAAGTGTGTGGGCAGCAGGGGCCACCATAGTGACATTGTATGTGTGTAGCTGTCAGGGGTGTCGCACTAGATTCTGGGCCCTGGGTACTTTAACTATTGAAAAAATAGCAGATATACAAGCTCACAGCGCGGCACCAAGTGCCGCGCTACGAGCTTGTAGATCTGCTACTTTGGAAAAATCTTGAAAATGTCTTTGAATATATCAAATCCTTCTTAAGTTTTTTATTTTTTGGAAAAAAAACATGTTTCTACATAGTGGTGCACAAACCTTTTCATGTGAGGGACCCCCAAAATGATATGTATTTGGCCATGGACCCCCATCTCAAAATATTTAGTACAGGGACCCCCCAGAAGCAAATTTGGGTTGCAAATGTTTGCTTAAAAAAATAAATGTATTCAAAGATTTGCACACATTTTCACGACTTTTCAAAAATAGCAGATCTACAAGCTCGCTGCGCGGCACTCGGTGCCGCGCTGTGAGCTTGTAGATCTGCTATTTTTCAATAGCTAAAGTATAAAATAATTGAGGCCCCTCCACCATGGGCCCTAGTAACTCAGTCCCACTTTTCCCGTATATTTGTGATTATGCATGATTGGATTGTGAGAACACCGGGGGTTTTGGGTGCACGGCGCTGGGACGTTGCTTTACCTCAGAGACCGTCGTCTCCAGCTGGAAAATCAAGTTTGAAGCTCCAGATTATTATCATCATTTATTCATATCATTGGTCCTCGTGGAACTAATTTTATCCACAATCCAATTTGCATATTGCTCCTTTATCTGTCTGCATCTCTCTCTCTCTCTCTCTCTCTCTCCCTCTCTCTCTCTCTCTCTCTCTCTCTCTCTCTCTCTCTCTCTCTCTCTCTCTCTCTACCTACCTATCCGTCTACCCTCCCCATTTCCCGCCCCCCTCCTCCCTCCCTCCATCTATCAGGGATCTTCAACGTTTTCAGGCCAAGGACCCCTTAGTTGAGAGAGAGATGAAGCAGGGACCCCCACAACCTTTTCATAGATTCCATAGTTTCGTCATTTGACAGCACAATCATCAGTGTATTTTGGATTCATGTCCATTTGTGTTTTCATATATTTATCCACTTGAACCGTCAATACTTAAAGGGCCACTTCACCTCTGGGACAACCCGATCTTATTTTATTGTTGTTTGGGACACGGTCAACACAATCCTGAGTAATTTTTTGTGTTCAATCTGTTTTTTTTTTTATATTTTAGTATTTCAGCATGTACTAGTGATGCATTTTGCATCATATGATGCAAAACGCATCACTGATGATGCAAAATGCATCACTAGTACATGCTGAAATACCAAAATATCTAAAAACACAGATTGAACACAAAAAATAACTCAGGATTGTGTTGATCGTGTCCCAAACAACAATAAAATAAGATCTGGTTGTCCCAGAGGTGAAGTGGGCCTTTAATAAACTTGACCTTTCGCTCTGTACTTCTTTTTCCCCTCTACAACAAAGCTCTTCTGCGAGGCGTTGTGAGCTTTTAGATCTGCCATTTTTGGCTAAAGTTCTCAGATTACGAATGCTAGGGTTCAAGTGGTTAATATAAAAAAGAAGGAAAAAAGTTTCTATCACACAAAGATTTGGAGGACCCCCTGTAGTAACTCTGAGGACCCCCTAGGGGTCCCGGACCCCCTGTTGAAGACCTCTGTCATACAGTATTTCTCTCTCTCCCTTTTCTTTGACCTTCCTTCTTTCTCCCTTCCTGCCTCACCTCTGTCTCGTTGCCTTCATCCTTGAAAGGATTATTGTGGATAATTGAGTCATTTCTCCATGCCACTTTTCACTGTTTAAAAAAAATAATAACTAAAATAGCTGCAAGCTCACACGTTTCGGACGGATAATGTGGTTTAGCGGGGGGAAAGAATCTAATGATTTATGATGAATAGCTTTCAGTTGTATAACACTAACATTTACCAAGTGCCTTCACAAGCGTGTAAAACCCTTACCCAGAGGACATATTCTCTCTGTCTATCCACTCCCTCTCTGGTGTGACTGTTTCCTCGATTTCTTCCTCCCCTACTCGCTCTATACGGTTTACAGTTTACAGTTTAGGCATTTAGCAGACACTTTTAATCCAAAGCGACTTACAATAAGCAGGTAATACATCAATATAATAACCAAGATAATATGTCAGTACATCAACAGCAATATAACAATGCATAGGAATATCAATCTAGAAAAACAATGACATAGGTAGACCACAAACCTAACCAGTAAAAAAAGTTTCTAAATCCTAAAAATGCTATCTAGCTTCATGTGTGGTCATTGAGGGAAGGGGAGTGTTACAGTAGTGCTATGGGTTTAGGTGGAGTCAGAAGGAGGTGAGTCTTCAGTCCACGGCGGAAGCTAGGGAGTGAGTCTGTAGTTCTAAGTGCGACAGGGAGTTTATTCCACAGTTTGGGGGCCAGGAGGGCAAATTGTCTGGGACGAGTGGATTTTTGTCCTGGGGATTTTAGCGAGGGTTCTGTGTCAGCATCCCTGCGTTGGCTGATCTGAGTGAACGGGTGGGGTTGTAGGGGTTGATCAGGTTCTGGAGGTATGGAGGGCTGCTACTGCATGTGCCTCGCTCGTTCTCTACCCCTCTCTCCCTGTGCCCTAACCCTGTATCTGTCTTGTCACCCTTTACCGTTTCTTCCTCCACCCCACCATCTCTCCATACTCCCGCTCTCCATCATCATGCTCTGACACCGTGTCCTACACCTTGGGTCAGAGTGGTTCCTCTCTCTCTCTCTCTCTCTCTCTCTCTCTCTCTCCCTCTCTCTCTCTCTCTCTCTCTCTCTGTCATCCCTGCTCCCCTTCCTCCCTTCCATCTCTCTTCTCTCCTTCCAGTGGTGTAAAGTAACTAAGTATATTTACTTAAGTACTGTACTTAACCCTTTCAGTGCCACCTTTTCACCACTAGAGGGCGCCCAATGGCCATAGAATCCACCATAGACAAGCGCTGTATATGCACAAGCTGTGCGCAGCCATGACGTGCCTCGCCTGAACACTTTCCTTTGTGCATGGACAGGAACAGGATGAAGTTAGCTTGAAGTTAGCTATTGGCTACCAAGCATTTTAGAAGCCCTATTTTCGGCGATTTAGCCATGATTAAACCTTGCACACCTCATGGATATGCATGGAACAGAGAAAATGAGCTCTAAAGATCATGGATTGCATTGGAGTGGATGGTAAATATCGGCGGCGCGACGCTCTCGCGGGCCGCCGATATTTTATATATATATATATTTTTATTTTTTTATTTTTAAAGCCGAACTAGTTCGGGATCGGCACCCTGATAAGGTCCAAATAAAGCCTAACTAGTTCGGGATAGGCACAATAAGAGTTAAGTACAATGTGGAGGTATTTGTACTTTACTTGAGTATTTCCAATTTCCAATATGTTTACTTCTACTCCACTACATCTCGGATCCAAATATTGTACTTTTACTCCACTACATTTAATTGGAAAATGGAGTTACTAGTTACTTTGCGGATACAATTATAATATTATAAAACATACATAAACCACTTTAGCCCTATTTTATACCGTGGCTATTTGAAAATAGCCGATCTACAAGCTCACAACGCGTCGCATGGCGACGCGTTGTGAGCTTGTAGATGTGCTATTTTCAAACATTTTGTACTTTTACTCTTGGTACGTAAAGTACATTTTGATGCCAACACGTTCATACTGTAACTCAAGTACATTTTGAATTACAGACTTTTAGTTGTAGTTTTGACAGAGTATTTCTATGTTGCAGTAGTGATACTTTGACTTTGTGATTAGTGGTGTGTAAGACTGATCGTCCCGCATCAAGTAAACTACGTGAGTAGTTTTTCCGACACTGGGTACGAGCCTGTGCTCCACCCCTCCGTCCAGCCATCTCTCTTCTCCCTCAGTACCTTGGGGTCAGGTCCATTCCTCTTCTTCTCCCTGGGGTCAGGTCCAGTCTAGTTTGTCATACAGACCCTCGGTCTGTTTAACGACGTCTCTCAGCACGGAGCCGTTCTCCAGGCAGGTTGCACGGCTAGCCGATGACTTATACTTTGCAATGACCTTCCAACAAAAAGTCTGTGTGTGTACGTGTGCGTGCGTGTGTGAAGATGTCTTGCTTAATGTGGCACAATCCCATCGTCCCACTCCCCTCTCTCTCTCTCTCTCTCTCTCTCTTTCTTCCTCTCCAAACTCCTCCACCCCTCTTTTCCTCTGCTTAAAGGCGATTAATTAAAAGCTCACTGGCTCTTCTCCTCTCCCTTATCAGTGAGAGTTGAGTACTTACAGTAAACCCCCAGGGAGGGGGGGGGGGGGGGGTAGAAGGAGAAGAGAGGAGAGGAGAAGGGAACCATGCTAATTTCAACCACTGGGATGTTGAAAAGAGAAGAGATTTCTGTTTAGGAATCAGTGCTGGAGGAGATGTGGTACAGTGTTTTATCTCTTGTCTGGGAAGAGATTCCCTCAACACACACACACACACACACACACACACACACACACACATACACACACACACTGTCTGATTTGTCAGTTGTCTTCAGTTCTTGGAGTTGTGTAGCCTCGGGTCGAAGAAAGCAGCAGCAGAATGTAAAGATGTCTTTGTAATCGTAATGATCAGTCTCTGTGGCTTCAATAGTTAATAAAAATCGAACCTCTGTTCAAAGTGGAGCTGTGTGTGTGTGTGTGTGTGTGTGTGTGTGTGTGTGTGTGTGTGTGTGTGTGTGTGTGTGTGTGTGTGTGTGTGTGTGTGTGTGTGTGTGTGTGTGTGTGTGTGTGTGTGTGTGTGTGTATTGCAGTTGAAAACAGCGCCCCTCCCTTAACATGTGTGGTCATAAAAGGTACTACACCACATTCTTGAGGCTACATACAGACAGACCCACATACAAACATACCTACACACACGGCCACGTATAGGGAGCTTGTGTTCCACACAGCTCCAAAAACACAGTCTGATGAAACTTACTGTACATTCCTGGAAAACAACAAATGGATTCACAGCAAATAACTGTATCTTTATTCAATAACACCACCAGAGGGTTTATTTCATTCAAATTATTATTCTTGTAAGGCATTTCTGCTTTTAGTACACTAGACTCGAGAGACACAGGTGTGTGTGTGTGTGTGTGTGTGTGTGTGTGTGTGTGTGTGTGTGTGTGTGTGTGTGTGTGTGTGTGTGTGTGTGTGTGTGTGTGTGTGTGTGTGTGTGTGTGTGTGTGTGTGTGTGTGTGTGTGTGTGTGTGTGTGTGTGTGTGTGTGTGTGTGTTGCTGACCTGTAATGAGCATATTCTCTCTGTCTTTCAGGTTGAAGCCGTTCATTACAGGACAACCTGCTAAGAGAATGGCCCTGGATCAGGTAACATCCATTACTCATGTCTGTCTGTCCATCTGTCCATCTCAGACTCTGTCTGTCTCTCCATCTCTGTCTGTCTGTCTGTCTGTCTGTCTGTCTGTCTGTCCATCTCAGCCTGTCTGTCTATCCATCTCTCTCCGTCTTGTCTGTCTGTCTCTGTCCATCCCCCCGGAGGAGTGAGATAAAGAGAGATCTTCATCATGCTCTATCTCATTTGTCTATCTCTCTATCATGCTCTGTTCTCTTCCTTCTATTTACCGTGAAGGCGTTTAGCAGAGAGCCTTATCCAGAGCGATTTAGAAAGTATGAGATCAGAGCAAATTACATGAACTAGTTGGCTATCTTACTTACTTACTACTGTGGACATAAGGCTCCATTGCATTCTATCCCTAACACTCGATCACATGCTGCGCCTCTCCCCATGAGGCGCAGCCCATGTGTCACAGTTCTGCGCCAGTTGGGTTTAGGCCTCCCAGGTTTTCTTTTGCCTGGTGGTGTCCATCTCAAGGCCACCTTTATGATGTGGTGTGGTCCTGTTCCATTCTGAATACATGTCCAAGCCATCTCAGGCATCTGTGTGTTATTGAAGTGATGGCCAGGGTGTCATAGGGACGGGAGGGACAGATGTCCTGTGTTTGCTGATTGAGTTCTGCAGAAAGGGGGAGGGGTGTTTGTGGAACATGTCCCGGAGGTAGATGGGGTGCCGTGCCCTTGGTCGCCTTGTAGGTCATCACCAGTATTTTGGATTGTATGTAAGCAGCAAGCAGAAAACCTGTGGAGAGTTGAAGACCAGGCGTGCAGTGGTGTTCTGGTTGGGTTATAGAACATTATGGAGGTTACTGAGCAGTGGTTCCCAAGCGTTTTAGCTCTAGACCCAAAAGAGAGATTAGACGTTTGCCCAAACTAGTGAAAACAGCAGATCAACAAGCTCACAACGTCGCTTTGCGCCGTGTTGAGAGCTTCTAGATCGGCTATTTTCACTGCTACTTAAACATTTGTTTTCTAATTGATGGAATTTCTTAGATTTATTTTTTTATTTCTTTATGAAATGACTGAAAAAACAATCTACATGCTCACAATAGAACCGTGTTGTACAAAATGTAATGCCTCAACTTAGTGCTCGACAGGGTGGGGGGTCCACAGTTACAATATGATTATTCTGGGGGTCGCGGCCTTAAAATATAGAGAACCACTGTTATAGAGCAGCGGTCTTCAACGTTTTCAAGCCAAGGATCCCTTAGTTGACAGATGAAGCAGGGACCCCCTCAACCTTTCCATAGATTCCATAGTTTCATTGTTTGACAGCACAATCGTCAGTCTTAACGTCTTGGGCTGTGATGCGTTGTGAGCTTGTAGATCGACTATTTTTGGCAAGAATTCTCAGAATATGGACACAAGGGTTCAAGTAGTTCATATAAAAAGAAGAAAAAAATAAGATTTGGAGGACCCCCTGTTGTAGCTAGCTCTGAGGACCCCCTAGGGGTCCCGGACCCCTTGTTGAAGACCCTTGTTATAGACTATAGAGGGTGTGCAGGCGAACCAGCAAGGAGGAGTGCAAGAAGGACGTTTAGGTCAAATATTCTTGAAACGCTTGCATTGCAGACATTATGCATTGATGTCACACTGCTTTATCTTTCAGTCACTGAATTATCCATGTCATTTTCAAATTCATCGTGCTTGGTCTGACGATAGTACAAGTACACCTTTTCATCGAGACATCTGGTCTTATTTATTTCATGTGCAAGTCTTACAAATGAAATGCAACGTAACGTTATGTTTGATTACATTCTTCATTTTACAGTGCCGACAATATCATTGCCAGCACTGTAAAACAAAGAATTGAATTAAATTGTGTTCAGAGACGATTGCTATGGTTGGAAAATATCGAAAATGAAAATGAGGGCCAGATATGGACAGGAGTATCTACACTTGCAGACACATTATAACAACGGTCTCAGTCAACATCACATATTGATATAAAGGCCCATAAGAGGTTGATGGCTTCATTCCTCTCCATAGGCACCGGAGGGGGGGTCAGAATTAAAAAGTTAAAAAGTTTTGTCTGTAACTCTGTATCAGGTAAACTTTAGTTAAAAGACAACTTTGTTTTTTTTACCACAAGGGTTCATATTTTAGATTGTAATTAGAGGCACAATGGTCTTATGCACACCTGATATAGGCTTAGAGATGGGTGCGTAGGTAGGGATCAGCGTATGTTCAAACATGCACAGATTGTACATATGACCCGCACACCATCTTACACTTGCCAAAACAACTCTTTTTATTGAATAAATGCAATGCTTCGGTCAACGACGATGCGGTCGCTGACCGAAACGACACATTTATTAAATAAAATATATAAACAAAAGAAATTGGCAAGTGTAAGATGGTGTGCAGGTCATAATACAATCTGTGCATGTTTGAAAATAGATTGTAATTAGAGAGTCTGTCTGTCTGTCTGTCTGTCTGTCTGTCTGTCTGTCTGTCTGTCTGTCTGTCTGTCTGTCTGTCTGTCTGTCAGTCAGTCAGTCTGTCCGTTACGTCACACTTTTGCCCTACTCATATCTCCGTCACTGTTGCCCCTATCCATGCCAAACTTTGCACACACACTCCTTGGATGGCAACTCACAACCTCTCAACCACTCATTTCTCAAATTGGCGTCTTCTAGCGCCACCATCAGGCCGACTTTTGCAAAACACATTCTTGGACACTACTCCTACAGATTTTGGAAAACTGTCCGTGAACGTCATGACGTCACCGTCTAACCCCCAATGTATTAGAAAGTGGCCTTAAAAGAGAATGCATTTTCCCCATGAGTCCTATCTGAAATAATAGGCGCTTTTCATCTAGAGAAAGCTTTCTCTCATATAAGCAGTGAAATGTTGGTGTGGCATGCACCACAGACTGTGCTAACAGTAACAGTAACACTAGGCTATATACCTGTAGATACGAGATAATATCAGTGGATATAAAAACAAACAGCACGGGTTTAAGAAAGGAAAAGTAACGCTGTACTAGAGCCATAAAATGTGAGCCATGGACCATTTTTCTGTGCAAGACATTACCTCTACCGCTGGCTATCCCTCTGACAAATTGCCCACGATTTGGCGCAATGCCCATGGGCATGCAGACATGGTCCAGCCAGCCATACGCTAGGCTTCACCTAGCCTTGTTTCCACATTCCTTCTCTTAGCTCCTTAATTCCACTCCAATCCTCCATCCCTGTCTTTCTCCTCCTCGCTACATCTGTCTCTCTTTCTCTACCTTTCATTTATCTTTCTCTCTTCCACTGCCCCCTCTCCCTCTCTCTCTCTCTCTCTCTCTCTCTCTCTCTCTCTCTCTCTCTCTCTCTCTCTGTGTTTTGTTGAGAACAGTTCAGGCTCATGATGGGGGCCGGGTCAACAAGCCCAGTTACCTAGCAACCCCCTCGCCTCCCCCTGGGAACGGGGACAGGGCGAGCGCTGCGATTGGCTGAGAGCTCACTGGGCATGCTCCGCTCCCTCACTCTGAATCCTTGTTATGTAATGTTGTCAGAGTCGAAGTTGACAGACACACACACACATCCTGTGTGTGTGTGTGTGTGTGTGTGTGTGTGTGCGTGCGTGCGTGCGTGCGTGCGTGTTGGCCGTCATCATTCACTGAATCTCGTGTTTGCTTCTTTCAGCAGAACCTCATTTCCGTACGGTCGTCTGTCACCCCTGCACACACACTCACACGGCCCCCTCCGTTGACCTCGGCATCAATTCGAACATTTTTCAACGCAGCCTTCAGAGTGAATGACAGACAGACAGACAGACAGTCTCACATGTAGAGAATGAAGCATAGAGATTTCACTCGAGATCGTTTGAACCTAAAGACAATGTCTTTGCACAGACGGGACGGTGACAGAGGTTTGAACTTTGGCGCCAGAGAGACCAATTCTTTGTGTACAAAATGGAGCCCCGACCAATGTCAGATTTGCAGAGTCTGAGGCTATCAACTTCCAATGTTTTGACTGATTATTTCATCAAATAGTTTTGAATGAATTCTAATCAATTTGAACATTTTGATTCAATTATGTTTTTCAAAAAATAGAACATTTAAGAATTGTCGATCTTGGGCTTCCGCTGGACTACTGGTCCAGGCGCATGCCACTTAGGCATTGCCACATAGGCATGGATGCCTAGCGGCGTCGCCCGTTAGATTTCCGATCCGGACGACCTTTGCCGCGTGTCACTCCCCATCTCTCCCCCATTTCCTGTCAGTCTACTGTCCTATCAATAAAGGCATATAAGCCCCCAAAAAATCTTAAAAAAGAAGAAAATGGCGATCTACAAGCTCACAACGTACTGCTACACGACATGTTTTGAGCTGTAGATCTGCTATATTTGAGGCGCAAACAAGTGCCTGTATACCGAGCAGCCGATGGCATTGTGCGCCGACGACATGCGCTCCCTCTGCGCATCTTAGTCAGTCACAGCAATCGGGGGCAGGGTATTGAGGACAACTGGTCTGGGAATAACTTACACATGAAGTAAACCACGGAGCATGTATTTAACCCATTTAGGCCTAGATTTATTGAATGCTTTAACTATTGAAAAATAGCAGATCTACAAGCTCACAGCGCGGCACCGAGTGCCGCGCTGCGAGCTTGTAGATATGCTATTTTTGAAAAAGTTGTGAAAATGTGTGCAAATCTTTGAATATATGTATTTTTAAAGGGAACGTTTGTAACTCAAATTTTGCTTCTGGGGGGTCCCTGGAACTAGATATTTTGAGATGTGGGGTCCGTGGCCAAATAAATATCAGTTTGGGGGACCTTCACATGAAAAGGTTTGAGCACCACTGACATAGTAGTCTCTCAAGAACAGACTAACTGAGCTAAGTGAAAAGGACCTTTCTTTGACGATGGCTGGCCAGATTGCTGACATAGAAACATGGGTTTTTCAAAAAACCTTAGAAGGATTCAAAAGACACTTATAGAATCGGGTCAAAATTCAAATTTTCACAATTTTTCAAAAATAGCAGATCTACAAGCTCACAGCGCGGCACTCGGTGCCGCGCTGTGAGCTTGTATATCTGCTATTTTTCAATAGTTAAAGCATAAAATAATGATACACAATAATGTGTAACGTTCTGAATGGGTTTTAAAGAAGAGGTCACAGCACACACTCTGGGCCTTCTGCCTCCTCACTGGGAGGCAAACCGCAGCCAAAAGTTTGATGGGATCCACTTTTACGCAGGAGTGCCATTACTTCTTTTCTATTCTTTTGCAACCTGCCTAACAGTATACGTGCGTGCTTGCGTGATGTCAGTGTGATGTGGTCTGAAAAGGGGTCTCTACTGAGTGGGTTGGGACCCGTGTGTGGGTTGTGGGTCCATTTTTATAGGTTGTGAGTAAAAATATCCTTTCGATTATTATTATTCATGACATTTGTTTTTAAAATGTTTTGGAAAAATCCCCCCCACCCCCACCCCAAAAAAAAAAAAAAAAAAAAAAAATCGACATTTTTCATGAATTAAAAAAATCGTAGAAATTCCATAAATTCATTGTTTAAGAAGTAGTGAAAATACCACAAGCTCACAAAGCGGTGCAAAGATCTGCTATTTTCACTATAGTTTGGGTCCCGGCCCGAATGTCTGATGATTTCTCTTTTGGGTCACAGGCTAAAAAGTTTGGGGACCACCACTGGTCTGGGGTCTGCTGCATCATTCTCTCCGGTCTCTCTCCTACACCGTCTCCCTCTCATCTCTTTGTCTCTCCTCCACTGTTGGAAGAAAAGGAACAGAGAGAGAGAGAGAGAGAGAGAGAGAGTGGAGGACTGGACCACCTACTCTCTCCATCCTCTAAAAGGAGTGAACGGCAGAGAGAGTGTGCGAGTCGATGCTGTTGTTGAGTGCCAGCGTTGGCAGATAATGACCTGGTCTGTTTGAAGTGGAGTTCCCACAGAAAGCAAGGACTGAACCCCCACACGGCTAGAGCTTTGCACACAGTCAGGCCATGGCTGTACTCTGATCCCAGATATCTGTGCGCTTGTTGGATTAGATACCCTGGACTTTAGTGCTCACGAGAAGGAGGAGAGCAGAAAAATCGCACAAAGACTGACATATCCCTCTGTCTGTCTGTCTGACTGCCTGTCTGTCTGTGTGTGTCTCTGTTTTTCTGTTACACGCAAGCGCACACACACACACACACACACACACACACACACACACACACACACACACACGTGTACTTGTATTACTATAGTTGTGAGGGCCAAATGTCCCCCACAATTATTATAGAGAAATAGACATTGTGAGGACCATTTTCCTGGTCATCACAAGAAAAATGGTTGTTTGAGTGTTAAAGATTGTTTTCATTTTTGGATTGATTTATAGCCTACTCATCAACCCGTCTTTTACAGACCAATATATATGAATGTATGGCAACAGAACACATTTCCTCCAGGATGAATGAAGTATACAGCTATCTATGGTTACGATCTACAAGCTCACAACGCATGAAGGCGTGACGCCTTCTGAGCTTTTTTAGATCTGCTAAATTCGGGTTTGTCACACCGGCGGTTAAAACTCAGGCTTTAGGGTTAAGTTCCAAAAATGTTGTAAAAAAACATAAAACAATTACTATCCTAAAAGTCTGATGTCCTCACAAGTATAGCAATGCACACACACACGCACGCACGCACGCACGCGCGCGCACACACCACTTGCCCCCTCTCCCTTGTCTCTCCATCCTGACCTAGTTACGAGCCTCTCCCCCTCCCATGTTCATACACTGGGTTTTACATTTAGTTGTTTTACTGGTTAATTAAGCAGACCGTAGACATGTTCAGACACAAAGGCAGAAGGAGGGTGGGAGGATGGATGGATGGAGCGGGTGGAGAGACGGAGGGATGGAGAAATAATGAAGCAAGTGGAAGGAAGAGGAGGGAGGGAGGGAGGGACTGATGGATGGACAGGGGTGGAGGAGGGATATGTGAGAGGGTGGGGTGGTACCAGTGTTGATTTTGTCGACTAAAAC
Source organism: Nannobrachium achirus (assembly GCF_963921795.1). Taxonomy (NCBI): domain Eukaryota; kingdom Metazoa; phylum Chordata; class Actinopteri; order Myctophiformes; family Myctophidae; genus Nannobrachium; species Nannobrachium achirus. The sequence continues at coordinate 51,125,730 of NC_137827.1, read as the reverse complement.
TATGACGGAAAATGTTTGTCGACTGTGTTTTTGTCACTGACGAAAACTAAATAAAATGAAATAAATACTAAGCTGTGATGACTAAAACTAAGACTAAATATATTGACAATTCCGTCAACAAAATAAAAACTAGACGAAAATGTTGGGGAGGGACTGGTGGAGAAGAGTCATTTTATGTTTGGTTGCTCTCCGGTGTTGCGGCTGCGACGCGTTGTGAGCTTGTAGATCGGCTATTTTCAGCACGCAACCAAGTGTAAAATCAGTCATTACGATACCATCAAGGCCTGCCAAAATACATTTTAGTTGACTAAATCAACTGCTTATTTAGTCACCTAAAAACTTCTGATCTTCTTCTGATATTCAGTCAACTAAAACTAGACTAAAACAAAAACTTGTCAGGTGACTAAATTATGACTATAACTAAATAACATTTTATGCAAAAGACTATGACTAAAACTAAATCAAAATTTGCTGTCAAAAACAACACTGGGTGGTAGAGATGAAGAAATGGACGGGTGGATGGATGGACAGGTGTGTCACACCAAATTCTGGGCCCTGGGTACAAGGGTTCACTGCGGGCCCCCCATGAATGTTCTTCATAGGGGGAGGGGGTTTAACCCATTTAGACTGGGAGCGCATTATTGCGCGTTATTTTGTGCTTTAACTATTGACAAATAGGAGATATACAAGCTCACAGCGCCGCACCGAGTGCTACACTGCAAGCTTGTAGATCTGCTATTTTAGAAAAATGGGTGAAAAGTCAGATTTTATAAAGTCTTCTTTGATTGATTGATTGAAGACTTTATTAGAAGTTTGCATAGGAAAAGGTACAGTTTCATGACGGTACAGTTCACTGGTACAAGGTCTACTAAAAGGAGATCCATGAAAAGACTAAGCTTATTTCCACTGGAAACCATTGAAGTATCTCATATAACATTGAATGACAGACAAATAGAACACAGTACTATGCAGTAGATATGTAAAGAAAAACAAAATAGAAGACAGTAAGTCAAAAACAAACAGTATATACAAAGAAGGGGCAGGGGAGGGTAGGGTTGGGCTAGATTCTTTTTTACCAGTTTCGAACGGCTGCTGCCTGTAAGTGGTTTTTCAGGGCAATTTTAAAGGATGCTAGTGATCCACACTCCTTTGTGGCCTTCGGTAAGGCTTTCCACATTTTGGTGGTATAGCAGAAAAAAGAGTTTGACCCTTTGTTGGTTTTGACTCTGGGTTGAAAGTGGAATTAATTTAAAAGTATTGCATCTAAATCCTTCTAAGGTTTTTGGAAAAAACCTATGTTACTATGTCAGTGGTGCTCAAACCTTTTTGTGTGAAGGACCCCCAAAATGATATGTATTTGGCCACGGACCCCCCACCTCAAAATATTTAGTTCCAGGGACCCCCCAGAAGCGAAAATTTGAGTTACAAATGTCAGCTTAAAACATACATACATTCAAAGATTTGCACACATTTTCATGACTTTTCAAAAATAGCAGATCTACAGGCTCGCAGCGCAGCACTCAGTGCCGCGCTGTGAGCTTGTAGATCTGCTATTTTTCAATAGCTAAAGTATAAAATAATTAAGGCCCCTCCACCTTGGGCCCTGGTAACTCAGTCCCACTTGTCCCCCCTTGTGACGCCCCTGGATGAAGACAATCAATAATTTTGATTTGAACGGGTAGAGCTGCTTGAGATTTGTATCTGGTTTCTGTGTTGACGTTGATTTGTTTTGTGTTATTCCATTAGTCTCACCAGTGAAACTAATCTTGTGTTAATTCAATGTAGAACACACGTCGGTGAGGAGGCTGTTCCAAACTGTTAATGAATTTTCAGAAACAATAAATCGTAACGACGATAAAATCTTATGGCAGATCAGAAAAATGCAATACTTTTAAATTAATTCCATTGAGGAAAAAAAAGTTAATTATGGAACAAATTCAGTCATATTCCTGTTCCTGATAACATAAGTCATATGGGTCTTCAACAGGGGGTCCAGGACCCCTAGGGGGTAGTCAGAGTTACTACAGGGGGTCCTCCAAATCTTTGAGTGATAGAAAGTTTTTTTCTCCTTTTTTATATTAACCACTTAAACACTAGTGTCCATGTTCTGAGAACTTTAGGCAAACATAGCAGATGTACAAGCTTGTAGCTTGAGCTTGTAGATTGGCTATTTTCGGCAAAGAGCTTTGGTGTAGAGGGGAAAAAGAGCAGACTAAGTACAGAGAGAAAGGTCAAGTTTATTAAGTATTGACGGTTCAAGTGGTTAAATATCTGAAAACACAAATTGACATGAATCCAAAATACACAGAAGATTGTGCTGTGAAACAATGAAACTATATGGAATCTCTGAGACAGTTGTGGGGGTCCCTGTTTCATCTCTCAACTAAGGGGTCCTTGGCCTGAAAACGTTGAAGATTCCTGGTTTAGATACTGGTGAATAAAAATATACACTACCGGTATATCCCTATGTGTACAAGCATTACTTGCTTTTGACTTGACAGGATCTTTTCACAGACACAAGCAAGCAATAGGATGCTAAGAATGAAATTGGATAATTGTCAACATCGCTGTGCATAAGCACTTAAGTACTTGATACAATACAGTCAAAACTAAGGACACAGTAGCCTGTGTCCTATGAAATAGTTTTCTGAAGTTTACATTTTATTGCAGGGTGATCAGATCCATTCAGAGCAGAACATGTTCTCTCCTGTGTTTTTATATAGGAGGAAAATGGAAATGATTGAAACTTTGGGTGAGCACAGTACGGTACCTTTAGAGCTCAGTGTTCTCACTATTAGGGCTAACTAAGATTAATAATACATGGGAAATGTAATATGCCAAAAAATGCTGTACTACAAGTAATTTTTCTATTATTTAATTGTTGGAAGACACATTGAGGGCTGAAACCTGTTCAGTCTCTTCTCTTTTTTGAGGGGGGTGCTAGATCAGTGTAGAGAGACAGGAAACCAAGAGACATACGAGACAAGACGGGGGTCGGATTTGAACCCTGGTCCTCGCTTTCACTAGGAGCATATGGTCTGTGAAACTAAACGGCTGAGCCCCCCTGCCCCCCCCCCCCTCCTTTCTTAGTAACAGCTTATTTTTGGATTACCGGTGGCCGTGGTGTTAACGAAAGTGCTCTCTCTCCCCCGCTGCGTTTTATTGGTCTCGTAGGATACAATCCTCCAGAAACAAAGAGGGAGATGACTGCTTAACGAGTGCCAGCTTAGAGTCCACACTGTGCCTGAATGAGGCTCTCCCACCGGCCTCTGTTGTAGGAATGGGGGACATACAGTATGGGAAAAAGCTAATATCACTATTTTGGACTAATAATATATAACAATAATAAGAACGTGCCACAAATGATTGTAAAACAGGGAAGAGGAAACACTTATACCTAGAAGAATCCCAAGCTATGGCAGTATTCATGCTTTGCTCTACCTGTTAAATGGAATAAAACCTCCTGGCTCTACCAATTTAACTGTACACGAGCAATTACATGATATTATATCAGAGCTCAAGGGTGAGATTCGAACCCGGGAACGACTCATCTCTGCTTAGTTTTCCTTGGCAATCATTATGTGACCCTTTAGGTTACACACGCGCAGAACATGCTACACTCTACAGTATGATATCGTCGTTGTCGGGTGGAAACCTCGTATCTCCAAGTTTGAAATTTGTATGTTTTTTTACAAAGTAAAGGCCTGCTTCATCGTACAAGGCCTTCGCACAAAAGTAGTGAAAACAGCAGATCTACAAGCACACAACGCCTCGCACCGCGAGACGTTGAGTGCTTGTAGATCGGCTGTTTTCACTAGTTTAAATCATTTTTAAAATGATTAATGCAAAACGAACGGTTTTGGACATACAAGGTTTTCATCCGACAACGACGATATGTGTATTCCAAAATATAACAAAAGATACAATTACAGATTGACTCTCTCCCACTCTGGAGGAGAAGTCATCCCAATGAGTTGGGTTATTGGTGAGGACGGGTCACATCTGTGCATGATCTCTGGGAACGTACCAGATAAACAAAGCTCTGGTTCAGCACAATGACACCATGCTCTTTATTGACTTGAGGAAGTCAATAAAGAACACGGAACACAGGACACGAGACATTGGAGAATCTGTCCGTTTCAAAGGAAAGTAAAGCTGTCCTTGGTTCTGTATTTGAGATTGGAGTGTGAGATAAAATATATGTACCTCCTGTCCCTCCATAATAATAATATTATTATTATATCCTTATTATATCCCAAAGGAAATAATAATAATATTAATAAAGATATTACCAGGTCAAGTTCCACGGGGAAATTTGTATTATAGAGCTGCACAACGATATTAAAACACACTCACATTGTACATGGCCATACAGTCAAACACAGGGGTCTTCTATGTTTTCACTTAGCTGAGAGAGAGAGATGAAGCAGGGACCCCCACAACCTTTTCATAGATTCCATATAGTTTCATTGTTTGACAGCACGATCAATGTATTTTGGATTTTCAGATATTTAACCACTTGAACTGTCAATACTTAATAAACTTGACCTTTCACTCTGTACTTAGTGTGCTCTTTTACCCCTCTACACCAAAAGCTCTTGCGAGGCGTTGTGAGCTTGTAGATCGGCTATTTGTGGCTAAAGTTCTCAGAATATGGACGCAAGGGTTCAAGTGGTTAATATAAAAATGGAGCAAAAAGAAGTTTCTATCACACAAAGATCTGGAGGACCCCCTGTAGCAACTCTGAGGACCCCCTAGGGGTCCCGAACCCCCTGTTGAAGACCCTTGGTCAAACACACGTCACGCACTCGCTCACAAGCTTTTTCCCATGGTTCCCCCTTTCTCCAGATCTCCAGCAGCAACCCGCTGCCTCAGGCCGATGAAGCCCCGCCCAGTTCGGTGGTGGTGGAGAGCGGCCCCGTGGTGGAGAGCGGTCCCGTGGTCTACGACGACGGCGAGGAGGAGGAGGAGGACGAAGATGAGCCTTGCGTCAGCGCCATGGAGCTGATGGGGAGCAACGGTCTGTTCTAGTTTATTGTAGTCTGATTAGGGCATTCACCAAATATTCGAATATCAAAATCACTATTCGAAGTTGTTCACCGAAGTCAATATTCGCTTCTTTTTATTTTTGTATTGTTTAGAATGAGTTATCAATGCCCTTGGTGGATGAATCTGTTAATGCTCTATACCAGGGGTTCTCAAACCTTTTTAGGCCGTGACCCCCAAAATAAACATACTTGAACTGGGGACCCCCACCCTGACAAGCACTTGGAATTGTAGGTATTACATTTAATGTGACTCGGTTCCGCAGATAAATACTGTGAAAATAGCAGATGTGAGCATGTAGATCTGCTATTTTCACAATGTTCGCCTCTTGCTTACTTAATATTTGACAGTTTGGCCAGTCCTGTCGAATATTCGACTAATAATTTGAATACTAAAAATCACTATTCGTGATTGTGAATGCCCTAAGTCTGATATGTATTCTGGTCATAGATGTAGATGCACACTTGTAGTCACTGCGCTGGCCATGGCTGTTCATTGGAGCCAATGCGTCAACGAGGCTGTCGTATAACCATGATAACAGTGGCCCTTTAGGGCGAGGTAGCTTCTTGCCCTTAGGTCAGGGCATGTGCGTTTCTGAGGTGTTGCTGTCATTCACCTGAGGTGATGAGGGTGACCATAAAATAAAAACTAGTGACAGTAAATAAAATGACAAGCGACACCTTTGTTTAAGTCTAGAATGTATCTCTATCACTCAATAATCGTTCTACACAAACTAATCTCTTAATTTATCCATTTGTAATTGGGCATTTATCGACCATAATCTATAATAATTCAGTCTCTCTCTCTCCCTCCAGATTATGGCAATGATGATTATGATGACGGATTCTAGCCCCCAGTGTTTTTGCATCTTAAGTTGGAACTGAACGCCTACACGGATGCAAAATGGCTACCGACTGGGAGTTGGGGCATCATCAAAGAAAAACAAGCGGATTGGTTGTCGTATGAGCCAATCAGGGATGTGATCAGCAGGAAACGGGGTTCATCTTATCAGAAGTTAATGGGAGTTGTGCCTCATTTACCAAAAAAAAAAAAAGACAACACTGAATGAAAAATCTAGGAGAAATCACATTGCTGTGTTCCAGTTGATCCATCCCATGTGTTAAGATGGACTTGGAGTGGAAAACAAACTGCTAGGATGTTTACCACCAGACAGAGTGAAATGAACAAGGTACGAATAGTTTGTCTCTTGACTGTGGCCATGAAAGGTGCATAATTCAAGCAGGGCAATGAGCTTTTAGCCACCTGCCAGCTGCTTGTTAATATGTTTAAGTTTACACCGCTGTGGCCCCAGTGGACGGAACATAGAAAATGTGCCTGCCTTGTTGATGTGAATGTTTTAATGTACCGTATGGTTTAATGCTTCAGAGACCCCTGGCCTGCAGGTCCCCTTGGTTTTCTGTCCTATCCTGTCGTTAATCGCATCACCTGTCCTCATTCCAGCTGTCATTATCCAATGATTAGACACTAGAGTAACAAGGTGATCAGGTGAATGCAATTAACCCTCTGCAGGGATTGAAAACCGGTACTGGGGTACCTCAAGGACCAGGGTTTGCGAGCCACTGGTGCAAACTAATGTTGAAAAACTAAAAACAGAACAAATAGAGGTATGGAAGACGAGCTTTAGCCTAACTTATTGTACCTAAACCTGCACTTGACAGCGATGACACTCGAGTAGCGTGTCTGCCTGCCCGATGATCTGCTGCCTGTACTGTCAAATATAACGATTATACCATAATCACATAACGTAGTATTTAAGGACGAGCTTTTAAAATGATCAAATAACATATCATAGCTATGTCAGTGTTACTTTGTTCACCACACACAACGAATCTACAGGAATTAGACATGGTGGTGGTACACAATGGATGTCATTCTGATTGAGTTGTTCTGCCAAATGCCACTCTTAAATGCCTTGACTTGAAGAGAAGAAGTCAGACATTTTAGTAAAGAATGAAACCCTAGGTTTATTTTTTACAGTAGTTTGTTTTCCGGTGCTGGTTAAACACTAAAGAAACTACTGAAGAAGTACAGACATAGCAGACTGCAAAAGGTTGACCTGATACATCTGCCACTAATACAATGAATAATGGGTGTTAGATTAGGTGTGCCAATGTGCAAGCGTTGACAATACTGTTGAACTGCTGTCTATGCTTGCACACCTAAATCTAACATGCCCATTACTAATTTTATTAGCTGCCGTTGCTGTACCAGCCTGCCATGTTTTTACCCTTAGGGTCACACTGAACTTCTATTCTGCCTATGCGGCGGATTCTGGCAATGCTTTTCAATAGGAACGGCACGTTTCTAGTTTTTTCGCAGAAATACGCGAATGGCAAAAACCTGCTACGTTACGATTGAAAAGCATTGGCAGATTCCGCCACATAGGCAGAATCGAAGTTTGGTATGACTGCACCCTTATGCCATTTTTACCATGTACAGCAGTGGTTCTCAAAGTGGATTCCAGGGACTCTGTGGGTTCCTTTATGGGGGTCTAAGTTGACCCATACAAGTCTGTAACTCTGACAGTGTACAAATGGAACCAAATGAACCCTAACAGGTTCATTTGGTTCCATTTGTACACTGTCAGAGTTAAGGGTAGACCTTGAAATGTGAACGTTCGAGAAACACTGCTGTACAGTAAAACAAACTTCGCAATCAGCCCAGGTAATAATTTAACAAATGACATGCCAGTCTTTGTAACATCTGTAATGGCAATAACGATTCTGACTGTTTATTCCTCTACACTACAGCCTTATTCGCCACCTTAAAGTATTTATTAATGGCCTTAGACTTGTGGAACTGCTGCTCCTGTGTTTGTGCCGAAAGCCAAAGTAGCCTATCTGCTGAAATGTTGCCTTTTACACACACAGCCGACCATGAGAACAGCCCAAGGTTACATGCATAGCAAAACCCAGAGCGTTGCTTTTACTCTGAAAGTCTACACTTGTAATATTGTATTTTTTGCTCTCAGAGTAACACTCAGGGTTTTTGTATTTGCTGGTGTGGGAGAGGAAGTTCATTTCACTGGGGGAAGAATTGAATGGAGAGATTTTATTTCATGGTTGTGTCTGAGAATAGGAATATGACTTGGTATTATTTAAAGTATATGGTGTGGAGGGTTTTCTTGAGGGAATTCATTTGACATTAATATTGTTGAATTGATATAGTGTTATATTTTATCCTTATGATTTCAAAGTATTGAACTGTTTACTTTTCAATGGCCTTCATGATCATGTTTGTTTGTCATGCTTACTAAGTGATAGAAAACAAAGCTGAACACTAGAACAGAACGCTAACATGCTCTTCTTAGTAAAACGGACCCGAGCTGCAAGCTCACAACGCATCAGAACGCAATTGTAGATCTGCAATTTTTGGTGAAGTTCCCCCAGAATATAGGGATGCTGGGTTTCAACCAAGTAACTTGCAGATTATCTCTTTCAGATAATCAGATCAGTGCAAGGACAGTTTCCGTATTGTAGTATTAGTATAGTGTTGTTCTTTTTTTTTTCTTCTTAGTTTTAGGTAGGGTAATAGAATATTTATTGAATTCAAATAAGGCCATTGAAATGTCAAGTATTACAGAATAGTCTTCAGAATATATTGTCACAGACCTTGAGCTGTAAAAGAATATTTGGATCCGATGCAATTTTTATCCATTCCAAATGAATGCTTTAATTGCAGTCTGGATTAATTGTGTTATCATTATTATTTTTTTCTTTTTTTTAATGTATGAAACATTTTATGTTTGAAAAACATTTTTTGGGGGGGAGAGGTGAGATTGTTCACTTTATTTTTCCAATGCCTTTATTTCAGTGCATTAATAACTTAAACCTGTATCGTTGGGTGGAAACCCCATTATGTCCAAAACTGTTACATCTCAGATTTCAAATTCAAAAATATCAAAAGTTAAAAATATGGACATAAGAGGTTTCTGCCTGACAGCAACGATATACTTGCTTGACCTACAGCGTATCCTGGTATCCTGGCTAACCCTGGTACAGTAAGTACATTATGTGCTACTGTAGGTTCTTCTCATGCACAGCAAACTCCTCGGTGTAACGGTGAGTGTGCTCAAATGAAACCAAGTTGGTGCGTAAGAGTCCATTTGGTTCCATTTGTACTCTCTGAGTTAATCAAACACTGAGGATGTGTCTGGGTACAGCAGCATACACAGGTTACAATACACTGACATACTGTAAGAGCATATCATTGCGGGTAGAAACCTTGTATGTCCAAAATTCTTATTTTTCAAATATATATATATAAAAAAATGGCAGACCTACAAGCTCATAATGCGCTGTTGAGCTTTTGGATCTGCTATTTTTTCACAATACTGGCATACGACAAAGTAAAAGATGGGGCATTGATTTATGACGGTACATAAAAAGTTGACATACGAGGTGTCTGCCCCGACAGTGACCAATATGTAAAGTGCTTATATTTAACAAGGTAGCGTGTGTGACCGTGACTACCTCTACTTTGCTGCTATCGTACACGTTACATCCACTGAATGTGTGCATTCGCTGCTACAGTAAAGACTCCTCTAAACAATATCTGTGCTGGGTATCCTTTGTTTTTTGTTGTTAAGTGTTCATATATCAATTTTAAGGTGAGTCAAACTTTCATTTATATACAGGCTACACAATTCCTACACAAATTGAGCGTGAGCTACAAATACATCAAACACATCTGATAATTGCGTACACAGTAATGTTCTCATTCAACTAACTTTAAGGTTTGGGATTTGTACCCGGCATGTCACTGTGTATTTGTAGCTGTTACTATTAAATAATCCTCAAGCAAACACAAACATAATATATTAAAACCTGTTTGATGTTTTTTTTTTTATCCGTTCATTTACTTTAACTTTAATCTAGTTCAAGGATATCTATGACGGAAATGCCGGTCACATGAATCAAAGTTTTTTGTTTTCTCTCTCACATTTAGTATAGATGAAAAGACTACATTGAAGAAGGAACTCGCTTTCATGTCTCCTTGTAATCGCTAACAAAAGATTTGTATTGTTCCCCCTCCTACGTAATTACTTTTTCATTCGGTGTTTGGGACTTTTTTCCTTCAACAGAACTGACCGCCACACAGCGTGGAACCCCCCCACTCACTCCCCTTTTGTCTCAGATTCTCTCCCAGGATAAAGGGCAACACACTTGACAGAGGTGACACCTATAGCGTAGCTAACAAGGCTTTTGATCAGATACGAGCTTCAGCTGTCCTAGTCGGTGCCTGTACACTGTTACACTTTGATGAATGCATTGTGTAAGATGGTGTTGGTTAACAGAGATATTGCATATCTCAAGGTGGGGATGGGGGCGAGCGAGTGTGAGGGTCTATTGAACGGTGTGAGTCATTCTCTTCAAAGCAGGAGGTAATATGACGTGTGTGTGTGTGTGTGTGTGTGTGTGTGTGTGTGTGTGTGTGTGTGTGTGTGTGCGTTTGTCTAGCTATACTTATGGGGACCAACCGCATGTTCACACACCCACGCGCAGGGGACGTCTGACACAGTGGGGACAAAATCGTAGGTCCCCATAATTATTATCATTCAGGGAGATAGGGGGCAGTGTTGCTGAGTGTCTGGTGCTTTTTTTAAGCAAGTCCCTCAATTCACGTTTTCATGTCATATGACAGGTGTGTTAACACAGTGGGGACCCCCCCAAATTTTTTTTTTTCCCTGCAGTTTTTGTGTGAGTGTGTGAGAGAATGGGAGAATGAGAGATTCACACACTACTAGCCAATCACAGGTCCGATATTTGCATACAATGACGTTGGCTTCAAGTCAGTTTTTCAGGCCTGTGGGACCACAGGAAAGTGGTGTCCCCATAATCGATGTAAACCTGCGCAGGTCCCCATAATCGATGTTAACAAACATGTGTGTGTGTGTGTGTGTGTGTGTGTGTGTGTGTGTGTGTGTGTGTGTGTGTGTGTGTGTGTGTGTGTGTGTGTGTGTGTGTGTGTGTGTGGTTGTGGGTGTATGGTCAAATGCAATAGAGGATATATTGTTAATGTGTGTGTATATGTGTGGTCAAATGCAATTGAGATTGTGTTTGGGCTTTTGAAATGGATGAAATGGAGCCATTTTAGAGTTAGTGGGTTTGGCTATGGTCAAAGTTAGGATAAGGGATAAAGTTGAGAAAGTAGAAGCTATTGTAGCTGTAGCTAGCTTCACATGTATAGTAAAGCAAGTAGTACAGTAAAGTGTGAGTGAGGGATGTCTTTCATTCAAGGCAGTAAGTACAGTATGTCTCACAAAACGATTGAGGGCTAGTATGATCTTTCTCTCGGCCGATAGACGGACAGAAATCTCACCGATAAGATGGTGATAAACAGCGTTATCAGGCTCTGATCATCGTTATACGTATCTATCTAATCTGGCAGTTCACTAACTGTACAGGCTGCTGAAGCTATGATAACATAGAGATACTGCTTTTTCATATTGTTTCTTGCTGGTGTTCAGGGTATAGAGGCAACAGGCTGTTTATTTAGACCTCTAAATAAACACATTGACAGTATATAGCTACATATTATTATTATCTCTGCTGTAGACTCCCAAAATGTTCATTTTTCAGTAAATGGAAAAAACATCCAGCTCAAGTGGAGTGCTTTTTAACTACTTTTCATTGGTTCCATATTTTTGGCTTTGTCTGTTAGTCCCACGTCTGTCTGGACTGTGATTGGTCAATTGGTGTCTGGTCTGTAGCCTCACTCTGTCTGCTAAACCAGCTAACTCCCACCAGTTTAGCCCTCTTCGGTTTTCATGAATCAGTGCTCCAAAATATGTGCAGAGTGTGGGTTGTGGGGAAAGTTACTGTAACTGGTGCGTGCGTGAGAATATGTGGGAGCATCATAATGTAAGGCATAATGTATGCGCTTGATCCACAGTTTTTTCATACCCGTTGGAAGATGAGAGAGAGAGAGAGAGAGAGTTTCATACCCGTTGGAAGATGAGAGAGAGAGAGAGAGAGAGAGAGCACATTCCTAACTGTGAGAGAGAGGGGTGTGAGAGAGAGAGAGAGAGAGAAAGAGAGAGAGAGAGAGAATGCACATTCCTAACTGTGAGAGAGGGGTGTGTGTGTGGGGCTACAGATCCCATGGCCTGGAGGAATGGACCGTAACCATGACAACAGGCAAAGAAAACGCTAATAAACAGCTTTAATTTGGGAGAAATGAAATTCGGGCTCCGTCAGCGTTGGTATAATGCTAATGGCCAATACCATGTGCACTTTGGGATCAGTTGCTGAAGCGAGTGAATAGATAAACGTAGATAAGCGTGAGCGTTAGAGCGTGAGTGAGTTTGGAAAATTATATGTTTGATTGAACACCCTTTTTGTCTGTGTGTTGGTTCGTAACTCCACTTGAGATGGATGCTTTTTCATTTCCTGAAAAATTTACATTTTGGAGTTGGCTGGTTTCTGTCCGACAGCTACCTCAATCTCAACTCATAAATATTGGCCTATTTGGATTATACACCCTGGAAAGGTTGAGGAAAAAAAGTTGGTGGTAAAGTTATGGTAATTTGTTCTTTCAATATTTTTCCACCGCTCAAATTGTCAAACTGTCATGCCGAAAGCCAGAAATCCTTATTCTTGGCCACACACGTCTCCCAGGTGTGAGCAGTTGATGGCCAGACAGTGGTTTGTGAGAGGTCAAACTAGGGGTTTTCTGGAGGGGAAAATGTTTTTGGAAAAGTATAGATACGATTAGTATGCTCAGGGGCGTCACACCAAATTCTGGGCCCTGTGTACAAGGATTCACTGCGGGCCCCCCATGAATGTTAACTATTGAAAAATAGCAGATATACAAGCTCACAGCGCGGCACCGAGTGCCGCGCTGCGAGCTTGTAGATCTGCTATTTTTTTAAATCGTGAAAATGTGTGCCAATGTTTTCATGTCAGTGATGCTCAAACTTTTTCATGTGAAGGACCCCCCATCTCAAAATATTTAGTTCCAGGGACCCCCCCCCCCCCCCCCCCCCAGAAGCAAAATTTGAGTTACGTACAAATGTTCACTTAAAAAATATTCAAAGATCTGCGCACATTTTCACGACTTTTCAAGAATAGCAGATCTACAAGCTCGCAGCGCGGCACTCGGTGCCGCGCTGTGAGCTTGTAGATCTGCTATTTTTCAATAGCTAAAGTTACTAGGGCCCCTCCACCTTGGGCCCTGGTAACTCAGTCCCACTTTCCTACCCCTTGTGACGCCCCTGAGTATGCAGTTTGCACTGTATGTTCCAGTCGCAGAAAAGTTGTAGAATATAAGAGAGGATGGGAAATCAAACTCTACCAGTCCAAAAAAAATAGCACTTTGCAGTCGGATTACACCAGGGGTCTTCAACGTTTTCAGACCAAGGACCCCTTAGCTGAGAGAGAGATGAAGCAGGGACCCCCTCTGCATATTGTATAAATGTGTGATGGAGATTTTCATCGATTTCATAGATGGATTCATAGACTTGTTTGACAGCACTGTCATCGGTCTGTGTTGGACATTTAACCACTTAAATCGTCGATATTTTGTAAATTTGACCTCTCACTATGTACTTTTTTACCTCTCCACCAAACCTATTTGCCGAAAATTGCCGATCTACAAGCTCTCAACGAAAGCTTGTAGATCTGCCATTTTTGGCTAAAGTCCTTCTCGGAATAGGGATGTGAGGGTTCAAGTTGTTCATTTAAAATAATTATCATTCATATCACACAAGGATGTGGTGGCCCCCCTGTAGTAACTCTTAAGGACCCTCTAAGGGTCCCGGACTCCTATTGAAGACCCCTTGGCTTTACACAGTCCTTTTGAAGTGAGACTAAATTAGCTATATTAATAGCTTGTTAGAAGGCACAGAAATGTCACCAGTAATCCTCGAGTCATTTTAGAGAATTATTATTGGCCCCCCTCACTCGCCCTATCTCCTTCTCTCCCTCTGACCCCCAGCTTGGAACAGAATAGAGAGCCGCAGGCATTTTGAGACCCAGTGATTTCAAAGCTATTAGATTACCCGCCGTAAAACCCTTTCGCTAGTATTCCTCTTTTCGGGGTGACTTTTTTTCTTTTTGGTGTAATTCAGGCCGGGAATATAATTTCATGCTTTATGATGCTCTGTAATTGTGCTGTCAGGTCAACTTTGTAAGCTCCGTCTTCTCGTATTTCCACCCATACTCCCCCCTCTCTCTTTTTCTCTGTGTTGTCGCTCTCCCTTGGGGGCTCTCTCTGCTTCTGTACCTACGCAGCTTTCAGTGTTTTCGCCTCCCCGAAAAAAAAACCTTCTGCAAAGAGTCATGCCGCGGTTCTGAAACTTAATCTCCCTCGTACAGATGTAAACTTCTGCAACCCTTGCGCAGTAGAAACAATAAAGGAATAAGTAAGCAATTTACCCCGAGTGAGAGGACATTATGCTCTCATAATGTCCGCAGTGAGGGTGTTATCGGACGAGGCGCAGCCGAGTCCGATAACACACTCACTCAGGACATTATGAGAGCATAATGTCCGACCCCGAGTGGTAAATAGCTTTTCTACCACTTTTTCCCGTATACATGAAAGAAAACACATAGTTGTAACTTGCAAGGATCTTAAGTTACAATCATTATTGCCTATAAAACTTCCGCGAGACAGCAGATAGTTCCACCAACAACATCTTCTACTCACCAACAGATGGCGCCAACTCCATACTAATCCATGCGTCTAGCTTACAGCTAAGCTAACGTCAGTTAAAAGCACCGTTCCGGCCGTAAATAGAGGCTGTTCGCTTCCAGAAAGGCATAGGTTCAGAGAAAAGGGGCTTTAAAGTTGGCGGATTGCATTGGATCCAAATAAATCGGCGACGATAGTACGCACGTTAGTAAACATAGGACCGCTGCGACCTTCATTTGTTGGTTGGGGGACTACCTCCTGAAGTCCCCGGATGTACACTGAGGCGCATTGATCTCGGACACACAACTTTGCGGCAGTTGTCCTCTCATAACCTCCGGAATTTAGCCAATCAGAATCCAGTATTTGAACACGTGACTCGAAAAAGTGGTAGAATGTGTGTTTTTTGCTTTAGCGGTGCTTTTCTGACCCGACTGGCCTTTTGCAGTAGTTACCACTGGCAACACAAACCTCTCTGGATTTTGCCTTTTTTTTAAGTGGTTGGGCTTTTTCTTTCTTTTGTTGAAGTCGACTTTTTCTTTCAGGGCCTCGAGCAGCGCTGTGAGGGAAAATTCACAGTAAAAAAAGAGAATCCTTCTTCCCCTCTTCCTGTCCCTACTCCCCCGTTTTTAAAGTATTTCTCTTCTTCCTGGTTTTGTTTTCCCCCAGCTCTCTTGTTTCCTGTGTTCATCTCATCTTCCCCGGGCAAGAGGGTACCAGTGCAGTTTTTATCTGCATCTTCATTATCCTCACAATTTAGGCATTTAGCAGAAACTTTTAATCCAAAGCGACAATAAGCAGGTAGGCCTAATACATTAATATAATAAGGAAGATAACACGTCAGTACATCGACATCAATACTAGAAATACTGTTCCTACGAAACCCACAACAATAACTAAAATAAAAACTCTTAATCAAATAAATTGTTCTTCATTTCTTATGTTTGCCAACATGATTATATTCTGCAGCGTGCTAACTGTCATGTGAAGCTCAACCAATCCTCCAGCTAACACCACTCCCAGATTTGTTTCCACCTCATTGGCTAAGGGCCCTGCCTTTGTACTGTCTGCGGCACAAATATGCGGCGGAAATATGCGGCGGAACTCACTCTATAAATAATGAGGATAACATAGTGTTCTCGCCTTCGGTGAGCCCACAATAACAAATGCATAGGAATGTCAATCTAGAAAAACAAGAAAGTAGCTAGACCACGCACCTAATCAGTAAAAAATGTTTCTAAAACCTAAAAATGCTATCTAGCTTCATGTATGGTCATTGAGGGAAGGGGGAGTGTTACAGTAGTGCTATGGGTTTAGGTGGAGTCTGAAGAGGTGAGTCTTCAGTCCATGGCGGAAGCTAGGAAGTGAATCTCTAGTTCTAAACTGCGACAGGGAGTTTATTCCACAGTTTGGGGGCCAGGAGGGCAAATTGTCTGGGACGAGTGGATTTTTGTCCTTCCATCCGTTTATCTTCTCCTTTCTTTTCTTTTGTTCCCCTCTATCCTTATCCTCCTCCCTCCTTTTTTGCCCTCTCTATCGTTCTCCTACTCCCCTCTTGTTCTCCACTCCTTTCCCTCGCTCTCTCACTCCCGTCTTCCATCTCTCTCTCTCTCTCTCTCTCTCTCTCTCTCTCTCTCTCTCTCTCTCTCTTGCCTGCCCTTCCTCTCCTCCATTGCTCTCCCTCTCTCTGACAGCAGTGGTTTAGCCAGGGTGCTGACGCCACCCCAGGGTGCTAATGCCACCCCAGGGTGCTAATGCCACCCTAGGGCCTGCCTGGCACAAAGGCACCTTGCTCGCCTCTCCTTAGTTCTCAGACCTCGCTCTGTCTCTCTCTCTCTCTCTCTCTCTCTTTCTCTCTGCCTGCCTCACCGCCAGAGCCATTTCCCTAATAATCCCACCCTGCTTGCAGCGGTGTAAAGTACCAAAGTAAATTCACTCGAGTACTGTACAATTTTGAGGTATTTGTACTTTACTTGAGTATTTCCAATTTTCAATACTTTTAGAACAAAGGGTTTCTACAGCGCGCCTCAGCCTACACGGCTAGTCTGGTGCATCACAGGAGCAGGGACGGATGCATGCAGAAGAGAGAGACACTGGAGTAGCTCAGACAGTTCTAACCTTTAATTCAGGTGCCAGTATAGAGAAAATGGACAAACGTTTCTAATGCATCTTCCTCAGAGTCATGATGTTGACTCTGATGAAGATGCAGCTAGCGTCGAAACGTTAGTCAATTTTCTCTATACTGGCACCTGAATAAAAGGTTAGAGCTGTCTGAGCTGCTCCAGTGTCTCTCTCTTCTTTCAATACTTTTACTTCTCAACTACATGACAGAGGCAAATATTGTACTTTTACCCCATTACAATTATTTGAAAACTTTTCAAATAATTGTAATGGATTAAAATACATACTGTACATGAACCACTTTAGCCCAATTTTTTACATAGGCCATTTGAAAATAGCAGATCTACGAGCTTGTAGACTATTTTCAAACATGTTAGTACTTTTACTTTTGGTACATTTTGATACCAATACTTTTGTTATTTTACTTAAGTCATTTTTGAATTCCAGGCGTTTACTTCTACATATTTCTACATTGCAGTATTGATACTTGTACTTAAGTACAACATGTTTGTACTTTTCTCCACCACTGCCTGCTTGCCCCCCAACTCCCCTTCCCTTTCTCCGCACTATATTTTGCCTACATCAGCGTATCGAGGCCCCTCCTCTCTCCCTCTTTACCCCCTGCTTGTACCCACCAACCCACCCGCCCTCCCTCCCTGCTACCAGCCCCCCTCACCCCAATTATTTCCTGGGACCTTGGCTTAGAGGGATTCTGTCACCCCCCGTTCCTCTTTGTATAGTCTCTCTGCAGCACCATGTTAAACCCCCCCACCCCCCACCGCTGTGGGCTACAGGGCTCCATTGTGTAATAACGATATGGAGGTATTCTGTTCTCTGCGCTGTCATCAGAATGGATGTCTGTGACAGGAGTGGCGGGGCGTTGTTCCTGGACAGCGCGTACGGCGATGTGAAGGTAGCGGAGGGTGAAGTCACTTTGCCCAACTTTTGATTTGTGTGCGCGTGAGTGTGTTCACCCATCCCCATTTCAGGCTGATGTGGTATCACACCTCAGTGCATTATACATCTGCATGGCCTGTGGTACAGTGAGTGGAAGCAGCACATTAATGCACAGTTTAATCATATTTTCATTAAAACCCCCCCAAAACCTGAGACCTGTAAAAGAACTGCAGCTTAAGCCGTTTAGGCCTGAACTCAAAGCTGTGTCACTTTAGATTTGAACCACTTTAACCATTATTGGATGCTTTGACTATTAAAAAAATAGCAGATATACGTGCCGCGCTGCGACCTTGTAGATCTGCTATTTTAAAAAAATCTTGAACATTTTGTGCAAGTCTTTGAATATCTTTGACCCGATTCTATAAATGTCATGTAAATCCTTCTTCTAAATCAGTGGTTCTCAAAACTTTTCCTGTCAAGGAGCCCCAAAATTACATGTATTTGGCCACAGACCGCCAATCTCAAAATATGTTGTTCCAGGGACCACCCAGAAGCAAATATTTGAGTTAGAAATGTTCACTTTAAAAGATATATTCCAAAAATAGCAGATCTACAAGTTCGCAGACCGGCACTCGGTGCCGCGCTGTAGGCCTTCAGTAAATGGGTTAATGCACGTGTACAAGTACAGTATGCGCACCAACGTATACTACGCCACACACCTTTTTCATCAAGATAGGGGACCATTTAATTTAGTGCTATATTTCATTTAGTGCTTAGTGCCATTGATGGTTCTTTGGTAGTTAATGTTGAAAACCTCCTGGACATTAGTGTTATACACCCAGCTTGAGACCTGCGTGTCCCAAACTTGGGTGTCCCAGTTTGTCCTGTACAAACTGGGACATCTTATCTCGTCACCGAATACAGAAAAATAATAACTAAGGCTGCCGAAAGTGAATCGCAGACAATGTGCCGAGCTTTAGTAGTTCCATTCCCTTTGCAGGTCAATGGGTTGAACATTCCAAATGTGTGGCCAAACTTGCTAAAACATCTAAGTGAATGGCA
Source organism: Nannobrachium achirus (assembly GCF_963921795.1). Taxonomy (NCBI): domain Eukaryota; kingdom Metazoa; phylum Chordata; class Actinopteri; order Myctophiformes; family Myctophidae; genus Nannobrachium; species Nannobrachium achirus. Next base: position 51,106,953 of record NC_137827.1, on the reverse strand, counting down.
GAAAATGCGTTGCCTTCTGAGATAAAGTAACCATTTTTGTCAGTTGTCACATCGTTCGTATCCAACTTTGAATTTGAGGCTTAGAACTGTGTGACTTTTCAACTATTATTTTGGTGACTTGCCGCAAAAAAAGAAAGAAGGGGGGGGAAAAGCCTTCACTTTGAAGATTTTCTGACAGTACCTGTCCTCAGGAGTTGTAGCTAAAGCCTGACGAGAGCACCCGATCGGTCCAGTCCATGAAGGCAGGGACAGAGAACCAGTACATGGGAATACAGAAAAATGACAAGGACAGCTTCAGTGGGTTTGTGATGTTCCGCAGCCATGTCGACAGCCAGGTCTATCCGGTGACACTCGCTGCTGAACCAAGTCTGGTGTGCAGGGGCGTCACAAGGGGTAGGAAAGTGGGACTGAGTTACTGGGGCCCAAGGTGGAGGGGCCCTAGTAGCTTTGGCTATTGAAAAATAGCAGATATACAAGCTCACAGCGCGGCACCGAGTGCCGCGCTGCGAGCTTGTAGATCTGCTATTTTTGAAAAGTTGTGAAAATGTGTGAAAATCTTTGAATGTATGTATTTTTTAAGCGAACATTTCTAACTCAAATTTTGCTTCTGGGGGGTCCCTGGAACTAAATATTTTGAGATCGAGGTCCATGGCCAAATACATATCATCTTGGGGGTCCTTGACAGGTTTCTTGCACACATTTTCACGATTTTTCAAAAATAGCAGATCTACAAGCTCGCAGCGCGGCACTCGGTGCCGCGCTGTGAGCTTGTATATCTGCTATTTTTCAATAGTTAACATTCATGGGGGGCCCGCAGTAAATCCTTGTACCCAGGGCCCAGAATTTGGTGTGACGCCCCTGCTGGTGTGTAATGTATAGTCTACTGTCTGGAGGCTCTGCAGTGTGTCATCGGCACTTCGTGTCAGTCTTGTGCGTCCATTTATCATGTTGGCAGTCCTGCGGTAATACGCAGTAGGGATGGGACGATAAGCGATATTATCGTTTATTGTGATTAAAAAACGATAATCGTATCGTGGAGATCAGTGTTGTTTTTGACAGCAAATTTTGATTTAGTTTCAGTCATAGTCTTTTGAATAAAATGTCATTTAGTTTTGGTCATAATTTAGTCATCTTAAAAGTTTTAGTCTTTAGTTTTATGTATTTTGGCAGGCCTTGATGGCATCATAATGACTGATTTTACACTTGGTTGCGTGCTGAAAATAGACGATCTACAAGCTCACAACGTGTCGCAGCGCGACGCGTTGTGAGCTTGTAGATCTGCTATTTTCAGCACGCAACACCTGAGAGCAACTCGTTTTTATTATGTTGACGAAACTGTTAATATATTTAGTCTTAGTTTTAGTCATCACAGCTTAGTTTTTATTTAGTTTCCGTCAGTGAAAAAAACGCAGTCGACAAACATTTTTTCCGTCATAGTTTTAGTCGACGAAATCAACACTGGTGGAGATTTCATTTATCGTGATATCGTACTCCGCCATGCACTAGGATCAATTCACCTTTTATTTGCCGAGCCTCTTAAACCCTCTAAAATTGGTAAAAGGTACTTATAATATACGTACTTGATACAGTCTTTGTTTTACCGTACTCTCCATCAAATGTTTTTGCAAAAAAACAGACAATCTACAATCTCGCGACACGTTGTGAGCTTGTAGATCTGCAATTTTTTGGCAAATGTTCCACCCCAGGATAATCGTAAATCGCGATTTCTTTTGTCATAATAATCGTGATATGACATTTTCATATCGTCCCATCTCTAATACGCAGTAGGCCTATTAAAAAAATAAGATCCCTTATATATCAAACGAACACAGGATTTTTGTTGTGCCATTTTTTATCGCCGGCTGTCACTGCACAGTAAGATGAACATAATCCCTTTTATGAACCTCCCTACTTGGCATTAAAGTCTTTCTGAGTCTTGCCTGTAAAAATAAACAAGTCGCTCACTGAACCCGTTCGCAGTGAAGAAGCTGAGAAAATACAGAAATGACTCTTGGCTCGAGTGTATCTGCACAACAGTGAAATCCTTAGTGTTAATGTATCCATGTGTAACTCTGAGAGTGTCATTTGTACACTTGGTGTCAGGTGCGTCACAAGTGGTGGGGAAAGTGGGACTGGGTTACTAGGGCCCAAGGTGGAGTTGCCTTATTAAGCTATACTTTAGCTATTGAAAAACAGCAGATATACAAGCCATCTTGCAAGCTTGTAGATCTGTTATTTTTGAAAAGTCGTGAAAATGTGTGCAAATCTTTGTATATACCGTACGTATTTTTTAAGCGAACATTTGTAACTCAAACTTTGCTTCTGGGGGATCCCTGGAACTAAATATTTTGAGATGGGGGTCCGTGGCCAAATACATATCATTTTGGGGGTCCTTCACATGAAAAGGTTTGAGGACCACTGACATAGAAACATAGGTTTTTCAAAAAACCTTTTGATTTTGATATATTCAAAGATTTTCAAAAATAGCAGATCTACAAGCTCGCAGCACTGCACTCGGTGCCACGCTGTGAGCTTGTAGATCTGCTATTTTTCAATAGTTGAACCACAAAACAATGCCTAATAATGCGTTCCCAGTCTAAATGGGTTAAACCCCCACCCCCTATGAAGAGCATTCATGGGGGGCCCGAAGTGAACCCTCGTACCCAGGGCCCAGAATTTGGTGCGACACCCCTGCTCGGTGTGAAATGAACACTGAGGATTTTACTGTGTTTCTTTTTTTTTCCTGCTCTAGAGCTGGTTCCACCCCAGAGTTCTGTGGCCGTTCCCAGACATAAATCCTTTAAGTTTTCTGGCGGGGCGCGTGCTTCAGTAAACACCACACCAGAGACGAGCCGAGAGGCTCCAAATTGTTTCTCCGCGGCCACCGATGAGCTTTTTTCTCCCCCCTGTTTGTCTCTGAGCTCCAGTTTGATCTATACTGTCCCATTGCTGTAATTGAATTCATTAAGGAATTACTGCGCTAGAAACCCCCCCACCCGCCCCCATCTGTGGAGGACAAGTCCCACTGCCGCCCGAAACTCATAACAGGCATTATCATACTGTACAGACACTGATATACAAATCTCATACTGTACAGTGTACAGACGCAATACACAGACACAGAAGCACACACGCTAATGCAAGTGCACAGTGGCATCCAGGCACGTGCACATATAGACATCAAAGGGGGCTTGAATCTGTTAAAAAGTGCCCTCTCCAGACCATGAATGCAGTTTTTGAGCGGTGGTAAACCGCTCCTAAGAGTGGCTGTGCGTGTGTCTGTAGCTACTTTTCCTCAGCGTTTTGCCATAGCAATGTGTTTTCCTCAGCGTTTTGCCATAGCAATATGTGTGTGTGCGTAGCCATATTACATCATATTACATCACCAATTATCTGTAGCCACTATCTGTAGCCACCTTTCCTCAGCGTTTTGCCATAGCAATGTGTTTTCCTCAGCGTTTTGCCATAGCAATATGTGTGTGTGCGTAGCCATATTACATCATATTACATCACCAATTATCTGTAGCCACTATCTGTAGCCACCTTTCCTCAGCGTTTTGCCATAGCAATGTGTTTTCCTCAGCGTTTTGCCATAGCAATGTGTGTGTGTGTAGCCAATTACCAATTGAAGACGTTATGCAAGCACGACCACCGCTCACTTCACATTGGGTGTGATTTTTTACTACTTTACATACCTGAAGGCAGCATTCAAGAGATTCGCCTTGTCCAAACTCCTGAACTTGAATGCAGCATCTTATGTTGAAAGAATTGGACTCTCGGTGTAGAAATCAAGCAGTGAAAATAGCCAACCTCCAAGCTCACAACGCGTTGCGATGCGTTTTGAGCTTGGAGCTCTGCTATTTTCGATATTGACACCAAAAGGCTCCTTTTGAAATGTCAGCCCCTGCCTCTCTAACATTCTCTGCACGTCCCTGGTGGCATCCATGTAGGGATTCATTAATGCACAGCACACACGCAGTAGTGTACACATACACAGAGGAATGCAAGCACCCACAGACACGGTCACATGGGGCCATATGCTTGCGCACGGACGGAGTCATCCAGGCATGCACAAGCATTACAGTACATACTGTACTGTACACACACAAAGTAATGATTATGATAATTAATTCATTTGCATTGCGGATTTTAACATGTTCTGTAACGTGATATAGAATATGGCAAACAAAGCAAAAATCTGAATGCGTTCATAGTCGGACAGATAAAACGATTAAAGTTAGAGCTGAGCTGATCTGAATCTTAGCTAAACACAACACAGGAAGGGCGCTATTATGATCCAGGTCTTATGCCTTATGCCAGGGGTCTTCAACAGGGGGTCCGCGACCCCTAGGGGGTCCGCGGAGGTACTGCAGGGGGTCCGCGAAATTATTGCTTAAAAAAAAAAAAAAAAAAAAAGATTTCAAAAAATGTTTTTTTTTCTTTTTCTTTTTTTTCTTCACATTTATGTAAAAAAATAAATCATGATTCTATCCATTTTGAATAGCTTATATACATGATTACTATGCAATTGACAGATTGTTGATATTATTGACACTGGTTCTCAGTTAATAAGTAGTATGTTTAGAAATGGTAGTGGTACGGCCCACCCTGTTCGCTGTAACTTGTACATGTTTAAAATAAAAAATATGTCGTAGCCCCGACCCCCCCACCCTACAAGGTGGTAGGGGGTCCCTGCTCCATCTCCCCATCAGTTTGGGGGTCCCCGGCCTGAAAACGTTGAAGACCCCTGCCTTATGCCTTAACTTCTTTGCCTTTTTTTTTCTTACTATTTTGAAAAACATTTTTAAATACTTCAAATGCTGATCTACATCTGCATGTTGTGAGCTTGCAGACCAGCTATTTGAAATATTAAAAGAATATGTAGTAAAAAAAAAAGGCAAAGAAGTTAAGGCATAAGGCATAAGACCTGGATCATAATAGAGCCCTTTAAAGTGTGTTTTTAGAAGCGAAAAAGAAGGCACTGAATTAGCAAGCACATAGGCATAGATCCTCAGGCAGGGGATCCAGAGACTACTGTAAGTCAGTGGTTCTCAACCTGGGGGGGGGGTCCCCAAATTATTTGTGGGGGTCCCAGATGATTAACTTATTATTGTGCAACATTGTTTTCTCACTCAGCAGTAAACAAACCAACATACAGTGTAAGTTTATAGAGGGTATCTGCACGTTTCTAAAGTGACAATTTAAGGATTTTTAAGACCTTCTTAAAGCCTCTAAACATTGGCCGAATTGTCAAATATTAGAGGCAGAAATGTTGAAAATAGCCGATCTACATGCTCACTACGCCTCGCGCTAGATCTACTATTTTCACAATAGGACAAATGTTGAACTAAATGTAATAATGCCTCAACTCTTCCAACTCCAAGTAGTGCTAGTCAGGCTGGGGTCCCCAGTTGAAATATGAGTATTTTGGGGGTCGCGGCCTGAAAAGGTTGAAAACCACTGCTGCAGGTGCCCGGGCTGCAAAAGCTAGATCACCCCGGCCTGGGTAACAAGGCGAGTGAGCATCCAGGAGGACCCTACCTGAGGAGCTAAGGCTAAGCACAGGCACATAGAGTTTCTGTTTCCCACTGTTTCCCAAACAGTGGGCCGGGACCCGTTTTTGGGGTCACGGACCAATTTTGATATAGAGATCCATCTAAAAAAAGAATTGAATATTTTGTAAAAGCAAATATTCTTGAAACATTCATATATTTCTTGAAATTTCTAGATACATTCAGTGACTTTTTCCAAACCTTTTTTTTTCAAAGTTAGATTTCTTTATGCCCTACAGCTCATGAAAATCAAAAGTCAATATTTCAAAATATTACAGTATTACACAAGACCACTCAAAACAAGGATTTATAATAGAGAAATGTCAACCTAATGAAGTCAGAGTTGCTTGAATTCCAGTGGAGGTTTCCACAGTCAGTTATGATTTGGGGTGCTATGGCATCTGCAATGCTTTTTTTTAGACCATATTCTAATTTTATGGGATGGATCTGTATTTCAAAAGATTTTATTTTTTAAATAATTATAAAAAATATATATACATACAAAAACAAACAAAGAAATCTAAGAGATTCCATAAATAAAAATTAGTTATAATTAGCCGTGTTGTGTGCTTGTAGATCTGCTATTTTCACTAGTTTGGGACCCGGGCAAACATCTCTTTTGGGTCTCAACCTGAAAGGTTTGGGAATAGCCGCTATAGAGGACCAGAACGTCCGACGTGTGTAACTGGGACTATAGCTCATTCTGCTACGGCCAGAGTAAAGGCAATTACAGTAATCTAAGCTTGATGAGATAAAAGGCATTGAATGACCTTTTCAAGGTCTGTGGTGGACAGGAAAGAATTTAATTGTGGCAATACTCTTCAACTGGAAGTAACACGAATGAACAACTCTTGTTACTTGGTCGTTAAAGGAAAGGTCGGAATACAAAAATCACTGCTGCTGTCCATTGGAGCAATGGGTCAACGAGCTGCTATTATGCATTCAAGCAAGCTGCGCCATTGCATTCGACGTGATTTAATCGAATCAGAATCAACCCCATGATAAATTGTATAACTAGAAATGCACTCTGTCGATGTTCCAACTTGCGTCTTGTAGGCCTACTTGTGCACATGAGGTGTAATGAGGATGCATGGGCATTTGTATGCCAGTGACATCACCACTGGCATCACCAGGAATACTGGTCCCTCATTGGCTGTTAATGATGACGTTGCCAGAGATGCTGGGCCCTGATTGGGCTGTGGTCTTAAACAAGAGAGGACACCGGCATACATGCATACTGTACATGCATATATATATACATACATATATATTATATACTGTATATGTATGTATGTATGCATGTACATATGTGTCCCAATCTCCCCAGGAGCCAGTCATTGCAATTTTTTTCATTTTCATTTTTTCATTTCATTTGAAAGCTGGGGATCATAGCTACAAAATGATATATTGGTTGTGGAGATTGACCCAACAGTTTTGAAGATATGGCTTATAGAATGATGCCATGCTGAAATAGTACTTTTGAGATATTCAAGTTTTAAATAAATTTCTAACCTGCAATGACCTGACTCCGCCACATGGGGAGCAATCTTCAATTCAATCTTCAATTCAAAGAAGCTTTATTGGCATGAGAACACAAACGTTTACACAGTGGTGGAAAAAGTACCAACATTTTATAATAAAGTAAAGTATCAATTCTGCAATGTAGAATCACTCTGTTACAAGTAAAAGTCCAGAATAAAAAATGTACTTGAGTAAAAGTACAAAAGTATTGGTATCCAAATGTACTTAAAGTACCAAAAGTAAAAGTACAAAATGTTTGAAAATAGCAGATCTACAAGCTCACAACGCGTCGCACCGCAATGCGTTGTGAGCTTGTAGATCGTCTATTTTCAAATAGCCTTGGTATAACATAGGGCTAAAGTGGTTTATGTATGTTTTAAACTTTAGTTATTGCTCTCTAAAAAGATAATGCCACAACAGCATCTCAAGCATTATTGGGCTAAATGTAAAGACGCTACAGTGCGCCAACCGTGAAGCAGTTTAACCAATTTGCTACATACGTCTACACAAACGGTCAGATTACAAAGATAAATTGCTTAGTGAAGGCTCACAGATGTCACCATAGGGTACGCTCCAGCAGAATGTCCCGTAATGATCGTATTATTTAATGAGGAGCATTTTAATCCGATCGGTCGTCGTTTCCTTAAAAAGGTATTAATGTATCTAAGTGCAGTACACCTCGCAACCGATGGGGTCGCATGGCTGAAAAACAACAGAAAATGGCATCTGATCGGATTAAAATGCAGTTTATTAAACAATACGAAAGATACGGGTAATTCTGCTTGAGCGTACCATACTGTGACATCTGTGAGACTTCAGTAAGCACGTTATCTTTGAAATATGAAGGTTTTTGTAGACGTACGTAGCAAATAGGATTAACTGCTCAACACGAGGTTGAAGTGAACCTATTACGTGTGCAACAGGGCTAACTGTGCTAAATGTAGCATAATCAGTGTTTGTGTAACTTCAGCCAGAAGGATTATTTGACCTGATAATAAAACACAATCTACAGGCTTAACCGCCTCGCGTTGTGAGCTTGTAGAAGAGAGCAACAATAGAGTTGGGTCACGTTTTATTTGTTTATAGCCTGCAGCTAGCGCTGCAGCTAGCGCTAGCTAACGCTAGCTAGCGTTAGCCGTTAGCCACTCATAGCCAGTCAACCAGAATAGTCTACTCTAAAGTCAACTTTCCGACGGCGAGTGAACGATTGCATTCCATCCATGTTTTCTTGGCTGTCAATTTATTGTCCAAAAAAACAAACACCCTGAACGTTAGAATTAGATAGTTTAGGACGACACTGATCTATTCAATGCTAAGCTAACTCAGTGACAAAGGAAGCTTCCGCACCGGAGCATACGTCACAGACGTCTCCAGGCCGCTCCAGGATCATTTCACCAGCGTAGAAGAAGAAACAGCGGAAGTCAAGAACGGCGGAAGAATAATAAATAATAATACACAAAATCATACATTACGTGGTTAATAATTGTTCATTTGGAACACACGTGGCATTAAATTAATGGGATAAATACTGTGGGTTGCTTCGCTAAGTAATGGAGTCCCGATATTACCGCATTTGGCTACAAACGGCTAACAAAGGCTGGCTAGTTAGCATTTTAGCTAATATAAACTGGGAGGACTAACAGAATTATGTACCGATCTCTCACATTAATTAAAAAAAGTCTTATTTACATGCAGAGTTAAGCTCTGGCGTTTAAGTGAAATGTAGCCTAGATATTATGAGATGCTGTTGTGGCATAAAAAAAAAAAGAGCAAAAAAAAAAAAAAAATTCATTTTGGCTACAGGGAATAATGACAGTCCCCGAGATGACTAGCTGCTGGGGGTGCTGGGACACATATATATATAATATATATATATATATACATGCATACATACTTTACATAGATACTGTACATACATACATCGATACATACCAATCGCAGTACTTGCACGCTCTGCTTATGCAAGTAATAATGACTTTGTATCTCTGTATCAGACCTACTGTACATTCTGAATCTGCACCAGACTATATCCAATAAACCACTGCTTCTCAAACTTTGACATTTCAAGGCCTCCCCTTAACTTTGACAGTGTGCAAATGGATCCATTGGGGTCCATTTGGTTCCATTTTTACAGTCGCCTATAAAGGAACCCAGAGAGTCCCTGGAATCCACTGTGAGAACCACTGCGGTAAACAAAGCCTCGCTGTACGTGATGTCCCTGAGGACGCATCTTATCAAATCAAGGACCTTGATATAATGTTTTGAGAGTCCTCAGCATAACGCACTGTGTGTTCTTGAGTTGCAGACGGCAAGACATGATGTAATGAGGATGCATGGGCAGCAGTGAGAGTTTGGTGAGCTTTGTCATCCCTGGTTTTCTGTTGTGGGTATCTCATAACAGGTGTGTGTGTGCGTCATCGCACTGATCATTGGCTGTATGTATCAGTGTAAAAGGATAGGGAGGGAGGGTGATGTCAGACCAGAGCTGAAAGAGGGAGGGAGGTGGAGGGCGAGTGAGAGAGAGCCTATTTCATCCACGCTAAAACTCCAACACAGAGTAGGCTATACTGAATCCAGAACACACTGATCAACGTGTTGTCAGTGCGATAACCCCTGCAGCGCTGATGTTTTGTGCTTGCGCGCGTGTGTGTGTGCGTATGTGCGTGTGCGTGTGTGGATATGTGTGTTTTTCTCTGTTGTTTCGCTCCCTGGCTGGTCTGTAATTACCTGGCCTCAGATCATCAGCCTCTGTAGTGCAGGTGGGAGACACAGCATTTAATTACAGGTTGGAAGTCATACGCCAGCCCACCTGTGTGTGTGTGTGTGTGTGTGTGTGTGTGTGTGTGTGTGTGTGTGTGTGTGTGTGTGTGTGTGTGTGTGTGTGTGTGTGTGTGTGTGTGTGTGTGTGTGTGTGTGTGTGTGTGTGTGTGTGTGTGTGTGTGTGTGTGTGTGTGTCTTTATCTACGGTATGTGTGCAGGTGCTGTGCATGTTTTCACTTTTGTCTTTATGTTTGTGTGTATGTAGATCTTTTGCAACAGAAGAGGAGAAGGAAAGAGGGTGAGAGTGATAGAGAGAGGCAGAGAGCGAGGGAGGGAGGGTGAGAGACAGTGGGAGGTGTGGGAGGGATGAGAGGAGCGAGGGAACACCTGGCTGTTGATTAAAGGAGAGGAGGCTGGGATCACAGAGATTATACGCAGCATGTGGGCTCTGTCCTCCACTGTGGCGTGTGTGTGTGTGTGTGTGTGTGTGTGTGTGTGTGTGTGTGTGTGTGTGTGTGTGTGTGTGTGTGTGTGTGTGTGTGTGTGTGTGTGTGTGTGTGTGTGTGTGTGTGTGTGTGTGTGTGTGTGTGTGTGTGTGTGTGTGTGTGTGTGTTGGTGGGTGTGCGTACGTACATGCATGCGTGACACAGAGAAGGAGGGAGGAGAGGGAGTTTAGTTGTGTACATGATAGGGGTGTAACGATATAGTAACTGAATCGAAAAATCAATTTTAATTTGCAACGATCTACTTTATCGATATGCAAAAGCAAAATATCGTACCGTTTTGTATAGTTTTACTATGCAGATAATCGGTATCTAATCGTTTTGCAATGCAAATAATACATTGTATGGAAACTAAGTTAGTATGTTGCCTTGTATTTAGCAATTTTAAGAGGGAAAATAAAAAAGGTGTCTAATTACTTTTTTTTTTACTAATTCTATTCCATATAGCTACTCTTGGTCAATCGATAAATATCTCTATGTTCATGTCAAGGTGGGTTTGTCCATACTGTATGACTTGAAAAATAATGCCCTATTTGCTAGAGAATCAGTGTTTACTCATTTATACCCATAATAATAGATTTTTCCCTTAAAAACCTGCACTATTGACACGTTTCACAGATTTAATTTCTTTGCTAAATAGTTTCTATATCGATTTTAAATCGTTGAATCGTATCGTATCGCCATGAATGAACCAATATCGTTCATGTATTGTATTGTCAACCATGTATCGTGATGTGTAGGGGTGTTAAGTCTGACATCATTTTGTAGGCAGAGGAGAACTCTTGGGGCCAAAAGGCCCCAGCGCCCGTGAATCTTTTTACTATTTACACATTTTTCTTCTCTCTGTTGTTGAAAGGAAAGTGTAATTATACTTTAGTCGTTATTTTTGTCTCGGATCTGTTGAAATAGCGAGGGACAGATATTGATAATAAATCTGCTTGGAGGTCTGACTACAGAATGATGTCACGGCTTAAAAGCCCCATTGAATGTATCGTTACACCCCTACTACGTGAGAGAACGGGCAGAAGGAGCTTTGTTGTGTGCGTGTGTGTGTGCGTGCGTGCGTGCGCGCTCACGCATGCACACACACGTGAGAGAGTGGGGGGAGAGTGAGTGCAGGTGTGTGCGTATGTGTGTGAGAGAGAGGGTAGCCTATGCGTGTGAACTGTGTGTATGTGTCACTGTTTCTTTGTTTCATTGTCTCTCCTGTTCCCTTTTATGTGTTTGTTTTTTTCCCACTGGCTTTAAGACAGCTTCTCTCTCTCTCTTGTATCTCTCTTTCTTTCTCTCTCTCTTTCTTTCTCTCTTTCTTTCCCAGGTGGCCTGTTACCTGGGGGTTGTGAGGGTGGGGGTTTGACTGCAACCAGGCCAGTTTAGTTTACTCCACAACTCGCATGCAGCGGGATACCTTTTGCACAGTGGTGTAATGTAACTATAAGTACATTTACTCAAGTACTGTATTTAAGTACAAAATGTACTTTTACTACTGGAGTATATCCAATTTTCAATATTTTTACTTCTACTCCACAACATCTTTGAGGACAATTTTCTACTTTTACTCCACTACAATTATTTTGAAAACATTAGTTACTTGTTACTTTGCATATATAAATTATAAAATAAAACTACAATACATTAACCACCTCGGCTGCGTTTACCGTGTGTGTGTGTGTGTGTGTGTGTGTGTGTGTGTGTGTGTGTGTGTGTGTGTGTGTGTGTGTGTGTGTGTGTGTGTGTGTGTGTGTGTGTGTGTGTGTGTGTGTGTGTGTGTGTGTGTGTGTGTGTGTGTGTGTGTGTGTGTGTGTGTGTGTGTGTGTGTGTGTGTGCGCGCGCGTGCCAGTGCTGGGTGTAATGATCGCACCACATATCTGTACGATAATCAGAAATTAAACAGAAACAGAGGGAATGGCGTTTTACGTAAGGGATAATGAATGGCTCCGCGGTGAATGTCGATATATAACAGACCGACGGCCTGATAACTCCCCGAGGCGCCAGCCGAAGGGATGTTATATATCGTCATTCACCAAGGAGCCATTCATTATCCTGCTTATTACCCAGCTACAAAATAAAATTAATAATTTGACACAAAACTAAAAACAAAACAAAGTATATCCTTGTTTACAGACTGCTGGAAGTGTTCCACAAGTGTTGCGCTGGGCGTCCCCGCGTATTTGGAAATGACACCCGGGCTCCAGACGGAGCCGCTCGATTGTCCACGACACTGCAAGCGGCGCGAAGGCCAGCGGACCTTGGTCCTGCTCTTCGCCCCCGAGCGCCGCAGGCGCGAGTGGCCGCGAAGAGCGGGCCAGGGCCGCGCGGCCGGCGGAGCGCCGCGCGAGTTACGAAGCCGTGGTGAATGCAATCGTTATATTTATGCCCAGGCCGTAAGGCCTGGGCAAGCCCACGATAAACGCCCTGTCCAAGCGACTACAATTGAGCGCTCCCTAGCTCCGCTTCAGCCAATCAAAAGCTTCGGTGGGCGGGGTTTCCCTGGAGCCCGGGTGTCCTTTCCAATCACGCGGCGTCCCCCTAGCGCAACACGGTCGCTTAAAATATTTTTTAAAACATTCTTGAGAGCAACGTTTAGTTCTAAATGTCGCTGTGTGTTTGTTTACATGGCTGACATGTTGGATACAGCACAAGATTCACGCATTGCAGCTTTACTGCAGCAGGTGCTCTGAGTCTTTGATAGGCAGCGGTCTGTTATAGAGCGGAGCGGTCTGTTATCCAGAAATAACAGACCGCTTATTTCAGCAACTGACCAATCAGAATCAAGCATTCAAACAAGCCGGGTAATAACTTGAGATGTCTTTCACACAGGCTCCCCCTCCTCTTCATCTGTCAGGGCTCTGACTCTGTGGATTTCTCATTTGTTTTGTTGTGTGTTTTCTCACTTCTCCCCTCCCTCTTGTGTTGTGAGGTTGTAGATCTGCTATTTTACACATAACATTTTTGTACTTTTACTTTTGGTACTTTAAAGCTATACTGTGTAAGTTCAACTAGTGGTCAGTAGCGGTATTGCTTTTTTCGGCCGTTTTTCGGCCGGAGTCGTCGCGGACCACCGCCGCGGACCACCGGAGCGGCGCCGCAAACCACCGCGACCGATAGTAATCCGTGGAGGGGTAGAACGCATGGTAGAACGTAATTTTCTGGCCAGGATTTGTGGATTAAGAGGTTAAAATCCTTCACCATGGTAAACACTGTAGCCAAGCGGAGGCGCTTCCTGGAGACCAGAGCAGATAAGCTGTGATTGGCCGGTAGTGTACCATGTGTGCATGATCGGCGATGTGATTGGGCAACGTATACACAACGTATACAGATGATGCAGATTACGTCATTTTGGCGCGAAATCCGGTCCACGGCCAGGATCATAGAAAACATATAAAGAGAAGGCTTCAGAAGCTGAAAATAACGGAGTGGGTGTTCTAAAACTTTAGCGATTTAACAGTTAGGACAATTTTAAGATTTGTTTTATAAAAAAAGTTACATGGTACAACTTTAAATATATTTTGATGCCAATACTTTTGTACTTTAAGTAACATTTTGAACACAGGCCTTTCATTTATAACAGAGTATTTTTATATTGTAGTTTTGATACTTTTACTTAAGTAAAACATTTGAGTACCTTTTCCACCACCGCTTTTGCCTTTACTGCACCAGCCGGCAATGCCTGAGGATATTATTTTATTATAATGCATTCATAAACTCGTGAGTCGATGTCTCAGTTAAAACAAGACTGCACGGTCAGCAGAAGCGTTATTTCATTATCAAGCCGTGATTTAACTTTTGTTTTAACTTAATTTGTTTTAATGCTTATACACACTCACAGTATATGAGGGATTAAATGTAGGTGTCTACAGAAGTAAGTAATAAGAACCCAGACCGTTGGGCAGAACAGTCACCATTGATGTCCAGTTGTGCAATACCCGTTGTATCGTCAGCATGCAGACAGACAGCCATGGTGGCAACACTGTTTATTAGTATTACTAGAAGCTCGGCCGAGCGTCTAGTCGACGACCTGGCCAACTCGGGAACGATGTAGATAGGGAATGAATGCCCCGCCCTTTAATGCAAACCCCATTATACCTGTTGTCATACGACCTGTTTTGACCATCTGTTTGCCTGTGTCCATTTATGCCCATATATGGAGATATCTGTCTGTCTGCGTCCATGTTATGCCCATATGGAGATCTCTGTATCTGTCTGTCTGTGTCCCTTTTATGCCCATATGGAGATCTCTGCCCTCGGGAACGATGTAAAGGAATGAATGCCCCACCCTTTAACGCAAACCCGATTTATCTGTTTGCCTGTGTTCATTTATGCCCATATATGGAGATATATTTCTGTCTGCGTCCATTTTATGCCCATATATGGATATCTCTGTATCTGTCTGTCTTCATCTTGAGCAGTATACGCAGCCTGCTTGCTTTGCCACGCGTGGGGAATGATGCCCCTACGGTTGTTAGGCAATACCCATCATACCCGTTGTTCGGTTACGTCATACTGCTCATCTGTTTGCCTGTATCCATTTATGCCCATATATGGAGATATCTGTCTGTCTACGTCCATTTTATGTCCATATATGGCGATCTCTGTAGGACCCGTTTTGACCATCTCTAAATATGGGCATTGTTTTAGCATGCGGCAGTTACCATGGTGGTGACACTGTTAAGTATCAGTATCATACTCATCTCCAAATGTGGGCATTGTTTCAGCAAGCAGCTGTTACCATGGAGGATGAGAAGAAGATAGCATGCTGATCTCCAAATTTGGGCATTGTTTCAGCACCCAACCCTCTTACCATGGTGGCAACACTGTTTAGTATCAGTGATGTCAGCATGTAGTAGACAGACAGTTAGGACATTCGCTTCTTCTTCTTTCCTGTATCATCGTCCTTGATGATTGGTTGACAACATTGTATTTCACAAGATCTAAATGAATAGTTATTAGATGTGCTCATCCTTCATACAAGAGTATGATTCCATTTTCCATTGACTGATCTAATTTTGTTGTAAAACGCAGTAATAAATCATTTGGAAGGGAACACATACGGCATACTACAGCATATGGCAAAAGCAGAGGCATGGTTTCCCCTCCTCATCCCCAGGATGGGCACAGCAACAAGACAGGCCATCACAGCACGACCTTGAAGGTAGCGAGTCACGCCTAGCGAGTCGCCAGGTGAGCAGCCAGGTGGCCGCGTGCGTCGATGAAGGCGCTGTATCCGAATTGACAAGCCGTGGTGGACGGAATGTTTTTTTTTTCCTCCACGAAACACAAAACGAGCGCTCCCCATCCCTCCCCCCCAGGGACGTGCAGAGAATGTTAGAGAGGCGGGTGCTCAAATTTCTAAAAGGGCCTTTTGGTGAAAATATCGAAAATAGCCGACATCCAAGCTCACAACGCGTGAGTATCAGCTAGAGGTCAGCTATTTTCGGTGCGTGATACCACACTGAACTAAGCATAATCAAGTCAATACTGGAGATGTAGCGTAACGGCATGGATTTCTACACAGAGGGCATTTCTTTCAACATAAGATGCCGCATTCAAGTTTGGACAAGGCAATTCTCTTGAATGCTGCCTTCAGTTAATCCATGGAAAGAGGGCATTATTTGCATTTCTTTCACCATAGTAAAAACTGCACTCATGGTCTGGAGAGGGCACTTTTTACAGACAGATAAAAGGGCAGGGGCTCAAGCCCCCTTTGATGTCTATTTGTGCACGTGCCTGTTGGAACCCCCCCCCCCCCTCCCCCTCCCCCAACAAATGGACCCCTGCTGCAGTGGCAGGAGGAGGTTGCACGGATAGATTCATCCAGTCACATCTTGGCAGTGTCAGTGTGACAGCCAGAGGTGGTCTGGCCGCCCCGCACCTGCCACATCCGTTCACCCCGTCCACGTATACATCTATCTCTCCTCCACCCCCCTCTGTTGCCTCTCCATGGTCGCTCTATATTCATCCATACCTCTCAATCCATCCCTGTCCTCATTCATCCATCCTTAGATTATAGCCAACTGTCCATCCATCCGGCCATCCTTCCATTTCCCCCGTTTCCCCTCCTCCACCCATTACCCCTCTCTCCATCTCCTTCCCTTAAACCCATCCTTCCATTCCTCTCCTCCTCTGCTGTTCTCTCTCTCTCTTCCATTAGTCAAGGCCAGGTGTCATCGCAATGCCCCTGGGATAGGGGGCTGGAAACCCCTCAGACAGCAACCAGACATCTGTGTGTGTGCGTGAGGTTGTCCAGAGATATACTACTTGTGTTGATACACACACGGATGCACACAGATGTCAATGCAGATGCATGCACACACACGCGCTCACGTGCTCGTGCACACACACACACAGCACACCACACATCTGCTGTTTGGGCAGTTCGCCACACACAGTGCAGGTCTCAGAATGGAAGGTGAGGGAAGGATTCTCTTATTCCCAGGTTTCTCTCTCTCCCCCCCCTACCTCTACCTCTACCTCTCTCTCTCCCCATAACTCCTCCGCTCTCTCTCCCCAGGCCTGCCCAGCTGCACCTCCAAAGCCCATTAGCCATGCGCTGCTGGCCTGTCTGTCCACACGCTCACAGGAGATAAATCATTCATCCCCGAGTGAGCGACCATGCGGCCGGATCGTCCGTCCGTCCGTCCGTCCGTCCGTCCAGCCGCACTTTAAGAGAAGGCTCCACTCTCAGTGTTGTTGTGGGAACGGAGCGCATAGCGTCTGACAAACGCATCCGCATGACCTTGTTTTCAGTCTGTGGGTGAATGAGGCTGTTTGTTTTGTCTCTGTGCAGAGGCTGGAGGTGTGTGTGTGTGTGTGTGTGTGTGGGGGGGGGGTGGGGTGGGGGGTGGTTGGGAGACGGGCTACACGCACATTTTTCTTCCCATTCATTTTCATTATGTGCGCATGGATCGTCTCATGGTCCTAGCCGAGCCTCTCTTTCTAGGAGACAATGATGTTTGTGCGTGTTTTCAGACAGGATGTTTTTCGCCACAGTGTCATCAATTAATGATGGAAGCGTCTCTGCTATACCTGTCTGCAGGGCTCAGGCGCTGTCGGTGAAACGGGGGGGGGGGGGGGGATGCGGTGTGTGAAGAACCCCACTAGGGAGGGGAGTGGCGTCAGTTCAGGTTTTGTCTGTTTTTCACCCAGGTTTCTACGGTTTCTTGGGCTGGATATGGCAGCCTGGAACGGTTGTTCAAGTGCCGCTAAACTTGGTATGTTAGTAAATGTGCCACAATTAGGCTAACAATATTGCACCTGTGCAGCTGACCTGCGGAACTTGGGAATATACCATTTTTTCAAGATGGGGAGAATACAAGTGTGGAGGATATAATTATAATACCTTGTTAAAGTGACCATTTTGTAAAATGTTGCATTTGTAGTTATTTTACTGTAATTTAACAACGCAATAACCAGCACAGATAGACAAAGAGACATTCATGGATTTATATTTAATAACTTTTATTTTCCCCCCTGGAACCAGGGTATGGCAGCTGCATAATTGTCATACGCAATTGACGCCCCTGCTTTTAGGGCGAGTCTGGGGCAAAGTGTTCACAACACGGGACTATTAGCCCTTACCAATGATACTGGCTCTATTCCATTTCATGTAGCACAGTGGTTCTCAAAGCTTTTAATTCAAGGACTCCTGGTCCATTTGGTTCCATTTGCGCACTCTCAAAGTTACACACCTTTTAAGGGGTCATTTGGAACCCCCAGTGAGCCAACATGCACAATGTCATCAACACCCTGACTCTGCTTGACCACTCATAAATAGTGCTGCTCACTTCACACCGGGTGTGATTTTTCTTCTTCTTCCAAACATGTTTCCCGGGTTAGGTCATCAACTTGATTCAGTGATGGATGAATTGCAATTGTCAGATGTGCAAATCGGTGTTATTACGAATGATGTTAACGGTTTGTGTTGTGTGACGTCAGACCACAGCTCTGGTCAACTTGAATAAGATGTGACACCGTTTTTAAACATCACATTTAGTCTGAGTACGACCAAGAGAAGTTTTTTACAGACAGAGTTTGATGTGAGGGTCAGAGCGTCAGGGACAGAGACAGACAATTAGAGGGGGAGAAATAGAGTGACAGAGAATATATCAAACCCAAATCTTTCAGCCTGCAAAGAACAAAGAAACGCCTTCCAATTCAAGTCC
The DNA here is from genome assembly GCF_963921795.1 of Nannobrachium achirus. Classification (NCBI taxonomy): domain Eukaryota; kingdom Metazoa; phylum Chordata; class Actinopteri; order Myctophiformes; family Myctophidae; genus Nannobrachium; species Nannobrachium achirus. The sequence continues at coordinate 51,088,455 of NC_137827.1, read as the reverse complement.
AAGTAGCAGAAACGGTGCATGAAACAATCTTCCAGGACGACCAGGAGACAGGTGTCCTGTCCTGAGTGCCCAAACACCTTCACGTCTCGATTCCTCCTTCATGAAGACATGAAGAAGAGCCACAACAACCTCTACCGTCAAATGATGAACGATGGACGGCTCCCCTCATCTACCTGTCAGAAAATCACCAGCTGTGTAAGCAGCCAGAAACAAGGAGACACAGACCAACCAAGATCTTGCGAGGACTTGAAGGAGGACTCAGCCAGGAGAAGTAAGGAGACATTTGATGACTTGGACAGGAAAGAAAACCTCATATGTGATAAAAGCTTCATTGGGGTATCGACTCTGAAGAAGCACCAGCATATCCACACCAAAGAAAAACCTTTCCAGTGTAAACAGTGTGATAAGAGTTTCAGTCTGTTGAGTAACTTGAAGAGACACCAGAGTATCCATAGTGGAGAAAAACCCTTTGTGTGTAAACAGTGTGACAAGGGTTTCAGTCGGCGAGGTCACCTGAAGGATCACCTGCATGTCCACACTGGAGAAAAAACATTCCTGTGTAAACAGTGTGACAAGGGTTTCAGTCTGTTACATTCTCTAAAGGCACACCAGCGTGTTCACAGTGGAGAAAAACCCTTTGTGTGTAAACAATGTGATAAGGGTTTCAGTCGGTTCGCTTCTCTGAACGTGCACCAGCGTGTCCACAGTGGAGAAAAACCCTTTGTGTGTAAACAATGTGAAAAGAGTTTCAGTGAGTTAGGTAACCTGAAGAATCACCAACATGTCCACAGTGGTGAAAAACCCTTCCACTGTAAACAATGTGACAAGAGTTTCAGTGTGTTAAGTAGCCTGAAGGCACACCAGCGTATCCACAGTGGAGAAAAACCCTTTGTGTGTAAACAGTGTGACAAGGGTTTCAGTGAGTTAGGTTCTCTGAAGAATCACCACCGTATTCATACTGGAGAAAAACCCTTTGTGTGTAAACAGTGTGACAGGTGTTTCAGTGTGTTAATGTCTCTGAAGAGGCACCAGCTTATTGTCCACAGTGGAGAAAAACCCTTTGTGTGTAAACAGTGTGACAGGTGTTTCAGTGTGTTAATGGGTCTGAAGAGGCACCAGCGTGTCCACAGTGGAGAAAAACCCTTCCAGTGTAAACAATGTGGCAAGAGTTTCAGTCAGTCAGGGAATCTGAAGATACACCAGCGTATCCACACCACATAAGAGCTTCAATCAGTTAGATATTCTGATGACAAACCATCATCTCCACTGGCTCCTACTGTAATAGAAAATAATTAATGTTCAAAAAGGATGAAGGGTTTGAAGTATTGACAAAGGTTTATTCATCAAAGAGGCAAAAAGTTGAACAGAGTATCAGCAGTACAGATCCTTTGAGGAGCAGGCCTCCTGGCCTCTCCTGTCAGCCCCTCTGGGCACAAGCCTCTCCTGTACCATTCTCATACAGTTCTTATAGTCCATTCTGACAGAGATGCTATTATAAACATGTTCTTATAAGGATGTGTACTAAAGATAAAGACAACATACAAATAGTTACCCAGGGTACAGATTTGCTGACAGAGTGAGAGAGCAAGCATAGGTGGGGGAGAGAACTCAGCTGTTAGATTGACAGTTGAGTTGAATTAGCATGTGCACTTTGAAGGCTGGTTGACCGTTCATTCAATGAGATTGAATGGAAGGAAAACAAGTATATACACACATTTGTTACTCTATAAATATTTCTACTACACTACCAATCAGGCCATGTTAAGCGGAAAGAAAGACAATGATCCAGACGGCTCAACTATGAACAACTCTAGTTTTCTTGTTTGGTAGTCTCTCAAGCCAGACGACTCTTCCACAAACTTCAAATGCTACACATTCTGTTACTTCACCTCCTGAAAGGTTTGAACAAAAGATATGCTTGTCTATAATCATTATATTCAATCAATCAATCAATCAAGTTTTATTTATATAACACAATTTAGAAAAATGGTGCAGTTCAATTTGCTTCACAGGAAAAAGGTTCAGGACTACAAGAAGGCAAAACCAAGATTATAATATGTTTGAAATTTCATTTTAGCTATGCAGCAAGCTATAAAGGTTTTGACTACATTAATTGACAGTAAGACTTATTTACAGCAATACGATAGTGTGGGAGAGATGTAGTTAGCATTTCCAGCACTACCGTTGCACAGGCTGTGAGTAGGAGGCATTTGAAAAACCTTTTCCTTTCTCATAATGGATGTGAATGGGACTTGGATTCTCAAAATGTCAGCACGGATGACGTCATCGGCTAGCCTCTTTCAAAGCCAAGCACTCCAAGCCGCTCCTGTTGGGAGCACCACATTGTTGAACAGACAGCGACTCTGATTGAAGGAGCATGTTGGTGTACTATACCTGTTTTGTGGATTTCTTAAAAATATATATATTTTTGAAGCGGTGAAAACCGCTTCCAATGAATGGCTTTGTGTGTATCACACCCATATATGGTCATTTCAGTCCAGAATGAACAGGCTTTTTCAAAAACAGAATGTCCGTTTAATTACCATATATGGTGATCTCAGTCCAGAATTAACAGGGTTTTTCAAAAACACAATGTATGTCACCTCATGTCCATATATGGTCACTCCAGGCCAGAATGAACAGGTTTTTCCTGTCCCGTACGTGCAAAATATCAGTCCAGAATGAATAGGCTTTTTCAAAAAGCAAAATGTCCATATATGGTCATTACAGTTCAGAATGAACAGGTTTTATCTGTCCTGTACGTCCAGAATATGTGTGTAATGTCCCTCCCGGTCTGATGAGGATTGGTCAAGCTTCACATGAAAATTTGGCCCTCCATTCTTTATATATTCATTCAGAATATATAAAGAATGTAGAATTCAGAATATATAAAGAATGAATAGATCACAGAGTCCATAACTGTATAGATGTATAGATCTCTAGAACACATAGAATAAGTTCACCGCTTCACTTCGAACCGAGGTTTGATTTTTTTTTAAGCGGTGGTAAACCGCTCCATAGAGTGGCTGTGCGTGTGAGGGAGTGTGGCTGTGCGTGTGACTGTAGCCTTTTTCCTCAGCGTTTTGCCATAGCAAAACGTGTGTCTGTAGCATAGCCTGTACATCCTAGACTGTAGCCTTTTTCTTTAGCGTTTTGCCATAGCAAAATGTGTGTGTAGCATAGCCTGTACATCCTAGACTCAAATCCTAGTCTGAAGACGTTATGCAAGTACGACCACCGCTCACTTCACATTGGGTGTGATTTTTTATTTATTTTCTATTGTTGTATTTAATTTTTGAGCGGTGGTAAACCGCTCCATAGAGTGGCTGTGTGTGTGTCTGTAGCCTTTTTCTCAGTGTTTTGCCATAGTAAAACGTGTGTGTGTAGCATAGCCTGTACATCCTAGACTCAAATCCTAGTCTGAAGACGTTATGCAAGCACGACCACCGCTCACTTCACATTGGGTGTGATTTTTCTAATGTGCTCAACAATTTTGAGCGGTGCTACCATCTCCTACATCTGGCATGTATGTTTGTCCCGTTTCTGTCCGGACGGTGACTGGTGTCTGTTTGTACGCCCTTAGTCACATTGGCCAAGCTTCACAGGACGCTTAATGAAATTAACTCAGAAATAGTACCGCTCACTTCACACTCGGTGTGATTTTTTTTCTTCTTCCAAACATGTTTTCCAAGTTAGGTCATCAACTTGATTCAACTAATTCACTGATGGATAACCTTCAATTGTCAGATGTGCAAATCGGTGTTATTAGTGTTATATGTCAACGGTTTGTGTTGTGTGATGTCAGACCACAGCTCTGGTTAACCTGAATAAGATACGACACAGTTTTTAAACATCACATTTAGTCTGAGTATGATCAAGAGGAGTTATTTACAGACAGAGATTACTGTGAGAATCAGAGGGTCAGGGACGGAGACAGACAATTAGAGGGGGAGAAAGAGAGAGAGAGTGAATATATCAAAGCCAAATCTTTCAGCCTGCAAAGGACAAAGAAATGCCTTCCAATTCACAGTCCAAGTAGCAGAAACGGGGCATGAACCAATCTTCCAAGAGACAGGTGTCCAGTCCTGAGTTTCCATTCGCCTTCACGTCTCGGGTCCTCCTCCATGAAGACATGAAGAAGAGCCACAACAACCTCTACCGTCAAATGATGAGCGATTGGCAGCTCCCCTCATCTTCCTGTCAGCAAATCACCAACTGTGTAAGCAGCCAGAAACAAGGAGACACAGACCAACCAAGATCTTGCGAGGACTTCAACTCAGCCAGGAGAAGTAAGGAGACATTTGATGACTTGGACAGGAAAGAAAACCTCATATGTGATAAAAGCTTCATTGGGGTATCGACTCTGAAGAAGCACCAGCATATCCACACCAAAGAAAAACCTTTCCAGTGTAAACAGTGTGATAAGAGTTTCAGTCTGTTGAGTAACCTGAAGATACACCAGCGTATCCACAGTGGAGAAAAACCCTTTGTGTGTAAACAATGTGATAAGGGTTTCAGTCTGTTCGCTTCTCTGAACAGGCACCAGCGTGTCCACAGTGGAGAAAAACCCTTTGTGTGTAAACAGTGTGACAAGGGTTTCAGTGTTTTAGGTAACCTCAAGACACACCAGCGTGTCCACACTGGAGAAAAACCCTTCCACTGTAAACAATGTGACAGGAGTTTCAGTGTGTTAAGTAACCTGAAGGCACATCAGCGTATCCACAGTGGAGAAAAACCCTTTGTGTGTAAACAGTGTGACAAGGGTTTCAGTGAGTTACGTTCTCTGAAGAATCACCACCGTGTCCACAGTGGAGAAAAACCCTTCTGTTGTAAACAATGTGACAAGAGTTTCAGTGCGTTATGTTCTTTGATTACTCACCAGCGTGTCCACAGTGGAGAAAAACCCTTTGTGTGTAAACAATGTGAAAAGAGTTTCAGTCTGTTAGGTCACCTGAAGACACACCAGCGTGTCCACAGTGGAGAAAAACCCTTTGTGTGTGAACAGTGTGAAGAGCGTTTCAGTGTGTTAGGTTCTTTAAAGAATCACCAGCGTATTCATACTGGAGAAAAACCCTTTGTGTGCAAACAGTGTGACAGGTGTTTCAGTGTGTTAATGTCTCTGAAGAGGCACCAGCTTGTCCACAGTGGAGAAAAACCCTTTGTGTGTAAACACTGTGACAAGAGATTCAGGTTGTTAATGTCTCTGAAGAGGCACCTGCATGTCCACAGTGGAGAAAAACCCTTCCATTGTAAACAATGTGGTAAGAGTTTCAGTCAGTCAGGGAATCTGATGAGGCACCAGCGTGTCCACACCACATAAGAGCTTCAATCCGTTAGATAATCTGATGACAAACCATCATCTCCATACTTCACCAACAGAGTTGTCCACCGGATGGCGCCTACCAATCAGGCCATGCTTAAGCGGAAAGAAAGACGATGATCCAGACGGCTCAACTATAACAACTCTATTTTTTTTTGTTTGGTAGTCTCTCAAGCCAGATGACTCTTCCACAAACTTCAAATGCTACACATTCTGTTACTTCACCTCCTGGAAGGTTTGAACAAAAGATCTGCTTGTCTATAATCATTATATTCAATCAATCAATCAAGTTTCATTTATATAACACAATTTAGAAAAAGGGTGCAGTTCAATTTGCTTCACAGGAAAAAGGTTCAGGACAACAAGAAGGCAAAACCAAGATTCTAATATGTTTGAAATTTCATTTTAGCTATGCAGCAAGCTATAAAGGTTTTGACTACATTAATTGACAGTAAGACTTATTTACAGCAATACGATAGTGTGGGAGAGATGTAGTTAGCATTTCCAGCACTACCGTTGCACAGACTATGAGGAGGAGGCATTTGAAAAACCTTTTCCTTTCTCATAATGGATGTGAATGGGACTTGGATTCTCAAAATGTCAGCACGGATGACGTCATCGGCTACCCTCTTTCAAAGCCAAACACTCCAAGCCGCTCCGGTTGGGAGCACCACATTGTTGAACAGACAGCAACTCTGATTGAAGGAGCATGTTGGTGTACTATACCTGTTTTTTGGATTTCTTAAAAAAAAATATATATATTTTTTTAAGCGGTGGTAAACCGCTCCATAGAGTGGCTGTGCGTGTGAGGGAGTGTGGCTGTGCGTGTGACTGTAGCCTTTTTCCTCAGCGTTTTGCCATAGCAAAACGTGTGTCTGTAGCATAGCCTGTACATCCTAGACTGTAGCCTTTTTCCTTAGCGTTTTGCCATAGCAAAATGTGTGTGTGTAGCATAGCCTGTACATCCTAGACTCAAATCCTAGTCTGAAGACGTTATGCAAGCACGACCACCGCTCACTTCACATTGGGTGTGATTTTTTTTAATTTTCTATTGTATTTAATTTTTGAGCGGTGAAACCGCTCCATAGAGTGGCTGTGTGTGTCTGTAGCCTTTTTCTCAGTGTTTTGCCATAGTAAAACGTGTGTGTGTAGCATAGCCTGTACATCCTAGACTCAAATCCTAGTCTGAAGACGTTATGCAAGCACGACCACCGCTCACTTCACATTGGGTGTGATTTTTCTAATGTGCTCAACAATTTTGAGCGGTGCTACCATCTCCTACATCTGGCATGTATGTTTGTCCCGTTTCTGTCCGGACGGTGACTGGTGTCTGTTTGTACGCCCTTAGTCACATTGGCCAAGCTTCACAGGACGCTTAATGAAATTAACTCAGAAATAGTACCGCTCACTTCACACTCTGTATGATTTTTTTTCTTCTTCCAAACATGTTTTCCAAGTTAGGTCATCAACTTGATTCAACTAATTCACTGATGGATAACCTTCAATTGTCAGATGTGCAAATCGGTGTTATTAGGAATGATGTCAACGGTTTGTGTTGTGTGATGTCAGACCACAGCTCTGGTTAACCTGAATAAGATAAGACACAGTTTTTAAACATCACATTTAGTCTGAGTACGACCAAGAGGAGTTATTTACAGACAGAGATTACTGTGAGAATCAGAGGGTCAGGGACGGAGACAGACAATTAGAGGGGGAGAAAGAGAGAGAGAGTGAATATATCAAAGCCAAATCTTTCAGCCTGCAAAGGACAAAGAAATGCCTTCCAATTCACAGTCCAAGTAGCAGAAACGGGGCATGAACCAATCTTCCAAGAGACAGGTGTCCAGTCCTGAGTTTCCATTCGCCTTCACGTCTCGGGTCCTCCTCCATGAAGACATGAAGAAGAGCCACAACAACCTCTACCGTCAAATGATGAGCGATTGGCAGCTCCCCTCATCTTCCTGTCAGCAAATCACCAACTGTGTAAGCAGCCAGAAACAAGGAGACACAGACCAACCAAGATCTTGCGAGGACTTCAACTCAGCCAGGAGAAGTAAGGAGACATTTGATGACTTGGACAGGAAAGAAAACCTCATATGTGATAAAAGCTTCATTGGGGTATCGACTCTGAAGAAGCACCAGCATATCCACACCAAAGAAAAACCTTTCCAGTGTAAACAGTGTGATAAGAGTTTCAGTCTGTTGAGTAACCTGAAGATACACCAGCGTATCCACAGTGGAGAAAAACCCTTTGTGTGTAAACAATGTGATAAGGGTTTCAGTCGGTTCGCTTCTCTGAACAGGCACCAGCGTGTCCACAGTGGAGAAAAACCCTTTGTGTGTAAACAGTGTGACAAGGGTTTCAGTGTTTTAGGTAACCTCAAGACACACCAGCGTGTCCACACTGGAGAAAAACCCTTCCACTGTAAACAATGTGACAGGAGTTTCAGTGTGTTAAGTAACCTGAAGGCTCATCAGCGTATCCACAGTGGAGAAAAACCCTTTGTGTGTAAACAGTGTGACAAGGGTTTCAGTGAGTTACGTTCTCTGAAGAATCACCACCGTGTCCACAGTGGAGAAAAACCCTTCTGTTGTAAACAATGTGACAAGAGTTTCAGTGCGTTATGTTCTTTGATTACTCACCAGCGTGTCCACAGTGGAGAAAAACCCTTTGTGTGTAAACAATGTGAAAAGAGTTTCAGTCTGTTAGGTCACCTGAAGACACACCAGCGTGTCCACAGTGGAGAAAAACCCTTTGTGTGTGAACAGTGTGAAGAGCGTTTCAGTGTGTTAGGTTCTTTAAAGAATCACCAGCGTATTCATACTGGAGAAAAACCCTTTGTGTGCAAACAGTGTGACAGGTGTTTCAGTGTGTTAATGTCTCTGAAGAGGCACCAGCTTGTCCACAGTGGAGAAAAACCCTTTGTGTGTAAACAGTGTGACATGTGTTTCAGTTTGTTAATGTCTCTGAAGAGGCACCTGCATGTCCACAGTGGAGAAAAACCCTTCCAGTGTAAACAATGTGGCAAGAGTTTCAGTCAGTCAGGGAATCTGAAGATACACCAGCGTATCCATACCACATAAGAGCTTCAATCAGTTAGATATTCTCATGACAAACCGGGGCCGGATCTAGGCATAGGCAAGGGGGGGCAATGCCCCCCTAAATGCCCTGTCTGCCCCGCCAAACATGATGGCATGCAAAAATCAAAAATCGGCCGGTATGATATCAAACCGGCCGCATCGGTGACCGGACGGTCACTGACATAAATTCCGGTGCACAGCATGATGCTCTGGACTAATTTAAACATTAGCAAATAGCAGCCAGTCTACTTAGTGGCAGCCTACAACAGAATACAGATGATGCTGATTACCTTTGCAATGTATGGATATATTCCATAATCCTGTGTCAATGTAGTCTCAAAGAAGAAGGAAAAAAAAAGCATCGCAAGGCTTTCCTGCCTCCAGTCCATACGGTCCATGCAGAAGGAGTTTACTTTCACTTTCATTTAACACTAAGCAACAGCATTGCAAAAGCTGTTGCAAGCGACAGAAAAAGCCATCCTATAAATGTCCCTTTATTTTATCCAGTTTCAAAGGAAAACCACCTCCCGTTTCTCTGTTGTTGGAAAAAAAAAATCAGTTCACTTTGCGTGGTGTCATGTGTGTCTGTCCACACGCTGGATTAATTAATGCATGTCCAGGTGAAGCCTGTTAAAGGTCGTTATAGTATCCTCCGATAGTATCCTCTGATAGTTTCACAAAGTACATTAAGCAACAGAAATGTATTATGTAACATTTTAAGTCCCTTACAGAGGTTTTACAACCCAAAACAACAGGAACAGCCAGGGTCATGAGGTAATATTTTGCCCTTAAATATTTGAAAGGAAGGAATAGACTAGAGTCAGACTACTGTGACTAATCCTGACCTAAGGCTGGCAGCTCATGGTAGCGGCAGAGGTAGCGGAAGCTGCAGTTGGCCCTCTCCAGTGCTAACCGACTCCTGACTGGTCTCATGGAATTATACATTAGTGGACGAAACTATAAAGATAAACATGTTAGCAGAAAACACTCAGCCGCTGCAGCGCGACGCTGCCATGATGACATGCTGTAGCAGCCGCTATGCAGCAGCTCCAGCAAGAAGCTGAAAGGACAAACAAGATGTTAGCAGCAACATGTAGCAGCCGTGGCCCGAAGCTATAAAGAAAAACGCGATTTAGTGGAACATGTAGCCGCTTTAGCATAAAGCTGCAATGCTAACCTGATGCCGTGGCAGGGGGCATGCCGCAGCTCCGGCCTGGAGCTGTAATGATAAATATGTTAGCAGAAAGCCTCAGCAGCTGCAGCGCCATGCTGCTATGGCGACCTGCTGTAGTAGCAGCTATGCAGCAGCTCCAGCACGAGCTGAAAGGATAGAAAACACTGCTAGGACATACGGTGTGTTGTGTGACCCGGTACTATAGCCTTGGTTTGAAACAAATATTTGAGTTAAATCCCTTTAACTTCTGAAGCACTGGTAGCAGCTTAACATGCAGTTGAAACACCCCGCAGCTGCCGAGCGACGCTGCAATGACGACCTGCTGTAGCTGTCGCTATGCGTCGGCTTTAGCCCGAAGCTGAAAGATAAACCTCATGTTAGGGTTAGTGTGTGATCCTATCGATTATTCCTTCAGCAGAGCACTGGTCGTCTGTTGTGAGCTGCTGTTGTACACAACGAGGCAATGAGCTACCAAAGTATGAGACGTTCTGTGGGTCTTCCTCGGAAAGTAGTTGAGTCCAGGCAGGCTTCAATGGATGTTCCAGAAAGCTTTATTGACAGGCAGAGTTGAGAAGTTTACAGCATTCTGAGGCTCCAGGCCCTCAGTCCCACAACACCAAATCCACACCACAGCATCCCACCATCTCTCCACCACCCCAGGTTCCTCTCCCCACTCGCACACACGGCTCCTCTCCCCACTAGCTTCTCCTCCCAACAGTTCAACACACTTATTTATACATGGTCTTTTACAGCCCATCCCCGCCTGCAGTGGGTGTGTTTCACCCCCCTTGGCTGTTGGTCCCCCCTGGGGAGACTAGCTCAAAGGGACGGTTTAACTTTTAACCACTAACTATTGTCTAGATTGAAGTCCTATATGTTAGTATATGGTTCTAACAGGTTATGTTATAATTGTGTCATCATGTTAATCAACAGAGTTAAGATTAATGCTGAAAAGAATAAACCCTAAATAAATCTTTGGGTAACTGCATGTCAGGCTTGATCAGCCTGGCTAGTCCCAGTTGTCCCCCACTGTCAGCTGACAGCTGAGCCACCCATCAGATGGTCAGAGATAGTGAGTGCAAATAACATATCATTAACTCTAGCTGTACCAATGATCTTATTAACTCCACATTTCACCAACTTACTTGATTATTTAGTTAGTATAATATTACACAATATAACCAATGATAAACCCTGTAAAAGGTGGAACATTTGAGTAACTGTCAGTCAGTAAAGGTGGTATCTTGAGTACCACAGTACCTGGCAGACAGAGGGACACTAGATAAGCTATAATTAACTCTGCCACCAATGTGTGCTCCCCACCTTATGCCTGGGGTCACTTTATGGCTCCTTCTTTGTGGCCCTCTGTTACTGTCCACAGGGGTCATTCTTTACACAAAGGATCAATCTAATCAACCCAGAGGAATGTTGGTGTCATTGTTGTGGTTTGTCTAAAATAGATAAGAGACAGTAGACAAATGGCTTGGATAGCCACATGCAACCCCAACTAATTTAACCTTTGGTGTTCAACTGTGTGAGCCTGCTTGTATATAGTATTCCAAATATGATGTTTATGTCGTAGGCCCGCTACCACAATCCCCCCTTGGCAGATTCATCTGCCAGATTGATCTGCCACAAAATCATGATCAGAAATATCATAATTTTGGAATATTATAATTTTTGAAATATCATAAAATAATATTTTCATATCAATATCTGTCCTGTTTTAGGAACCGAATATCCATATGAAAACACCCCAATTGTCACAGTTATCACAGTTCAGATGTCTTGTCCCCCCTCGACAGTTGAACCACATCATCATCATAAACACATCAATACCTAAAATCATAACTCAGAACAGAAATAATAATAAAAAGACCTCTCCTTTTCTCCGGGCATGGCTTGGATGTAAAAAATCACCATGATATTAGAGGAGAAAAATGTAGACTTGTGCATGTATTCATTTACACACACTTTTGTTACAGGGAAATTGTCATTTTCCTATGCTAAAAGAAAAAACAAAATCTTCTTCTTTGGTCTTCGTACACAAAAATGCACAAAAAATACTGTCCATCGTGACTGAGCAAGAATAGAGAATAGATAATAGATAGAGATAGGTAAAGAGTTAGAAGTAGAGTAGAGAATAGAGATTAGACATAGAATAGAGAGTAGAGATAGAGATAGGGTGATCCAAAGCCCAAGGTGTCAAAAATGACACTGGGGCAGGGCAAGGAGCTGTCATCCATCTTCTGACATGGGAAGGGGGAAAGGGTGTGGGGTAGCAAGGATATGGTGCTCTCCTCATCTCAGACAGCGGACGGGGCATAAGGTGCTCCTCTCATCTTCATCTCAGGCGGTTGCCTCCACTGTAGGTGTCTGGGCAATTAAACTGTCAGCACTTGTTCCAGGGGATAATAGTCCTCCTCTCCATAATCAACTTCCCTCCAGTTGTTTGAATTCTGTCTGAAAAATAGACCCATCTGGAGATCGCCCTCGACAGAGATCGATGATTCCAATTGCTCCCGCTGTTGGGCGTTGCGCCTCCATGGTGGACACTGCGTTCTGGGCAGTGTTCGGTCCATCGTTTTCTTGCACATTCTCCAGAAATGTGTTGTCTCGTTGCAAGTGTAACATCGTTTCTGCTGCTGTGGGAATAATCTAGGCGGAGTCTTGCATTCTCTTGCAAAATGTCCTGGTTTCCCACAGGAATGACACCCTCCAAATCTCTGGGAGTTGAATGGCTGGTAGCCAGGTACATTGCCCTGCGGATTCGAATTCTGAAGAGGTGGTTCTTGGAAGGTGGGTCCCCCCTGCGGAGATGGATATTGGGAAATGGGTGCCCCCTGGGGCACCATTTGGTCAGCATGTGAGTTGCCAGCAGCTATGACTGTGGCTTGCGTTGTCACACTCCGCTCCGCAATCATTAGCTGTATTGCATTATTTCTCCTCACTGTCTCCTCGTCATCCTCCTTTCCATCAGCGACTCTCTTCCGGTCCAACTTCACAAAATGATCAATATGGGTAGTATAGATTGGCAATGACATATCAGTTAGCCATATCACCTCTTTGAGCATCCTTTGCACTGTTTCTGGCAACCCCTTTTCAAGTTTCCTCCTCAGCAGCACTGCTTCTGCCCCGTTCCGGGTGACGTTGCTTCCTGTCGCAGATCCCCACTCTTGGTACACTCTGTTGACATACTTCCTGGGATCCTCACCCTCTTGCAATCGGTCAATAAGTATAGATTCAGGAGACTTATTCCACGGATAGCAGACTCTCAAAGCATGCTTCAGAACACCCCTGTGTTTGGCAAACAGGTCTGCATCGTTCTCTTCGCTGTCCACGTATTGGGGTAGTCTTGCTTCAATCAAGATGTCCGCCAACACATGCTCTCCACTGCATCCAGTCACCCGTGTGATCAGCCTCTTAAAGTCACCCATCCTTAATGGAGTCTTCGCAGTGATCTGCTCTAATTTGGTAAGCCATGGATGGGCCCCCTCCTTAATCAATGGCAACGCATCCTCAAGGTCTATGAGGTCTGCGGTTGACAAAGGCGTATAGTCCAGACACTGGTTTGTGATGATAACTGGAGCTTGTATAGCAGTATATTGTCTCTTCGCCTCCCACCTGCTGGGTGAAGGGCTTCTGCTCCTGCTCGGTGATTGCCACACCCTCTTTACACTTCTCGAACGGTTCGCATAGCAGCAGCTGTCATCCCTGTCATCCATCCGTTTGCATGTCTCTGTTCCAGCCTTGTGGTTCCCCTTCTCCGCTTGAAACTCCTTAATTTTCCGCACAGTGTCATTAAATGTCAGTTTCATGTCAGCTCCTGCTGCCCGAAGTTCACTTAACTGTTCACTCAAAAGAGAACACATCTTGTGGTGTCTCTCCAGTTGAGCTCCCACAGAGGTTAGCGTTTCAAAAAGCCTTCTCTGCTCATGTCCATGTGAATTATCCTCGCTGTCGCTGTCGCTGTCCGAGCCTGCAACAGATTCATCGCTTCCTGCTAGGCCGGTGTAGAATGTTCTTTTTCTGTGCCTGCTGTCAGCCTCCTGGCTCCAGCTGTCATCTTCGTGAAGATCGACTCTCCTGCTGCCCCCTCTGCTGTAGCACTCAAGGTGTCTGCTCTCCTCACTGCGGCGGTCAGCAGCTCTCCTCTTGCGGTCTGCTGTAAACTTCACCTTTCTCTTGTGTAGGCCAGGTAGATCAGGTTGCACTGTATGTCCTCGCTGCCGCCTCCTCTCCATGACTCGTTCTGGTGGTCGGCCCCGAAACTGCTGCTCTCCTCACCGACTCCTCCCCTCTGTGACTGGTTTCCGTGCTTGGTCCAGGAGCTGCTGTTGTCCTCGCTGGCTCTTCTCCCTTCAGCAGCTTCTCCTCTTCAGCCCAAGTCACAGTGCGGTTTGCACTATTTTGGGACCGTGGCAGATGAGGCACCCCTTCACATGGAGTCAACTCTGTCAATGTCTCTGGACAAGGAAACAGTTTGTTCTCTGCAGCCCCTTGTGGCAGGGGCAGTGGCAAAGGGTCCCCATAAAAAGTAGGAGGGGGATAAATGGTTGGAGGCAGCTGTGTCTCTTCACACACCGACAGGTGTGAAGCCATCAACCTCTTCTCAGCTTCCTTTAAGAACAAATCTAACACCTCCCGTTCTAACTGTCTCTTTCTCCTTCTCTTCCCCGTTTTCTGTTCTGTTCTGAAGGTACGGACTAAAACCTGCATAGTTTTAATAAGGTCTAAATCAAAACTTCCTTGCTCTGGCCATGAAGTTTCTAGATCACACCACCTTATTGCCCACTTCTTCGAGATGTCTAAGATGCCTAAGGGGCTAGTCTCCTGGATGATCTCAACTGGTGTGTGACAGACAGTTGAATCCATAATGAATTCTTAAAAAAAACTACTAAAAAGTAAAAATTAAAGACTTTGCCCTCAGGCTAAACAATGGGCGGAGAGGAGAGAGAGAAAGAGACAGATTGCACGCAGGATGCAGCATGTTTTATGACTATCTTTAAGAAAGCCAGTAAAAACAGAGAAATAAAGATTCAGAAAGATTAGCGGTCAAGAGAAAGAAGGACAGAGAGAGAGATAGACTCACAGATCCCCCAAAGATAAAAACAACCCCCCTTGATCCCAAAACCCCCTGACTCACATTCCTCTCCACACACACACACACACGTCAATCACTCACTCGATCGTCAATTACAACCAATGCCTGGTTGACTTAAATAATCCCAATAGTTCAACTAAAACTGAAACCCCTTCTAAGTTTGATATCCCAGCCTAAAGTGTTATGAACACATGAAATTTGCAAAAAGAAATTGATTATGGTCATTGTCCTTACACTACAACGTTAAAATCACTATAAAAATGTAATCTTAAAAATTGTCTAGCCACATTAAAAACCCATGAAATGAATTATGTTTCTCTTATATCATACTCCCCCCCTGTGAAACATAAGAATCATAATAAGAATTATGTTTCACAAACAAATAAAAACCCCAAAAACACCAACCAACCCCTTAACGCCAATCGTCCCAAAGTAGTAAAGTAAATGACACACACAGCTGGTCTCAACACCCCAGGGGCCAATCCCCCATCTCACAAGGCACACACACACACACACACACACACACACGCACGCACGCACGCACGCACGCACGCACGCACGCACGCACGCACGCACACACACACACACACACACACACACACACACACACACACACACACACACACAATTCCTAATCACAACACACACACACACACACACACACACACACACACACACACACACACACACACACACACACACACACAATCAAAAAGAATAACCCCCTGACATTCACACTCAGGCCAGCAAACAAACAAGAAAAAGAAGGGAAAAAAGAAAAGTTGTTCAATGAAAAAGAGTCAAACTATCCCAGCCAAAACGGAACTACTGAATTAGGTAAATTCACAGAAAAAACAACGAAAATTGTCCTACTGCTAAATTAAGGTTAGCAGCCCTCAGTCCAGCTTAACAACAATCTGAAACGTAAACATTGAACAAAAGAGAGAGAATGAAAATGGAGAATAAAGGAGAAAAAAACGGAAACTACCCCTTAAAACCCCAATAAGCTACACTGTCTAAGCCCATTCCCAAAAAGCCCAAAAACTTAGCACATCAGCGTCTAAGCACCAGTGCCATGTCTATCCACACCCCAGAAGGCCATTCTCCACCACGCATCAAGTCCTGTCCTTTGTCTTCACAGCTGACACCCCCCTGCCGGGCAAGAACACAGTCACAAAAAAATTCCACAGGACATACTCACAGCAAAAAGCGCAAGTGCCCTCCCTGTGCCAGAAGCCCACAACCCAGAGTCCCACCGAAGAAAAAATTGAAGAAGTCCCAAGTTCTTTGAAATGGAGAGAACTGTCATTACAACAGAATCAACCATGTACCATCCCGGACGAGCCCCCAAAAATGTGTGATCCTATCGATTATTCCTTCAGCAGAGCACTGGTCGTCTGTTGTGAGCTGCTGTTGTACACAACGAGGCAATGAGCTACCAAAGTATGAGACGTTCTGTGGGTCTTCCTCGGAAAGTAGTTGAGTCCAGGCAGGCTTCAATGGATGTTCCAGAAAGCTTTATTGACAGGCAGAGTTGAGAAGTTTACAGCATTCTGAGGCTCCAGGCCCTCAGTCCCACAACACCAAATCCACACCACAGCATCCCACCATCTCTCCACCACCCCAGGTTCCTCTCCCCACTCGCACACACGGCTCCTCTCCCCACTAGCTTCTCCTCCCAACAGTTCAACACACTTATTTATACATGGTCTTTTACAGCCCATCCCCGCCTGCAGTGGGTGTGTTTCACCCCCCTTGGCTGTTGGTCCCCCCTGGGGAGACTAGCTCAAAGGGACGGTTTAACTTTTAACCACTAACTATTGTCTAGATTGAAGTCCTATATGTTAGTATATGGTTCTAACAGGTTATGTTATAATTGTGTCATCATGTTAATCAACAGAGTTAAGATTAATGCTGAAAAGAATAAACCCTAAATAAATCTTTGGGTAACTGCATGTCAGGCTTGATCAGCCTGGCTAGTCCCAGTTGTCCCCCACTGTCAGCTGACAGCTGAGCCACCCATCAGATGGTCAGAGATAGTGAGTGCAAATAACATATCATTAACTCTAGCTGTACCAATGATCTTATTAACTCCACATTTCACCAACTTACTTGATTATTTAGTTAGTATAATATTACACAATATAACCAATGATAAACCCTGTAAAAGGTGGAACATTTGAGTAACTGTCAGTCAGTAAAGGTGGTATCTTGAGTACCACAGTACCTGGCAGACAGAGGGACACTAGATAAGCTATAATTAACTCTGCCACCAATGTGTGCTCCCCACCTTATGCCTGGGGTCACTTTATGGCTCCTTCTTTGTGGCCCTCTGTTACTGTCCACAGGGGTCATTCTTTACACAAAGGATCAATCTAATCAACCCAGAGGAATGTTGGTGTCATTGTTGTGGTTTGTCTAAAATAGATAAGAGACAGTAGACAAATGGCTTGGATAGCCACATGCAACCCCAACTAATTTAACCTTTGGTGTTCAACTGTGTGAGCCTGCTTGTATATAGTATTCCAAATATGATGTTTATGTCGTAGGCCCGCTACCACATTAGGAAACCTGAAAAATAAACATAATGTTAGGGTTAGGAACCTGAAAAATACAACGTAGACCTGGTGTTAGCCGCGCCCTTCTAGCCGCCGCAGCGAGACGCTGTTGAGAAAAGTGATTTAGCTGAACCTGTGCCGCTTTAGCCTGGAGCTGCCATACTGGAGCAGAAATGACAACATGTTAGCAGAAACACTCAACACCCTGGTAACAGCTTGACATGCAGTAGAAACAATAACTTGCTGAAATAATAAACAGAATGTTAGCAACCAACAAGTATTAGCTTTAGCATGAGCTGAAAGAAAACATGATGCAGCCTTTTTACAAGCATCAGCCTTAGCTGTAATTATTAGCAGTTATGCTAGCACGCCGCCGCAGGTTGAGTGGAGCTACCAATAGCTGAAACTATAGGAGACATTAGTATCTGACTGAAGCAGCGGCAGCAAGAGCCACTAGCACCATAATGTGCCCATTTTAGCCTCCAAGATAGCGGCACCACGGATAAGGAGAAATCCTGGATATGCACATGATGTTACGACAGTCATGTAGCAGCTTGAGCGTGAGCTGTAAACCAGCACTGAAGCCGAGTGCAGCAGCTACGGAAACACTACTAGAACATACAGTGAGCTATGTGACCCAATACTATAACCTTACGGACCAGAAGTGCTCTAGCCTGGAGCTGTAATGATACGAATAATTTAGTATCTGAAGCTGATGAGCTGCAGCTGATGGATGCTGAAACTGAAGAGAATATTTAGCTGGAGCTACCGAGCATTTAGAGAAGACTACGATTCCCTGCATGCACTAGCGAGTTCAACTGGTGACGTCAAGACCGACACCACGCCTAGCGTTAGCGGACGCAAAACATTGTTTGCACGTAAACTGTGGCACCCATGAGCTTGCGGGTTATGGTTTTCCTCCTTCCAGGAGCCCACGCAGACATACAAGCGACAGGAACCATTTAGTAGCTGCTAAGGTATAGCAACTAGCACCTCATAAGCAGCAGCTGTTTATAGAGGCAACGTTTTCAGACGGGGCCATACTTGCGCCTAGAACATGGCTAGCAAGCTGTTTTACTAACTAGCAGCTATCCTTACATTAGTTAAAGCTAGCCGGCTTACAACAAGCAAAGCTAGCCCCTGGCTGACTGCAAGGAAGGAACGCTGCTCAACAGTAGCAGATACGGCTGACAAAATACACCAATACGCCACTGTTCCCGACAAATACACCACTGTTCCCGATAAGCACAAGCAACTGAGTTAACCTTAGCGAACGGTCGCAAGCAAGCCAAGCACAATGAAGTTATTTTAACGTTAGCCAGGAGCCGCAACTGCTCCCGTCTCGATCTGTAGTATGCAAACTCAGCTGGAAAGAGCACCATTACCTTGATGAAGCAGTAGTTAGAAGTAGACCTCGGCCGTGTTTACCACAACAACGAACCCAACCTTTATGCCATAATCCTTGCCTTGAACCCAGCCTGGACAGCCGCTAAACTTTAGCAACGTTAGCTAAACCCATAAGCACCTTAAATTAGCATTAGCAACAAACGACTGCCACATTAGACTGTAGCACGGAATTCCGCTGGGCTTGACATGCTAGCGAACTACATATCCCATCTCCAGCGCTTAGTATGCGTTGACGACGCCATGCCGTAAACCACCGCTTGACATGAACTCGGCCAGCTCGGATGCTAGGTGAATGCTGCCGATACCTACAACAACCTACAAACTGAATCCTCCTGGCGTGTTTCATACTTGCTACGGGGCCACGTTTTCACGCGGGCCGCCGCTCTATACCTTGACATGGCTAGCACGTTGTTTTACCAGCTAACAGCATCCTTACCGGAGTAGCCGGCTAGCAATAGCCACTGGCTAGCTCCTGGCTGACTATACATTGAACCTGTTGCTCCACGCTAGCCGATACGGCCCGTGCAGTCGCAAAAACACTGTCGCTATCATCGACAAACCCAACGACTGAGATTACCTTAACTCATGGTAGCCCAGTAAAGGCCCACCAGGGCACGAAATAAGTTAGCATTTAGCCCGTAGCCACAGCCAACTTCTATGATACTGAGTTTACTTTTAGCAACTTTAGCAAGCCTGTAGCGCCTTTAAAATAGCTTTAGCAACAAACAACTGAAGTACAGAAATCAGCTAGGCACCAGCAACGATAGCAAGAAATATGAACCTTGAAACAGTAGTACAGAATCCAGCGATTACCAGAAAGACACTCTCAGACTTCCCATACAACCTGGCCAAGAACACAGCTTCTTAGTTTGGCAGCTAAGAACATGATTTGAGCGATAGTAAAAGCAGAAACAGCCGGAAATACTCAGCCAAGTTAGGCACCCTCTCCGCGTGGTGGCAGCAGCACAGCTACCTGGCTGCAAGCAACAAGTGTGGCACCTGTGTGTGTCCTGTAGCGCTGAGTTTAGCAACTGAAGCACTGTAGGGTTAGATACCCTAGATATACTCTGAGTGTTGGGGGGGCGGAATATAATACTCCGCCCACCTGGGGGCGCGCGCCAACCTCTTAAATCTCACCCCCCGAACTGGCTACGTCATTCTTCCTGCGCCTAATTATGTAACATTTTAAGTCCCTTACAGAGGTTTTACAACCCAAAACAACAGGAACAGCCAGGGTCATGAGGTAATATTTTGCCCTTAAATATTTGAAAGGAAGGAATAGACTAGAGTCAGACTACTGTGACACAAGGTAAATTTCTCACATTGAAGACAATGAATGCAACCTTATTTATTTTAGCTTTTAAGACAATCGTTTTGCTTGTTAAAAAATATTTATTCAATAATAATATTAATAATATTTGAAATAAATTATCTCAATATGTATACCAATAATTTTAAAATAAAGGTTTTGCCTTAATCATGCAGCTCTAACAGTGACACAGACAGAAGCAATTGGCACAGCAATTATACAATGTATTTTTAACTTTAGGCCTTACAGTGAATGATCAGCTGGCATCAATATTATATCCATATCATATTAGACTGGATATTGTCTGTGATTTTGGATATTGTACTTTTGTGATTGATTTGGCATTAGTGTTCTTCTAGCTTATTGGTACTCAAATTGAAGTATGTCTTGTAGGCCTACTTGGCCTGAAAAAAGGGTATTGGAGCAACCCTATTTTCTAGTTCATAGCTAAAGAAATCGGTATCGGAAAATCGGTTTTGGCAGGTCAGACCTTCATAAAACCGGTGGATCGGTACCGGCCAAGAATTTTGCAATCAGTCCATCTCTACTAGAATATATAGAGACAGAGAGAGATAGGTGTAAGACCTGTTGTTTGTAATGCGTGTTATAGGTACTAGAAGCTGGGCCGCCCTTCGGGCGGCCCAGCGTCTAGTCGGCGACCTGGCCAACTCGGAACAATGTAAATAGGGAATGAATGCCCCGCCCTTTAATGCAAACCCCATTATACCTGTTTTCATAGGACCCGTTTTGACCATCTGTCTGCCTGTGTCCATTTATGCCCATATATGGAGATATCTGTATCTGTCTGTCTGTCTGTCGGCGTCCATTTTATGTCCATATATGGAGATCACTGCAGTTATAGTTCTGGGTCCATTTTATGCCCATATATGGAGATATCTGTCTATCTGCGTCCATTTTATGCCCATATATGGAGTATCTGTCTGTGCCTCCAACTGTGGTGCAGACACAGTGCCGGTTCCCCCTTTAATGCAAACCTCATTATACCTGTTGTCATAGGACCCGTTTTGAACATCTGTTTGCCTGTGTCCATTTATGCCCATATATGGAGATATCTGTATCTGTCTGTCTGCGTCCATTTTATGCCCATATATGGAGATCTTTGACCATCTGTTTGCCTCTGTCCATTTATGTCCATATATGGAGATATCTGTATCTGTCTGTCTGCAATCCATTTTATGCCCATATATGGGGGCATTCATTTTATGCCCATATATGGAGAACGCGCGTGCCCGTGGGACGAACGGTTCTCGAGATACGCGGATTACATACATACATACACACTCACAGAGATTTTTTGTTGACTCATGTGGCGTACGTGATGTCAGAGCCTTTTATGAAGTGATGTCACAATGAGTCAGAGCTTTCGCCGATTTCCTCCGGAACAGCCTGATGTCAACAATCAACCCCGCATAAGGATATGCCGAACGTTTCGCGCCGGTTCGGGAAAACCGCGCGTCGGGTCGGGTCGAGACCCGGCACTGCACTCCGTGCCGCGGCGGGGAACGCGCGTGCCGAATCTGAAGCCGGTGGGACGAACGGTTCTCGAGATACACGGATTACAGACACACACACAGACAGACAGACAGACAGACAGACAGACAGACACACACGCAGAGACTTATATGGGGGCATTCATTTTATGCCCATATATGGAGAACGCGCGTGCCCGTGGGACGAACGGTTCTCGAGATACGCGGATTACATACATACACACTCACAGAGATTTTTTCTTGACTCATGTGGCGTACGTGATGTCAGAGCCTTTTATGAAGTGATGTCACAATGAGTCAGAGCTTTCGCCGATTTCCTCCGGAACAGCCTGATGTCAACAATCAACCCCGCATAAGGATATTCCGAACGTTTCGCGCCGGGTCGAGACCCGGCACTGCACTCCGTGCCGCGGCGGGGAACGCGCGTGCCGAATCTGAAGCCGGTGGGACGAACGGTTCTCGAGATACACGGATTACAGACACACACACAGACAGACAGACAGACAGACAGACAGACACACACGCAGAGACTTCTCGCATTTATAGATAGATAAGTGTGCCACAATGCTTTGTTTTTTATGCATTTCGGGTGTTTTAGGGGGTTTGATCCCCCCATTTTTTTCCGCCCACGCCTCGGGCTGGAGGTGACCCCCCTATCATTTCTTGCTGCCCCACCTACTACTAAAGGCTAGATCCGGCCCTGTGACAAACCATCATCTCCACTGGCTCCTACCAATCAGGCCATGTTAAGCGGAAAGAAAGACAATGATCCAGACGGCTCAACTATGAACAACTCTAGTTTTCTTGTTTGGTAGTCTCTCAAGCCAGACGACTCTTCCACAAACTTCAAATGCTTCACATTCTGTTACTTCACCTCCTGAAAGGTTTGAACAAAAGATCTGCTTGTCTATAATCATTATATTCAATCAATCAAGTTTTATTTATATAACACAATTTAGAAAAAGGGTGCAGTTCAATTTGCTTCACAGGAAAAAGGTTCAGGCCTACAAGAAGGCAAAACCAAGATTCTAATATGTTTGAAATTTCATTTTAGCTATGCAGCAAGCTATAAAGGTTTTGACTACATTAATTGACAGTAAGACTTATTTACAGCAATATGATAGTGTGGGAGAGATGTAGTTAGCATTTCCAGCACTACCGTTGCACAGACTGTGAGTAGGAGGCATTTGAAAAACCTTTTCCTTTCTCATAATGGATGTGAATGGGACTTGGATTCTCAAAATGTCAGCACGGATGACGTCATCGGCTAGCCTCTTTCAAAGCCAAACACTCCAAGCCGCTCCGGTTGGGAGCACCACATTGTTGAACAGACAGCGACTCTGATTGAAGGAGCATGTTCGTGTACTATACCTGTTTTTTGGATTTCTTAAAAATATATATATTTTTTGAGCGGTGGTAAACCGCTCCATAGAGTGGCTGTGCGTGTGAGGGAGTGTGGCTGTGCGTGTGACTGTAGCCTTTTTCCTCAGCGTTTTGCCATAGCAAAATGTGTGTGTGTAGCATAGCCTGTACATCCTAGACTGTAGCCTTTTTCCTTATCGTTTTGCCATAGCAAAATGTGTGTGTGTAGCATTGCCTGTACATCCTAGACTCAAATCCTAGTCTGAAGACGTTATGCAAGCACGACCACCGCTCACTTCACATTGGGTGTGATTTTTTATTTTCTATTGTATTACATTTTTTAGCGGTGGTAAACCGCTCCATAGAGTGGCTGTGCGTGTGTCTGTAGCCTTTTTCCTCAGCGTTTCGCCATAGTAAAACGTGTGTGTGTGTAGCATAGCCTGTACATCCTAGACTTAAATCCTAGTCTGAAGACGTTATGCAAGCACGACCACCGCTCACTTCACATTGGGTGTGATTTTTCTAATGTGCTCAACAATTTTGAGCGGTGCTACCATCTCCTACATCTGGCTTTGTCTGTTTGTCCCGTTTCTGTCCGGACGGTGATTGGTCAACTGGTGTCTGTTTGTACGCCCTTAGTCACATTGGCCAAGCTTCACAGGACGCTTAATGAAATTAACTCAGAAATAGTACCGCTCACTTCACACTTGGTGTGATTTTTTTTACTTCTTCCAAACATGTTTTCCAAGATAGGTCATGATTCAACTAATTCACTGATGGATAACCTTCAATTGTCAGATGTGCAAATCGGTGTTATTAGGAATGATGTCAACGGTTTGTGTTGTGTGATGTCAGATCACAGCTCTGGTTAACCTGAATAAGATGTGACACAGTTTTTAAATATCACATTTAGTCTGAGTACGACCAAGAAGTTTTTTACAGACAGAGATTACTGTGAGAGTCAGAGAGTGTTGGACAGAGACAGACAATTAGAGAGGGAGAAAGAGAGTGACAGTGAATATATCAAACCCAAATCTTTCAGACTGCAAAGGACAAAGAAACGCCATCCAATTCACAGTCCAAGTAGCAGAAACAGTGCATGAAACAATCTTCCAAGAGACAGGTGTCCAGTCCTGAGTTTCCATGCGCCTTCACGTCTCGGGTCCTCCTCCATGAAGACATGAAGAAGAGCCACAACAACCTCTACCGTCAAATGATGGACAATGGACAGCTCCCCTCATCTTCCTGTCAGAAAATCACCAGCTGTGCAAGCAGACAGAAACAAGGAGACACAGACCAACCAAGATCTTGCGAGGACTTCAACTCAGCCAGGAGAAGTAAGGAGACATTTGATGACTTGGACAGGAAAGAAAACCTCATATGTGATAAAAGCTTCATTGGGGTATCAACTCTGAAGAAGCACCAGCATGTCCACACCAAAGAAAAACCTTTCCAGTGCAAACAGTGTGATAAGAGTTTCAGTCTGTTGAGTAACCTGAAGGTACACCAGAGTATCCACAGTGGAGAAAAACTCTTTGTGTGTAAACAATTTGATAAGGGTTTCAGTCGGTTCGCTTCTCTGAAGAGGCACCAGCGTGTCCACAGTGGAGAAAAACCCTTTGTGTGTAAACAGTGTGACTTGGGTTTCAGTGAGTTAGCTTCTCTGAAGATTCACCAGCGTGTCCACACTGGAGAAAAACCCTTTGTGTGTAAACAGTGTGACAAGGGTTTCAGTGTTTTAGGTAACCTCAAGACACACCAGCGTATCCACAGTGGAGAAAAACCCTTTGTTTGTAAACAATGTGATAAGGGTTTCAGTCGGTTCGCTTCTCTGAACGGGCACCAGCGTGTCCACAGTGGAGAAAAACCCTTTGTGTGTAAACAATGTGAAAAGAGTTTCAGTGAGTTAGGTAACCTGAAGAATCACCAACATGTCCACAGTGGTGAAAAGCCCTTCCACTGTAAACAATGTGACAAGAGTTTCAGTGTGTTAAATAGCCTGAAGGCACACCAGCGTATCCACAGTGGAGAGAAACCCTTTGTGTGTGAACAGTGTGAAGAGTGTTTCAGTGTGTTAGGTTCTCTGAAGAATCACCAGCGTATTCATACTGGAGAAAAACCCTTTGTGTGTAAACAGTGTGACAGGTGTTTCAGTGTCTTAATGTCTCTGAAGAGGCACCAGCTTGTCCACAGTGGAGAAAAACCCTTTGTGTGTAAACAGTGTGACATGTGTTTCAGTTTGTTAATGTCTCTGAAGAGGCACCAGCGTATCCACAGTGGAGAAAAACCCTTCCAGTGTAAACAATGTGGCAAGAGTTTCAGTCAGTCAGGGAATCTGAAGATACACCAGCGTATCCATACCACATAAGAGCTTCAATCAGTTAGATATTCTCATGACAAACCATCATCTCCACTGGCTCCTACCAATCAGGCCATGTTAAGCGGAAAGAAAGACAATGATCCAGACGGCTCAACTATGAACAACTCTAGTTTTCTTGTTTGGTAGTCTCTCAAGCCAGACGACTTCCACAAACTTCAAATGCTACACATTCTGTTACTTCACCTCCTGAAAGGTTTGAACAAAAGATCTGCTTGTCTATAATCATTATATTCAATCAATCAAGTTTTATTTATAGAACACAATTTAGAAAAAGGGTGCAGTTCACTTTGCTTCACAGGAAAAAGGTTCAGGACTACAAGAAGGCAAAACCAAGATTCTAATATGTTTGAAATTTCATTTTAGCTATGCAGCACGCTATAAAGATTTTGACTACATTAATTGACAGTAAGACTTATTTACAGCAATACGATAGTGTGGGAGAGATGTAGTTAGCATTTCCAGCACTACCGTTGCACAGACTGTGAGTAGGAGGCATTTGAAAAATCAAACCTCGGTTCGAATTGAAGCGGTGGACAGAACTTCTATTCTGAATGTATTTGGAGAGCTGGTATGACAGTTGGTATAATAGGTTTAAAAAATAAAATAGATTAAAACACATACATTAAAATAAGAATTTGTAATTAAATAAATACATAAATAAATATAAAGTGTTTAAATAAGACAGATAAACCCTGAAGGCCAAATTATCATGTGAAGCTTCACCAATCCTCAAAGTATCCATTCATCTGACCGGGAGGGACACCGCACACATATTCTAGATGTACAGGACATATAAAGCCTATTCATTCTGAACTGAAATTACCATATATATGGACATGGGACACACATTTTGCTTTTTGAAAAAGCCTATTCATTCTGGACTGATATTTTACACGTACGGGACAGGAAAAACCTGTTCATTCTGGCCTGGAGTGACCATATATGGACATAAGGTAACGGACATTCTGTTTTTGAAAAACCCTGTTCATTCTGGACTGAGATCACCATATATGGTAATTAAACGGACATTCTGTTTTTGAAAAAGCCTGTTCATTCTGGACTGAAATGACCATATGGGCATGATACACACAAAGCCATTCATTGGAAGCGGTTTCCACCGCTTCAAAAACCTTTTCCTTTCTCATAATGGATGTGAATGGGACTTGGATTCTCAAAATGTCAGCACGGATGACGTCATCGGCTAGCCTCTTTCAAAGCCAAACACTCAAAGCTGCTCCGGTTGGGAGCACCACATTGTTGAACAGACAGCAACTCTGATTGAAGGAGCATGTTGGTGTACTATACCCCTACCTGTTTTGTGGATTTCTTAAAAATATATATTCTTTATTAAGTGTGCCTGCCATGCAATGGCAAAACACTTATTGTAATCCGCCATACTTAAGTCAGTAAGTAAGTCATGTTCCTGCAAATTTCTGCTCGTAATAACTGCCGCACAATTTATGCCACCCACGCAATATATACATCAAAACGTGCGGCTCGGCCGGGAATAGTGTGCTATTACTTTTCTTTCCGATCCGCGTTACCATTGCGACGTAATTCGCAAAAAACGACGCCCAAAAACCCCATTGACTTAGAATGGGGGACTCCGAAAAAAAAAACAGAAACTTTGGCGCCACATAACTCTGCCATACTTTTGCCTAGCAACGTGATTTAAACTTTAAAATGCACACACAACTTTGGTCTTTTTCCGGCCAATAGGGATGAGCTGTAATTGATTAAGCCCCGCCCCCTCTGTAACAGGAAGTGTCCTTCGCCAAACAGGAAGTGCCTCTATAACTCACATAGAGTATATATAAAATAGAGAGCGGACGAGCCCCGCCACTATCATTTCAATGCAAGTGCTCAGTGGCGTTTTGAAGCAACGGCTATGTGCTAGCATGTAGCTAATCCAGGTGCATTCTGGGGGAAATTGGCCACTATTCGAGACCACAAATGACGTCACGCTGCTCTCCGCTCACAGGAGTAGTGGGGCCAAACCCCCAGAATGCACCTGGATTAGCTACATGCTAGCACGTAGCCGTTGCTTCAAATCTAGCCCTGGGTTCTGGGGGCTTGATAACTCATGAACCGTTTGTCGTACAGACTCGCGGCTGGTGTCATAAAATTTTTTTTTTCTCAAATTTTTTTTTTTCTAAAAAATTTTCTTTTTCTCAAATTCTTTTTTCTCAAAAATTTTTTTTTTCTCAAATTTTTTTTTCTCACTCAAAAATTTTTTTTTTTCTCAAAGATTTTTTTTTCTCAAAATTTTTTTCTCAAATTTTTTTTTCTCAAATTTTTTTTTCTCAAAAAATTTTTTCTCAAAAAACTTTTTTTCTCAAAAAAATTTTTTTTCTCACAAAACAATTTTTTCTCAAAAAACTGTCGTTAAAGTGCGACCCGTGATAACGGCCAAAAATGCGCCAAAACGCCACTAATTAGTCGAAATGGCTGTGGGTGGTGTCATATGAAGAACCATAATGTTAAAGCTTATGCAAAAAATGCTAATGTTAAAAAATGTAACGCTAATGCTAACACCAACCGCTACACAAGGTTGCACAGACTTTGCGAGCTGCAGGCACACTTAAAATTTCTTGGAAATTTTCTTTTCTAGTTTTCTATTTGTATTTCATTTCTCTAATGTTCTCAACAATTTTGAGCGGTGCTACCATCTCCTACATCTGGCTTTGTCTGTTTGTCCCATTTCTGTCCGGACGGTGATTGGTCAACTGGTGTCTGTTTGTACGCCCTTAGTCACATTGGCCAAGCTTCACAGGACGCTTAATGAAATTAACTCAGAAATAGTACCGCTCACTTCACACTCGGTGTGATTTTTTTTTCTCCTTCCAAACATGTTTTCCAAGTTAGGTCATCAACTTGATTCAACTAATTCAATTGTCAGATGTGCAAATCGGTGTTATTAGGAATGATGTCACGGTTTGTGTTGTGTGATGTCAGACCACAGCTCTGGTTAGCCTGAATAAGATGTGACACAGTTTTTAAACATCACATTTAGTCTGAGTACGACCAAGAGAAGTTACTTGCAGACAGAGATTACTGTGAGAGTCAGAGAGACAGGGACGGAGACAGACAATTAGAGGGGGAGAAAGAGTGACAGTGAATATATCAAACCCAAATCTTTCAGCCTGCATAGGACAAAGAAACGCCTTCCAATTCACAGTCCAAGTAGCAGAAACGGGGCATGAACCAATCTTCCAAGAGACAGGTGTCCAGTCCTGAGTTTCCATGCGCCTTCAAGTCTCGGGTCCTCCTTCATGAAGACATGAAGAGGAGCCACAACAACCTCTACCGTCAAATGATGAACGATGGACAGCTCCCCTCATCTTCCTGTCAGAAAATCACCAGCTGTGTAAGCAGCCAGAAACAAGGAGACACAGACCAACCAAGATCTTGCGAGGACTTCAACTCAGCCAGGAGAAGTAAGGAAACATTTGATGACTTGGACAGGAAAGAAAACCTCATATGTGATAAAAGCTTCATTGGGGTATCGACTCTGAAGAAACACCAGCATGTCCACACCAAAGAAAAACCTTTCCATTGTAAACAGTGTGATAAGAGTTTCAGTCTGTTGAGTAACCTGAATGTACACCAGCGTATCCACAGTGGAGAAAAACCCTTTGTGTGTAAACAGTGTGACAAGAGTTTCAGTCGGTTAGAATCTCTTATGAGGCACCAGCGTGTCCACAGTGGAGAAAAACCCTTTGTGTGTAAACAGTGTGACAGGAGTTTCAGTGTGTTAAGTAGCCTGAAGACACACCAGCGTGTCCACACTGGAGAAAAACCATTCCACTGTCAACAATGTGAAAAGGGTTTCAGTCTTTTAAGTCACCTGAAGGCACATCAGCGTATCCACAGTGGAGAAAAACCCTTTGTGTGTAAACAGTGTGACAAGGGTTTCAGTGAGTTACGTTCTCTGAAGAATCACCACCGTGTCCACAGTGGAGAAAAACCCTTCTGTTGTAAACAATGTGATAAGAGTTTCAGTGTGTTAGGTCACCTGAAGACACACCAACGAGTCCACAGTGGAGAAAAACCCTTTGTGTGTAAACAATGTGAAAAGAGTTTCAGTGTGTTAGGTCACCTGAAGACACACCAGCGTGTCCACAGTGGAGAAAAACCCTTTGTGTGTGAACAGTGTGAAGAGTGTTTCAGTGTGTTAGGTTCTTTAAAGAATCACCAGCGTATCCACACTGGAGAAAAACCATTTGTGTGTAAACAGTGTGACAGGTGTTTCAGTGTCTTAATGTCTCTGAAGAGGCACCAGCTTGTCCACAGTGGAGAAAAACCCTTTGTGTGTAAACAATGTGACAAGAGTTTCAGTTTGTTAATGTCTCTGAAGAGACACCTGCATGTCCACAGTGGAGAAAAACCCTTCCAGTGTAAACAATGTGGCAAGAGTTTCAGTCAGTCAGGGAATCTGAAGATACACCAGCGTATCCATACCACATAAGAGCTTCAATCAGTTAGATATTCTCATGACAAAGTAAAACCATCATCTCCACTGGCTCCTACCAATCAGGCCATGTTAAGCGGAAAGAAAGACAATGATCCAGACGGCTCAACTATGAACAACTCTAGTTTTCTTGTTTGGTAGTCTCTCAAGCCAGACGACTCTTCCACAAACTTCAAATGCTACACATTCTGTTACTTCACCTCCTGAAAGGTTTGAACAAAAGATCTGCTTGTCTATAATCATTATATTCAATCAATCAAGTTTTATTTATATAACACAATTTAGAAAAAGGGTGCAGTTCAATTTGCTTCACAGGAAAAAGGTTCAGGCCTACAAGAAGGCAAAACCAAGATTCTAATATGTTTGAAATTTCATTTTAGCTATGCAGCAAGCTATAAAGGTTTTGACTACATTCATTGACAGTAAGACTTATTTACAGCAATATGATAGTGTGGGAGAGATGTAGTTAGCATTTCCAGCACTACCGTTGCACAGACTGTGAGTAGGAGGCATTTGAAAAACCTTTTCCTTTCTCATAATGGATGTGAATGGGACTTGGATTCTCAAAATGTCAGCACGGATGACGTCATCGGCTAGCCTCTTTCAAAGCCAAACACTCCAAGCCGCTCCGGTTGGGAGCACCACATTGTTGAACAGACAGCGACTCTGATTGAAGGAGCATGTTGGTGTACTATACCTGTTTTGTGGATTTCTAAAAAATATATATATATATATTTTTTGAGCGGTGGTAAACCACTCCATAGAGTGGCTGTGCGTGTGAGGGAGTGTGGCTGTGCGTGTGACTGTAGCCTTTTTCCTCAGCGTTTTGCCATAGCAAAACGTGTGTGTGTAGCATAGCCTGTACATCCTAGACTCAAATCCTAGTCTGAAGACGTTATGCAAGCACGACCACCGCTCACTTCACATTGGGTGTGATTTATTTTTATTTTCTATTGTATTTAATTTTTGAGCGGTGGTAAACCGCTCCATAGAGTGGCTGTGTGTGTCTGTAGCCTTTTTCTCAGTGTTTTGCCATAGTAAAACGTGTGTGTGTAGCATAGCCTGTACATCCTAGACTCAAATCCTAGTCTGAAGACGTTATGCAAGCACGACCACCGCTCACTTCACATTGGGTGTGATTTTTCTAATGTGCTCAACAATTTTGAGCGGTGCTACCATCTCCTACATCTGGCATGTATGTTTGTCCCGTTTCTGTCCGGATGGTGACTGGTGTCTGTTTGTACGCCCTTAGTTACATTGGCCAAGCTTCACAGGACACTTAATGAAATTAACTCAGAAATAGTACCGCTCACTTCACACTTGGTGTGATTTTTTTTCTTCTTCCAAACATGTTTTCCAAGTTAGGTCATCAACTTGATTCAACTAATTCACTGATGGATAACCTTCAATTGTCAGATGTGCAAATCGGTGTTATTAGGAATGATGTCAATGGTTTGTGTTGTGTGATGTCAGACCACAGCTCTGGTTAACCTGAATAAGATACAACACAGTTTTTAAACATCACATTTAGTCTGAGTACGACCAAGAGGAGTTATTTACAGACAGAGATTACTGTGAGAATCAGAGGTTCAGGGACGGAGACAGACAATTAGAGAGGGAGAAAGAGAGTGAGAGTGAATATATCAAAGCCAAATCTTTCAGCCTGCAAAGGACAAAGAAATGCCTTCCAATTCACAGTCCAAGTAGCAGAAACGGGGCATGAACCAATCTTCCAAGAGACAGGTGTCCAGTCCTGAGTTTCCATTCGCCTTCACGTCTCGGGTCCTCCTCCATGAAGACATGAAGAAGAGCCACAACAACCTCTACCGTCAAATGATGAGCGATTGGCAGCTCCCCTCATCTTCCTGTCAGCAAATCACCAACTGTGTAAGCAGCCAGAAACAAGGAGACACAGACCAACCAAGATCTTGCGAGGACTTCAACTCAGCCAGGAGAAGTAAGGAGACATTTGATGACTTGGACAGGAAAGAAAACCTCATATGTGATAAAAGCTTCATTGGGGTATCGACTCTGAAGAAGCACCAGCATATCCACACCAAAGAAAAACCTTTCCAGTGTAAACAGTGTGATAAGAGTTTCAGTCTGTTGAGTATCCTGAAGATACACCAGCGTATCCACAGTGGAGAAAAACCCTTTGTGTGTAAACAATGTGATAAGGGTTTCAGTCGGTTCGCTTCTCTGAACAGGCACCAGCGTGTCCACAGTGGAGAAAAACCCTTTGTGTGTAAACAGTGTGACAAGGGTTTCAGTGTTTTAGGTAACCTCAAGACACACCAGCGTGTCCACACTGGAGAAAAACCCTTCCACTGTAAACAATGTGACAGGAGTTTCAGTGTGTTAAGTAACCTGAAGGCACATCAGCGTATCCACAGTGGAGAAAAACCCTTTGTGTGTAAACAGTGTGACAAGGGTTTCAGTCGGTTACGTTCTCTGAAGAATCACCACCGTGTCCACAGTGGAGAAAAACCATTCTGTTGTAAACAATGTGACAAGAGTTTCAGTGTGTTATGTTCTTTGATTACTCACCAGCGTGTCCACAGTGGAGAAAAACCCTTTGTGTGTAAACAATGTGAAAAGAGTTTCAGTCTGTTAGCTCACCTGAAGACACACCAGCGTGTCCACAGTGGAGAAAAACCCTTTGTGTGTGAACAGTGTGAAGAGCGTTTCAGTGTGTTAGGTTCTTTAAAGAATCACCAGCGTATTCATACTGGAGAAAAACCCTTTGTGTGCAAACAGTGTGACAGGTGTTTCAGTGTGTTAATGTCTCTGAAGAGGCACCAGCTTGTCCACAGTGGAGAAAAACCCTTCGTGTGTAAACACTGTGACAAGAGTTTCAGGTTGTTAATGTCTCTGAAGAGGCACCTGCATGTCCACAGTGGAGAAAAACCCTTCCATTGTAAACAATGTGGTAAGAGTTTCAGTCAGTCAGGGAATCTGATGAGGCACCAGCGTGTCCTCCACACCACATAAGAGCTTCAATCAGTTAGATAATCTGATGACAAACCATCATCTCCATACTTCACCAACAGAGTTGTCCACCGGATGGCGCCTACCAATCAGGCCATGCTTAAGTGGAAAGAATGACGATGATCCAGACGGCTCAACTATGAACAACTCTATTTTTTTGTTTGGTAGTCTCTCAAGCCAGATGACTCTTCCACAAACTTCAAATGCTACATATTCTGTTACTTGACCTCCTGAAAGGTTTGAAGAAAAGATCTGTTTGTCTATAATCTTTATATTCAATCAATCAATCAAGTTTTATTTATATAACACAATTCAGAAAAAGGGTGCAGTTCAAGGAAAAAGGTTCAGGACTACAAGAAGGCCAAAACCATATGTTTGAACTTTCATTTCAGCTATGCAGCAAGCTATAATGGTTTTGATTTTTTTTACTTTAATTGACAGTAAGACTTATTTACAGCAATATGATAGTGTGGGAGAGATGTAGTTAGCATTTCCAGCACTACCGTTGCACAGACTGTGAGTAGGAGGCATTTGAAAAACCTTTTCCTTTCTCATAATGGATGTGAATGGGACTTGGATTCTCAAAATGTCAGCACGGATGACGTCATCGGCTAGCCTCTTTCAAAGCCAAGCCGCTCCTGTTGGGAGCACCACATTGTTGAACAGACAGCGACTCTGATTGAAGGAGCATGTTCGTGTACTATACCTGTTTTGTGGATTTCTTAAAAAAAAAAAAAAAAAATTTTTAAGCGGTGGTAAACCGCTCCATAGAGTGGCTGTGCGTGTGAGGGAGTGTGGCTGTGCGTGTGACTGTAGCCTTTTTCCTCAGCGTTTTGCCATAGCAAAACGTGTGTCTGTAGCATAGCCTGTACATCCTAGACTGTAGCCTTTTTCCTTAGCGTTTTGCCATAGCAAAATGTGTGTGTGTAGCATAGCCTGTACATTCTAGACTCAAATCCTAGTCTGAAGACGTTATGCAAGCACGACCACCGCTCACTTCACATTGGGTGTGATTTCTTTTATTTTCTATTGTATTTAATTTTTGAGCGGTGGTCACCGCTCCATAGAGTGGCTGTGTGTGTGTCTGTAGCCTTTTTCTCAGTGTTTTGCCATAGTAAAACGTGTGTGTAGCATAGCCTGTACATCCTAGACTCAAATCCTAGTCTGAAGACGTTATGCAAGCACGACCACCGCTCACTTCACATTGGGTGTGATTTTTCTAATGTGCTCAACAATTTTGAGCGGTGTTTTACTTACTTAGGGATTTCTATAACACCTACATTCGATAAGATGTACCAAGCTAATTTCCCTCCTCTCCTAGAAACCATTAAGACGGATTTAGTCAGATGGGCCCCTTTACCGCTTTCTTGGCTGGGTAGAATAGCCCTTATCAAAATGAACGTTCTCCCGAGAATACTGTATCCCTTACAAATGGTTCCTGTTTTACTGACAAACAAGGTCATAAAGCAGTTAGAGGGTTGGTTGAGTTCCTTTATTTGGAATGGGAGGAAGCCTCGCCTGAGAATGGCCAAGCTTCAGATGGCCGGTGCGGATGGTGGTTTAGACCTGCCTAATATTAGGCATTACCAACTGGCTGCACATCTCAGGGTGTTTACTGGCTGGCGTATTCCTGACCCATCTTCAATTTGGCTTGATATTGAATCCTCTCAATCTAGATGCTCACTTTGGAACTTATTGTTTATCAAAGACTTTAAATCCGTGAAGGAACTATGTTCTAACCCCATCACACTGTGTTCAATTAGGGCCTGGAGGGCTACCCGTACTATCGAGAACCGTTCTAAACTAACATCTCCTCTTACTCCAGTAGTGGGTAATCCCGACTTTAAGCCAGGTTATGAG
Source organism: Nannobrachium achirus (assembly GCF_963921795.1). Classification (NCBI taxonomy): domain Eukaryota; kingdom Metazoa; phylum Chordata; class Actinopteri; order Myctophiformes; family Myctophidae; genus Nannobrachium; species Nannobrachium achirus. The sequence continues at coordinate 51,053,930 of NC_137827.1, read as the reverse complement.
GATGGGGGGTTCGAGGTCTGGCGGGCACAGGGCATCAGAAAGCTCGGAGATCTATTTGATGGTCAAATTTTGATGTCCTTCGCACAGCTGCAGCAGCGTTTTGGTTTATTGAGACCTGAACTTTTTAGGTATTTCCAAATCAGAGCTTTTATTACTAAAGACACCTCACTGTTAACCAATTGTTCGGCTTCGCAGGTGGAAAGGACTCTTTCTCTCCGATTGGCTAAAAACCTTATCTCTATTTTCTACCAAGTACTGAATTCAAATTCCTCCACAAACTCCCATGCTGTCAAACAGTTATGGGAGAAGGATTTCAACATCCCTATCGATAATGCTGATTGGAATGAAATGTGGACGTATGCAAAGGAGATTTCTGTCTGCAATCGGACTAAATCCATACAGTACCGCATATTACATCGTATACATATAACTTCTGTCCTTAAAAACAAAATGGATCCTAGTGTGTCCCCACTTTGCCTCAAATGCAAAACAGAAATCGGTAATTACGTTCATTGTCTCTGGTCATGTGTGAAGCTCCAGAACTATTGGTCTGATGTCGTAACAGAACTGTCAACCATTTTCGGTGTCCCCATAGAACCAAACCCCTTGTGTCTTATACTTGGTCTCCCAGATGGTCATATTGTCAATGCCAATCATAAGAGGCTATTCAATGTGTTAACGTTTGCTGCCAGGAAGAATATTCTCCTATTTTGGATCAAGGATGTTGCTCCTTCCAAAAAATCATGGCACAATATTATAATGGATTGTATTCCTTGTGAATACATAACATGTATGTTACACTCTAAGATAGACGCCTTTTATAAAATCTGGGACCCCTACTTAAGATTCATCGGGCCCACGCTATCTGCTGCTGTGCTTAAAGGGTTCCCCTGTCGGCCTTGACTTTTATCTGTCGCTGTTTTACTTGTCTTGAAGTTTCTCGATTGATGCTGAACTGTGCTCAGTGTATCTAGTTCCGATTTGGGTCGGGCGCCTGCCCTCTCCATTCTGAGGGGGTCGTGGGGGGGCTGGGGATTGATTGCTTCGCTCATCAAGTATACAATTTTCCATTCTACATGTTATTGCCTGAGCTTATGATTTATACTTTTGTTTTTGTTGTTCCAGTTTGTTTGTCTCTTTCATTTCCTTGTATAGTGTTGTTATTGTCTAAATAATGTATGTCTAAAAATTTAATAAACATATTATTAAAAAAAAAAAAAAAAATTTGAGCGGTGCTACCATCTCCTACATCTGGCATGTATGTTTGTCCCGTTTCTGTCCGGACGGTGACTGGTGTCTGTTTGTACGCCCTTAGTCACATTGGCCAAGCTTCACAGGACACTTAATGAAATTAACTCAGAAATAGTACCGCTCACTTCACACTCGGTGTGATTTTTTTTCTTCTTCCAAACATGTTTTCCAAGTTAGGTCATCAACTTGATTCAACTAATTCACTGATGGATAACCTTCAATTGTCAGATGTGCAAATCGGTGTTATTAGGAATGATGTCAACGGTTTGTGTTGTGTGATGTCAGACCACAGCTCTGGTTAACCTGAATAAGATACGACACAGTTTTTAAACATCACATTTAGTCTGAGTACGACCAAGAGGAGTTATTAACAGACAGAGATTACTGTGAGAATCAGAGGGTCAGGGACGGAGACAGACAAAGAGGGGGAGAAAGAGAGTGAGAGTGAATATATCAAAGCCAAATCTTTCAGCCTGCAAAGGACAAAGAAATGCCTTCCAATTCACAGTCCAAGTAGCAGAAACGGGGCATGAACCAATCTTCCAAGAGACAGGTGTCCAGTCCTGAGTTTCCATTCGCCTTCACGTCTCGGGTCCTCCATGAAGACATGAAGAAGAGCCACAACAACCTCTACCGTCAAATGATGAGCGATTGGCAGCTCCCCTCATCTTCCTGTCAGCAAATCACCAACTGTGTAAGCAGCCAGAAACAAGGAGACACAGACCAACCAAGATCTTGCGAGGACTTCAACTCAGCCAGGAGAAGTAAGGAGACATTTGATGACTTGGACAGGAAAGAAAACCTCATATGTGATAAAAGCTTCATTGGGGTATCGACTCTGAAGAAGCACCAGCATAACCACACCAAAGAAAAACCTTTCCAGTGTAAACAGTGTGATAAGAGTTTCAGTCTGTTGAGTAACCTGAAGATACACCAGCGTATCCACAGTGGAGAAAAACCCTTTGTGTGTAAACAATGTGATAAGGGTTTCAGTCAGTTCGCTTCTCTGAACAGGCACCAGCGTGTCCACAGTGGAGAAAAACCCTTTGTGTGTAAACATTGTGACAAGGGTTTCAGTGTTTTAGGTAACCTCAAGACACCAGCGTGTCCACACTGGAGAAAAACCCTTCCACTGTAAACAATGTGACCGGAGTTTCAGTGTGTTAAGTAACCTGAAGGCACATCAGCGTATCCACAGTGGAGAAAAACCCTTTGTGTGTAAACAGTGTGACAAGGGTTTCAGTGAGTTACGTTCTCTGAAGAATCACCACCGTGTCCACAGTGGAGAAAAACCCTTCTGTTGTAAACAATGTGACAAAGAGTTTCAGTGTGTTATGTTCTTTGATTACTCACCAGCGTGTCCACAGTGGAGAAAAACCCTTTGTGTGTAAACAATGTGAAAAGAGTTTCAGTCTGTTAGGTCACCTGAAGACACACCAGCGTGTCCACAGTGGAGAAAAACCCTTTGTGTGTGAACAGTGTGAAGAGCGTTTCAGTGTGTTAGGTTCTTTAAAGAATCACCAGCGTATTCATACTGGAGAAAAACCATTTGTGTGCAAACAGTGTGGCAGGTGTTTCAGTGTGTTAATGTCTCTGAAGAGGCACCAGCTTGTCCACAGTGGAGAAAAACCCTTTGTGTGTAAACAATGTGACAAGAGTTTCAGGTTGTTAATGTCTCTGAAGAGGCACCTGCTTGTCCACAGTGGAGAAAAACCCTTCCATTGTAAACAATGTGGTAAGAGTTTCAGTCAGTCAGGGAATCTGATGAGGCACCAGCGTGTCCACACCACAGAAGAGCTTCAATCAGTTAGATAATCTGATGACAAACCATCATCTCCATACTTCACCAACAGATTTGTCCACCGGATGGCTCCTACCAATCAGGCCATGCTTAAGCGGAAAGAAAGACGATGATCTAGACGGCTCAACTATGAACAACTCTATTTTTTGTTTTGTTTGGTAGTCTCTCAAGCCAGACGACTCTTCCACAAACTTCAAATGCTTCATATTCTGTTACTTGACCTCCTGAAAGGTTTGAACAAAAGATCTGCTTGTCTATAATCTTTATAATCAATCAATCAAGTTTTATTTATACAACACAATTCAGAAAAAGGGTGCAGTTCAAGGAAAAAGGTTCAGGACTACAAGAAGGCAAAACCATATGTTTGAACTTTCATTTCAGCTATGCAGCAAGCTATAAAGGTTTTGATTTTTACTTTAATTGACAGTAAGACTTATTTACAGCAATATGATAGTGTGGGAGAGATGTAGTTAGCATTTCCAGCGCTGCCATTGCACAGACTGAGGAGGAGTCATTTGAAAAACCTTTTCCTTTCTCATAATGGATGTGAATGGGACTTGGATTCTCAAAAAGCCGCTCCGGTTGGGAGCACCACATTGTTGAACAACAATGTGCTCAACAATTTTGAGCGGTGCTACCATCTCCTACATCTGGCTTTGTCTGTTTGTCCCGTTTCTGTCCGGACTGTGATTGGTCAACTGGTGTCTGTTTGTACACCCTTGGCCAAGCTTCACGGGACGTTTAATGAAATGAACACAGAAATAGTACCACTCACTTCACACTTGGTGTGATTTTTTTTCTTCTTCCAAACATGTTTTCCAAGTTAGGTCAACAACTTCATTCAACTGATTCACAGATGGATGAATTGCAACTGTCAGATGTGCAAATCGGTGTTATTAGGAATGATGTCGACGGTTTGTGTTGTGTGATGTCAGACCACAGCTCTGGTTAACCTGAATAAGATGTGACGCAGTTCTTAAACATCACATTTAGTCTGAGTACGACCAAGAGAAGTTATTTACAGACAGAGACTACTGTGAGAGTCAGAGAGTCAGGGAGAGAGACAGACAATTAGAGACGGAGAAAGAGAGTGACTGTATATCAAACCCAAATCTTTCAGCCTGCAAAGGACAAAGAAACGCCTTCCAATTCACAGTCCAAGTAGCAGAAACGGGGCATGAACCAATCTTCCAAGAGACAGGTGTCCAGTCCCGAGTTTCCATACGCCTTCACGTCTCGATTCCTCCTCCATGAAGACACGAAGAAGAGCCACAACAACCTCTACCGTCAAATGATGAACGATGGACAGCTCCCCTCATCTTCCTGTCAGAAAATCACCAGCTGTGTAAGCAGCCAGAAACAAGGAGACACAGACCAACCGAGATCTTGCGAGGACTTAAAGGAGGACTCAGCCAGGAGAAGTAAGGAGACATTTGATGACTTGGACAGGAAAGAAAACCTCATATGTGATAAAAGCTTCATTGGGGTATCGACTCTGAAGAAGCACCAGCATATCCACACCAAAGAAAAACCTTTCCAGTGTAAACAGTGTGATAAGAGTTTCAGTCTGTTGAGTAACCTGAAGAGACACGAGCGTATCCACAGTGGAGAAAAACCCTTTGTATGTAAACAGTGTGACAAGGGTTTCAGTCGGCGAGGTCACCTGAAGGATCACCTGCATGTCCACACTGGAGAAAAGACATTCCTGTGTAAACAGTGTGACAAGGGTTTCAGTATGTTACATTCTCTAAAGTCACACCAGCGTGTTCACAGTGGAGAAAAACCCTTTGTGTGTAAACAGTGTGACAAGGGTTTCAGTTGGTTAGTTTCTCTGAAGAGGCACCAGCGTGTCCACACTGGAGAAAAGCCCTTTGTGTGTAAACAGTGTTACAAGAGTTTCAATGAGTTAAGTTCTCTGAAAAAGCACCAGCGTGTCCACACTGGAGAAAAGCCCTTTCACTGTAAACAATGTGGCAAGAGTTTCAGTGTGTTAGGTCACCTGAAGACACACCAGCGTATCCACAGTGGAGAAAAACCCTTTGTGTGTGTACAGTGTGACAAGGGTTTCAGTCAGTTAAATTCTCTGAAGAATCACCAGCGTGCCCACAGTGGAGAAAAACCCTTCTGTTGTAAACAATGTGACAAGAGTTTCAGTGTGTTATCTTCTTTGATTACTCACCAGCGTGTCCACAGTGGAGAAAAACCCTTTGTGTGTAAACAATGTGACAAGGGTTTCAGTCAGTTAGGTAACCTGAAGATACACCAGCAGCGTATCCACAGTGGAGAAAAACTCTTTGTGTGTAAACAGCGTGTATCAAAACAGCATCCTCATTCCAGCAGCGGAAGCTTGTGATTGGCTGAACCGGAGGTAGGGAGCGCTCCGTTGTGTTCCCTTGGACCGCGCGGAGGTAAATCCATAGTAAATCTTTAGCCCCCCGACTTTTGGCACAAAAGTCGGGGGGCTAAAGATTTACTATTCTGTGCATAACGGCACATAAGTCGGTAACAGCGCTGAGTCGGCTCATGCGACCGTCGCAACACTCGACATTGCGACTCGCTCTCTACCGCTCGCTCGGCGGTGTCTCGCGTGGCTCATGGTCTCCTGAGACGGTGCGCCTCCGTCATCTCCACCGAAAACAAGCACTCCGCCCTTGGTCCATTGTTGGAACCGGGATGCAGTTTCGATTCACGCGTGTAAACAGTGTGAAAAGGGTTTCAGTCAGTTATGGACTCTGAAGAAGCACCAGCTTGTCCACAGTGGTGAAAAACCCTTTGTGTGTAAACAGTCAGTACGCTTCTCAAGTGGTTTCCACTGGTCTTCTATGTTCTGCGCCTCCCTCGGAAAGAAAGGAGCCCGCCCAGCCAGACTGAGTGGGGAGGTTGATGGGCCCAATCCATGTAGCGTAGCAGGCTGCTACGCAGGCTAGTAGCATAGCACTGTAGTTTCACGTGCAGGTTCAACACTTGGTCTGGCAATTGATCATTATGTGACACGTCCCCCGGTGAACTAATGGACAATCACGGCTGGATGTTTTGCATCACACAGGTTGCATTTGACGTTGTTTTAATCTTAAATGCGGTGCATCGCTTGCGGCGCTCTTAGCCCCTTTCGCTGCAGTGCATTCCTGCCTAATGCTTCGGTGTACAACGCACTGAACGCAGGGAAGGAACACCATTGATCTACAAGCCCACAGCTTGTTGCATCCGTGACGCTTTGTGAGCTTTCAGTTCGACGGAGGTGTGTCTTGTGAAAGCCTTGAAGCTCTTAAGTTTGCAAACAGCCGACAGTGTGAACAATAAATCAATGGCAATTTACTGGTTCCATTTGTATACAGACTTAATTTAGACCCTCTGAAGGAACCCCAGGAATCCACTTTGAAAACCACTGGACTTGAATGTTTTTTTTTTCTTCTTTTTTTTTTATATGTGAATGAATAACAATAATACAATATTTATGTTACAATGTATTCAAATGTAAAAGTACAGTTATGTACAGTCAAAGTATGTACAGTCAATAAAATAGGCTATTATTTCTGAAGGAAGAATACTTTTTATCATCTTTATTGTTGGTTAAAAAAATGCCTAAAACAATTTCAAGCTAAATTGTAATGGTAATTGCAAAAAAAAAGTGCCATTATCCGATTAATCGATTAGTCGCCCAACGAATCGATTATGAAAATAAGTTGCAGCCTTAGTCCACACCACATAAAGAGCTTCAATCAGTTAGATATTCTGATGACAAACCATCATCTCCACACTTCACCAACAGCGTTGTCCACCTGATTAGTTACAGTAAATTCCAATTCAACAGCCTTGATTAAACCATCCAAAAGACAACCTGTTTTATCTTATTCTTTTTTTTTCTTTTTTTTTAGCATTGCTAACTGCTCTTAGATCTGGCTTTGACTCTATGTATGTCCGTCCCGCAAAGCTGGGCATTGGCCAAGCTTCGCGGGACAGAATTAACGAAAGGCACCGCTCACCTCACACTGGGTGTGATTTTTTTCTTTTTTACTTTATCACCAAGGTCAGAGCAATTGGATAACACAATCTTTGTTATACTGTTGGTCTGGCAATTGATCATTATACGTGACAAATTAATCCATATTTCTGGCTTTATTCCACCTGAATTATATTAGGAGCTTGTATGACCTCAGGCACAGCCCTGGGGTAGCTCAGATTCCCCTCTCTTACAGTACCAATCTTCCTTTGGACGGGCACTCACCCCCTGGGCCTTTAGTCACTGTCAAAAGCACCTGCCCTGAGGATTTCATATTCGGTGGTGTGCACAGGACAATATGATGCTGCTTCAGCGCTTTCTGCTCTTTGGAGTTCGATCCATGCATGCACGGGCCCTGGAGGCCGAGCGGCTTGAGCCCGTATACATCTTCTCCCTTCACTGCAGGTTCACTCAACCACAGGCTATGAATTTATATTATCCCATATCCAATAAATTAAAAGTAGGCCCAATGCAAAGTATACATGATAAATGGTAAATGGTGTATTCATATAGCGCCTTTATCCAAAAGGCTCTTTACAATGATTGTGCATTGCGTTCACCCATACACACACCGATGGCGGAGGAAACCATGCAAGGCACCAAAGACACTAGGGGTTCGGTGTCTATGCTCAGGGGCACTTTGACACGCGTGTATCAAAAAAGCATCCCGCTACGGTCGGTGGAGACCCCCCTCTCGTTCCGCTTGCCTCTGATTGGCGAAAGCCTGTTGCCTTGTCAACAACTAGTTATAAAACCCGACGCGTCATAAGTTATCTTGAGTATGACAGTAGTTCGGGTTTTAATGTTAAAGTAAAGGTGAATTCGAATAAGCTTTATGGAAATGCAACTAATGAGTATGAATGTTAATTCACATTTCATGGTTCCCTTAATTGTTTCCTACTGCCCATGTTTTACAAATGTATTACATTTTTGGCTGTTGTAAATAAACAGTTATGTGTCTGCATTTTCTCGTAGTGAACAAAAAAAGTATAAATGTATCTTTTCAAAACGTATGTTGTGAGCTGTTTTCACTAATTCTAATTTCTCTTCTTTTGTACCATGCCAACCCATTAAAAAGCACCCAGCATAGAAGATAAATAAAATGAGAGGCCTTTCACAGTACAAAGTGTCAAGTTTATTTTGAGCACAGCACAAAGTGTCAAGTGCAGGCTTTAACAGTAGCCTAACAGTAGGGGCGTCTCTATAGAGTATAGGGGTGTCTCCACTGGCCGTAGCGGGATGCTTTTTTGATACATGCCTTTGACACTAACTCTGGGGGAGCCCGGGATCGAACTGGGAACCTTCCGGTTCCCAAGTGGCCGCTCTACCTCCTGACCCACTGCCGCCCCTACATGCTTATAGGTTTGCCTGATGTCGATCAATGCGGTTGAGTTTCAGTAGCCTACCCAGCATTGCCCGGGTTTTTGCGTGGGTGAAATAAGCTCTCTCCTCCAGACACGTGCACACATAGACATCAAAGGGGGCTTGAGCCCCTGCCCTTTTACCTGTCTGTAAAAAAGTGCCCTCTGCAGACCATGAATGCAGTTTTTACCATGGTGAAAGAAATGCAAATGCCCCCTCTTTCCATGCCATACCTGAAGGCATGCAATCAAGAGAATCGCCTTCTCTCCTGAACTTGAATGCAGAATCTTTTGTTGAAAGAATTGCCCTTTCACTGTAGAAATCCATACACCACATCTCTTGTATTGACTTGATTAGTTCAGTGTGGTACAAGTACAACGCAGCAAAAATAGCCGACCTCGAAGCTCTCAACGCATCGCAGCGCGACAGAAACCATTGTTGAACAACACTTATTAGTGTTGATGATGGGGATCTTCATGTTGGCCACCCAGTCTATGAGCTGTGCGCAAGGCGTTTTAAAACGCTGATTCTGGGTGTTTTCTCACGTATTGATCAAGTAATGAATCCATGCTAGTTCTGTGTGGGGGCAGGATGAATGTTATTAAATCAATTAACTTTACAGCCATTTAACTAGATTCTAGTGATTCTCAGCCCTTTTCATTTCAAGGACCCCCAGTTTGATATGCATTAGACCACGGACCCCCTCTGGGACCCTGCACAGTTAAAGCCTCGATATCTATCAAACATATAATTTTGCGAATGTCTGTCCGTCCGTCTGAAACAGCGTTTCTCCTCAGTGGCTGGAGCAATTGATCTGAAATCGCATCACCATTAGCATATGAACACACCTGACATAACTGTGAAGCCCGAATTTCATTTCTTCCAAATTAAAGCTGTTTATTAGCGTTTTCTACTGTCTGTTGCCAGGGTTACGGTCTGTTCCTCCAGGCCATGGGATCTGTAGCCCCACACACACACACAGCTCCCTCTCTCACAGTTAGGAATGTGCTCTCTCTCTCTCTCTCTCTCTCTCTCTCTCTCTCACACGCTTTCACCAGGTGCGTTTGATGTGTGTCTCATCTTCCAACGGGTAAATAAATATACACTCCTCCATGAGCTGCTCCTTACATGATGCTCTCACGCACGCACCAGTTACAGTAACTTTCCCCACAACCCACACTCTGCACAGTATATTTTGGAGCACACATCTTTGAACGGGTAAGGTCTAGTTTATTTAACTCTGAGAGTGTACTAATGGAACTTCATGGACCCTTATGGGTCCTTTTCGTTACATTTATACACTCTCAAAGTGACAGGCCCATAAGGGTCCATTTGGACTCATGGTGGTCCCCAGACCGTATGTTGAGAAGCAGTGACCCATGCAGCGCACTGTTACCTGTGAAATGCATCAAGCAAAGATACATAGTAAATGGAGAGAAAATCCTTAAAGTCATGGACAGATTATAGGTAAACAACCCTGCAGTTAGCTGGCACAGTGAACAGTTTGCTGACTAAGCTGGCATTAGGCCTCGTTTATAAAACAAGCTACAGCTGCATTGAGCCCTGTCCTCAAAACTTATTTTAGCAACATGAAAAAAAAGTAGGTCTAACTAATATAAAATGGCCTCTACCTCTGAAGTGAGTCTGGTAAATATTGGTTATTATGTGTTATGGTTGGGTGTGGAAGGTTATAGATGTTCATTGTGTTTTATAGGTGATATGCTTTTGTGCAGACCCTCATAGGCTACCCAGCAGACCCTCATAGGCTACCCTGTGTTGTTTTAGCAATGGCAATTCACTCTTTTCAAAAGAAAATCCTAACCTTGTTTGCGGTTGCCGCTGGTAAAGTATTCAAACTACCGCCTGAATGCTAAATATGGGAGAGAGAGAGCAGTGAATGGGATATGAAACAGCCTGACGTCCAGTCTGGTTCTAATTATAAGGAAATCCATCTGGTCCACTATGGCATGGTAATATCTTCATGTGGTCCTTCCTTCATAAAAGATAATTGCCTTCCCCTGCTCTACTGTACTCTCTTTATTTAACATGGGATCTGGATAAGTGATACAGTATATGACGCGTAACATCTGCTTGGTAGAGTACTTGGTTTTGTAAAGCAGGGTTCTCCAACGTTTTCGGGCCAAGGACCCCTTAGCTGAGAGAGAGATGAAGCAGGGACCCCCACTACGTAATGTATAAAATTGTGTTGCAGATTAAACATTTTCATAGATTTCTGAGACGGCTTAGACTTGTTTGACAGCAATGTCATGTAGGTTGTTGGTTTAATGTGTATTTTTAGACATTGAACGACTTGAACCCGTCAATACTTAGTCTGCTTTTCTTCTCTCTTTGCCAAAAATAGCAGATCTACAAGTTCACTGTGAGCTTGTAGATCAGCTATTCTTGGCTAATGTTCCACACAGAATAGGGATACTAGGGTTCAAGTGGTTAGTGTAGAAAAAAATAAAGTTCCTATCACACAAAGATTTGGAGGACCCCCTGTAGTAACTCTGTGGACCTCCTAGTGGTCCCGGACCCCCTGTTGTAAAGGAATAAGATGCCCACTGTAATATGAATATTGTATTAGTCCCTATTGTAATGTTATTACAGCCGACTTAACTTGCACAATTCTAATTTATATGATTCTTTTTGAGCGGTGTTAACCACTCCAATACGTGGCTTTGTGTGTATGACCATGTGTTTTTCCATGGTATCAAATGCTGATGTTGTCTCACATCAAAGTGTTTTTCCATTGTACCAAATACTGATATTTGACCCCCCTCATGTGATGTCACGTGGGTCTATCATAATCATCATCAGCAGCAGCAGCACTGCTCACTTCACACGGGTGCATTTTTTTATATACAGGTACATACATACGAGTACAATGATTTGGTTTTATGTTCAACACAGTAATACCTATCATTATAAAATAATATACTGCAGGGCTGATTCCCGTTGAAAATGATACCCAGTGGGAAGTCTGGGAACAGTGCCCTTTGGGAAGACATGCCCCTCTGGTTATGCAATACCCATTGTCAGAGTACCCATTATATCCTTTGTGAGAGTACCCGTTGTTCCCGTTCCTTTGTCAGAGTACTTAGTACCATTATCTTAGTACTTACTTGAGGCCAGTCTATGATGTTAGTACTATGACGTGTCATATGTCATATCGATGACATCAGGGATTTTCATGGGCATAGAAGGAACACAGATAGACAGACACAAATGGTACACAGACAGATATCTGATGGAAATTGTGTTAGACCACCGGCATCTAACAGAATTTCCACTCTCACACCCTCAGGTCCACGGCGATGCACACTACAAGTGTGAAGTCGATCGAGTTATACGCGGGATAGTCACAGGCATGCACCCCCCCCACACACACACACACACACATTACCCGCATTAATAGATAGATTCTCACTGCTGACTGCAAACCAATTATTTTGGACACATTGTAAGCACTGAGCAGCTCTCCAGGCATTTAAACACAAGCTCGTATCCAGAGTGACTTTGAGTGAACCAACAAATGTGTCTTTACCGGATCTCCCATCAGCTGTCGGAGGGCCGCACCGTCACGACTCACCATGGAAGCATGATGTGGCTCCACGCGCACGTATATCTACCAGTGTTGCCATGTCTGCTTATTATAAGCGACTTATTGCTTGTATTTCTGTAAAGTTGCTTGTAGATTTTGGTGGTTGTGGTTTTTTTTGGAGGCTTGTTTCTAAAGGTGTTTATAAACCAGTGGTTTTTAAACATTTTCATGGCAAGGACCCCCAGATTAATATGTATTTGTCTGCAGGAACCCCCCCCCCCCCCCCTCCAATACAAGATGTGTGGTGTTATAATGTTGGTGTTAGCTCACAATTCGTCGCATCGCAATGTGTTGTGAGCTTGTAGATCGGCTATTTACAACTAGACTGCACTCTGTCTAGGTGCCAACTTGCTCCTTGTGTTTGGGGCGCCCGCTAGCCTACCAGGTGCATCCCACATAGGCTCAGTGTAGCCTGACAGTGTGTCGCTGGTTCAAGTCCCAATCCCGACTACCTTTGCTGCGTGTCACTCCACATCTCTCTCCCCATTTCTTGTCAGTCTGCTGTCCTATCAATAGGCATAGGCTATAAAAGCCCAAAACATATCTTTAAAAAAGAACTTGCGCCTTGTATCGGTTACACTTGTTGGTTGGTGGTGACGTCACCGAGAACGCTGCTCCCTCATTGGCTAAAGGCCCAGCCAACAAGATATGTTGCAAAATCTGGCAACACTGCTTTCTACAGTATCAGCTCTGCTCTATTTTCTGCTGGAGCAGCAGGCCAGCCTAATAGACTTGCATGTCTTTGACTCACTGACTCATGCATTACACCAACTGAGCAATATGCTCTGTTTGGTGGGTCTGCAATATTCAATTCAGTCTAACAATGACTTGGACCTCATTCTCCTATATTTTGCCAAAACTCTAATCAGATGTTGCCGTTTAGATTGCAGACAAAGGCTATACTAAAACTAATATAATGGCGCATGGTCCCTGCTTAACTAACTCATGCATGACTCGACCCTCCTTTTTTGTTTTCCTTTGAGTCAAAGTACCTGGTACCTGCAGGTAACATTTGTATACAGTGCTAGATTTTAAAATTTGTTTGGAACATTCTTACTTAGTTTATCGTTATAGGAATTCACACAACAGACACTGCAACTGACCAATTGCCCAACAATTTCACGCTTTGCCCTTAGCCTACAACATGGTCCAGCCTTATGCTTTAGGTGTCACCCAGCCAGGTTTAAATCTCCCCTCTTTCCTTTCCCCTAACAAATCTGTTCTTCAAATCTGTTCCCTCAGCAGTATATGGCTTGCTGCTGGGAAGCTGTATTATGTTTGCGCGAGCTTCTTTGGCCTGTTGTTTTGCTGCGCGTCGGAGGCGATTGCTTGTTACCCTGCTACCCAGCGGGAACCAGCAGCAGCATCCAGGCCTCTGTTACAGAAATCCTGCGCCCCCTCCCCTACCTGGGACATATTATTTTGTCAGAGGAAGGGAAGGACAGGAGGAGAGGAAAAGGAGATGGGAGCAGACAGAGGAGATGATAGGCGGAGAAGGACAAAAAGGAGATAAGGGAGAGGTTGGCAGGGGACGGAGGCAGGAAGAGGAGACGAGGAACTGAATAGTATCCGAGGGAGAAAGCTAAATATCGTCACTGTTTCAAATTCGTATGTTTTTTTTCCTAAAGTAAAGCCCTGCATCATCATACAAGACTGTCGCGCAAAACTAGTGAAAATAGCAGATCTACAAGCACACAACGCCTCGCGCCGCGAGGCGTTGTGTGCTTGTAGATCGGCTATTTTCACTATTTTAAATCATTTTAAAAATGATAAATCCAAAACGAAGGTTTAGGATATACATGGTAACGATATAGAGATGGAAGGAGGAAGAAAGGAGGTGCCGACAGAGGAGAGAGGAGCAGGTCTATGACTGTAAATCCAAATGGATGCCATGGTGAGCTGGATGACAGGAATGCAAATATGCACGACTGCATGTAGAGGAGATAAAGAGGAGGACAGAATGGAGGGAGGGCAGAAATGACTTGAGCGGTGGTTTTCAACCCGTTTCACATCAAGGTCCGTATATATTTTGGGCATCTGAGCCCACGGACCACCATCTGATGAGATTTGGGCTTAGGCTACACAAATCTGGATCTTTCTGAATCTGGACCTTTCTTTGTGCGATTGGGGCTTGCTGCCACGCAAAGCTGGAGATTTCGTCCGCTAAAACGGGATCTTTTTGAAACCGGATAAACAAGAGAAGATTTACCTAAATATCCTATTCTCAGTGGATCTGTGTAGGCATGGATTTTTTTTAGACCTAGATGTTTTTGTCTTGTGGACCTAGATATTTTTCTATGCAGATATACGGAAATCTGAGTTTAGAAAAAGATCCAGATTATAGTGTAGCCTTGGTTGTACCTCTCAGACCCAAAACATTGACTATTGTGTTATCGTTGCGAATCTTGCGATTGTGTCTGCAATTCCATCCATGCTGTATTGATGTTGGTTTACCATAGGAGAGAACAGGCAACAGGCAAACGTTGATGAAAATACACACATCTTTAATTAAAGCTATAATACTGTGTGAGTTGCTAAACTAGTGGTCAGTCGTGGTATTGCCTTTTTCGGCCGTTTTTCGCCCGGAGTCGCCGCGGACCACCGGAGCAGCGCCGCAAACCACCGCGACCGATACGAATCCGTAGAGGGGTAGAACATAATTTTCTGGCCAGGATTTGGGGAGTAAGAGGTTAAGAATCCTTCACCATCATAAACACTGGTTGCTGAGGGAGGCTACTTCCTGAAGAGACGGCAGACACGCTGTGATTGGCCGGTAGTGTATCATGTGTGTATGATCCGCGATGTGATTGGCCAACGTATACACAACGTATACAGATGATGCAGATGACGTAATTTTGCCGCGAAATCCGGTCCCCGGCCAGGATCATAGAAAACATTATCAAGAGAACGCTTTAGAAGCTGAAAATAACGGAGTGGGTGTTCTAAAACTTTAGCAATTTAACAGTTAGGACAATTTTAAGATTTGTTTTATAAAAAAGGTTACATAGTATAACTTTAAGTAATGCAGATGTTAACAATAACTGGACTCTTGAGAGTGTAAAATGAAACCAAACGAACCTGTAAGGGTCCATTTGGTTTCATTTTACGCTCTCAAGAGTTAAAGATCTATACCGTATACTGTATTGTTTACCAACTCTCCATCATTTAGCTGGGGACCAGTACCCCCTCAAGGGCCACTGGTGGTCCCCGGGCCTCTGGTTGAGAACCACTGGACTAGAGAAAGGAGGAAAGATGGGTGGAGAGAAAGACAGACCGAACAAGAGAGAGAATGTGTGTTTATTAATATTATGATTTACGATGATCTGAATTTATGAAGTGTGCTCTATCCTTGGTCTCACTCTCAGTCAGACAGATAATATTGTCGTTGTCGGGTGGAAACCTTATATGTCCAAAACCGTTCGTTTTGCATTTATCATTTTAAAAACTAGAAGCCGGGCGGCCCAGCGTCTAGTCGGCGACCTGGCCAACTCGGAACAATGTAAATAGGGAATGAATGCCCCGCCCTTTAATGCAAACCCCATTATACCTGTTTTCATAGGACCCGTTTTGACCATCTGTCTGCCTGTGTCCATTTATGCCCATATATGGAGATATCTGTATCTGTCTGTCTGTCTGTCTGCGTCCATTTTATGTCCATATATGGAGATCACTGCAGTTATAGTTCTGGGTCCATTTTATGCCCATATATGGAGATATCTGTCTATCTGCGTCCATTTTATGCCCATATATGGAGTATCTGTCTGTGCCTCCAACTGTGTTGCAGACACAGTGCCGGTTCCCCCTTTAATGCAAACCTCATTATACCTGTTGTCATAGGACCCGTTTTGAACATCTGTTTGCCTGTGTCCATTTATGCCCATATATGGAGATATCTGTATCTGTCTGTCTGCGTCCATTTTATGCCCATATATGGAGATCTTTGACCATCTGTTTGCCTCTGTCCATTTATGTCCATATATGGAGATATCTGTATCTGTCTGTCTGCAATCCATTTTATGCCCATATATGGGGGCATTCATTTTATGCCCATATATGGAGAACGCGCGTGCCCGTGGGACGAACGGTTCTCGAGATACGCGGATTACATACATACATACACAATCACAGAGATTTTTTGTTGACTCATGTGGCGTACGTGATGTCAGAGCCTTTTATGAAGTGATGTCACAATGAGTCAGAGCTTTCGCCGATTTCCTCCGGAACAGCCTGATGTCAACAATCAACCCCGCATGAGTCTGTCTGCATCCATTTTATGCCCATAAATGGAGATCTATGCAGACACAGTGCTGTGTCCATTTATGCCCATATATGGAGTTATCTGTCTCTAAGCGTCCATTTTATGCCCATATATGGAGATCTCTGTATCTGTCTGTCTGCATCCATTTTATGCCCATATATGGATATCTCTATATCTGTTTGTCTGTGTCCCTTTATTCCCCATTATGGAGATCTCTGTATCTGTCTGTGCCTCCGACTGTGTTGCAGACACAGTGCCGGTTCCCCCTTTAATGCAAACCCCATTATACCTGTTGTCATAAATGGACACAGGCCATATGTTTGCCTGTGTCCATTTAAGCCCATATATGGACATCAGAACACGTCTATATGCGTCCATTTTTTGTTGACTCATGTGGCGTACGTGATGTCAGAGCCTTTTATGAAGTGATGTCACAATGAGTCAGCGCTTGCGCCGATTTCCTCCGGAACAGCCTGATGTCAACAATCAGCCCGCATAAGGAGATTCCGAACGTTTCGCGCCGGTTCGGGAAAACCGCGCGTCGGGTCGGGTCGAGGCCCGGCACTGCACTCCGTGCCGCGGCGGGGAACGCGCGTGCCGAATCTGAAGCCGGTGGGACGAACGGTTCTCGAGATACGCGGATTACAGACACACAGACAGACAGACAGACACGCAGAGACTTCTCGCATTTATAGATAGATGATTGAAACTAGTGAAAACAGCCGATCTACAAGCACACAACGCCTCGCACCGCGAGGCGTTGTGTGCTTGTAGAACTGCTGTTTTCACTACTTTTGGGCGACGGCCTTGTAGGGGCTTTACTTTGCGAAAGAACATACAAATTTGAAACTTGGAGATACAAGGTTTCCACACGACAACGACGATATGCAAATCAGACTTATTTGAGCGTCCAATGATCGCGGCTCTCCTTGGTTTCTATGGGATCAAGTCGTGCCACTCCCCTCTAATAGGCAGACTTGATATCCAGCTGCTGTCACTGTTGGTGTTCTCATTATTCCCACAGCAATTAGCCAGGAAAGCTCCAGCTCTGAGTGGACTGTGATTGGGTGAAATGACAGCACCAATCCCTCCACTTTGGTGTACTTTATTTAATGAGCTCCATTGTTCATTTAATGAGTGGGAATATTATTGGCCCAAATTAGACTGAAAACCATATTCCTTTTGTTTAGCTAATATACTGTACAGTAGGTGCTAGTTTGATTGCACAGAATAATGGACAGGGTATTTCTTTAATCCATTTAGGCCTGGGGGAATCTGCCCCCCGGGACCCCCTGGGTGCCTGCCCCGTCCCTCCCGGTCGCTCGGGGGCCGAGTTACGGCCTTTTTAGCTGGCTGCAGTGGCGCTCTACGCGCTCCAGGGCGCCGAGGCCGACGCGTGGGTACCACCCCAGCTCTCCCGGCTGCTCCTAGCCCGAGTTATGCAATTTTATGCGTGCTGCAGTGGGGGGTCTATGCGCGGACGGCTACGGGGCGCCGAGGTGGACGTGTGGGTACCGGCCCCTGCTCCCCCGGCCGCTCCTAGCCCGAGTTATGCCATTTTTTAGCTCTTTGGCGGCGCCGCCAGGGGGTCCCTGGGGGTCCCTGGGAGTCTGGGGGCCCCCAGCCACTCTGCGGCCCCAGGCCGAGGCCCCAAAGTCGGACAGGAGCGGAGCGGCGGCCCGCCTGGTTCTCCAAAGCCATATCCCCAGCTCCACGGTCATATCGCCAGGGGTCCCTGGAGGTGGTCCCCGACCAGGGGTCCCTGGAGGTGGTCCCCGACCAGGGGTCCCTGGAGGTGGTCCCCGACCGGGGGTCCCCGGACTCTGCGGTCTGAGGCCGAGGCACCGGAGTCAGATTCGAGTCGAGCAGCGAAGGCCTCTCAAATCCACCCATTTCAACTAACAGGTTCCGGTGGCGCAGAGGATCAGTACCGGACTCAAGATCCAGAGGTAGTAAGTTCGAATCCCACTCACAATGTCAATAATAATGTCACAATCTAATATGGTCAAATACCCATGGAGCAGAGCATCAGAACAGGATTCAAGCACCAGAGTAAAGAGCAAATTAAAGCTAAACCTAAACCTAATTAGCTAAACCTAAACCAGCTAATAATACCAGCACAGCACAGCACCAGCACAAACCAGCAGTAAAACACAACATGCGCTGGTTTGTGCTGGTGCTGGTCTGTACTGGTTCATGCTGGTTTAGATGGTGGGACCAGCACAGACCAGCACCAGCACAGACCAGCAGTAAAACACAACATGCGCTGGTTTGTGCTGGTGCTGGTCTTACTGCTGGTCTTGTGCTGGTTTTTCTAGCAGGGCTAATAGAAAATGCGGGCTTTCTATTCCTGAAAAGTTGCAATGTTAAAGTGGAAGCTATTGTTCTCGCAATAATAGAAATCAAAAATATTTTTTCAAAGATATTGTTTAAAATAAATTTGTCAAACGATGATGTCAAAAGACTATGGATTTCTGAACTTCCCACAGCTCTCCTAAGAGACTTGGACCGAGTAGATTTTATTTTTAATTTTTTTGCAATTTTATTATGAACTAGTGAGGACCTAATATTATGAAGATAGGTTGAACAGTGGCAAAGTCCTCCTTTAAGCTATTGAAAAAATAGCAGATATACAATCTCACAGCTGTGAGTTTGTAGATCTGCTATTTTTGAAAAATCTTGAAATATTTGAATAGGCCTATATATATTTTCAAAGCAAACTTCTGTAACTCAAATAACTCTCTGCTTCTGGGGGTCCCTGGGTCCACGGCCAAATACATGTAATTTTGGGGATTTTTGAGTTTGAGAAAAAAGTTTGAGAAACACTGATTTAGAGGAATTGGATTTAGAAGAAATTCAAAAAATAGCAGATCTACAAGCTCACATGCAGCTTGTAGGCTATATGTGAGCTTGTATATCTGCTATTTTGTTATAGTCAAAGCATAAAATAATGGTTAAATAAAGTCTAATAATGCGTTTTATAATGCGTTCCAGATCTTTGGGTAAATACACATTGGAATAATGGATGAAATTATAATTCAGCAATCAGCTCTCTCTCAGCACCTGACATTGTGGATTTAATGTGGATTTTATCTTTTGAGCATGCATTGTGAAGGTGAATCAATGGAAGCAGTTGCTATGCAGCAGGTGTTCTGAATCAAATCAAATTAGACATGTTTAATATTGCCAAATTACATTTCCACGGTTGTCAATCATGGAAATTACATGCGACGCACCTTTCAAACCCCGGAAGACAGCGTTCTTTGATGTCTCATTCAAAACAAACGAGTAAATGGTAAGACTCTCTGTTGTTAGGTCACGGTGATTTTATTTTCTGTTTTAAATGAGTGTTAATAGCCTGGCCAGCCAGATGCTTCCGTCACTGTAGCATTCAGAGATTGTGAGATTGTGGAATAGTTGTTGGCTACGCGAGACTATCATAAATAGCATTATTTTCTGATACATTATGGCTACAGTGTTTGTTTTTTACAGGGGTCTCCCGCGCAATGCGAGCGAACCTGAAGAGGCAGCTGTCAAAGGTTTAGTCCAACAAGACTGCAGATTTGAAATGAAGTTGTCATTTATGTTGACGACAGAAGACAACAGTAGTGTAGTATGAACTGAAGCGAGGTCTACACAGGCTACAGCTCAAACATGTTTTAACACCGTCACGTCACCATGAATTCCAACGTCTATTGGTAGGCTACACGTAAGATAGGCACCAGTATTTTGGTGTGTTATTTAGCTAATGTGTTTTAAGACTACATTTTGTTAATAATGTATTGCTTGTTATTCATTAATTATGCCAGAGTCTAACTTGGGCATACATTACTGTATATTTAAAAAAAAATGTTTTGTTTCATTTCATATAATTATACTGATCAGATATGTGTATATTTTACCATTTAAACATGACACAAACACGTTTCTGGTGAGATGTCTTAGTTGTTTTATAGCGGTTAAGGGTACTTACAGTAGCCAAATGCACAGTTAATAATCACAGGAGGTTTGTAAACGTTTCATTTGAATTTGTGATATTCCCATAACATTATTAGCAGGGGCGTCTCAAGGGGGGGAGTGGGACTGAGTTACTAGGGCCCAAGGTGGAGGAGCCTTCATTATTTTATGCTTTAACTATTGAAAAATAGCAGATCTTTAAGAGAACATTTGTAACTCAGATTCTGCTTCTGGGGGGTCCCTGGAACTAAATATTTTGAGATGGGGTTCCCTGGCCAAATACAAATAATTTTGGGGGTCCTATAGGCCTACATGAAAACATTTGAGCACCACTAACATAGGTTTTTCAAATATTCAAAGACTTCACGATTTTTCAAAAATAGCAGATCTACAAGTGAGTGCTGCTGTGAGCTTGCATATCTGCAATTTTTCAATAGTTAAAGCACAAAATAATGCCTAATAATGCGTTCCCAGTCTAAATGAGTTAAACCCCCTCCCCCTATTAAGAACATTCATGGGGGGCCCGCAGTGAATCCTTGTACCCAGGGCCCAGAATTTGGTGCGACACTCCTGAGTATTAGTCCTGTCACTTATCATGAATAAGCAGACTCTCCATCAAAATTAAAGGAAGAAAATGAAAGGAAAACTAAACTGGCGAGTAGCCTATCTTCAAAGGACACTTCACATGCAGCTTTTTCTTTTAATTTGTCGTGGTGAGCATTTTTATATGTTGACACACCATGAGCACTAAAGAATATCCATGGATTTACTATTAGGAGAGCAACAGCAAATAAGGGAATGTGCACATTTGCAAATTATTCTCTGATATGTTCTTTCACTAATTTCTCCATCAAAAATCTTCCATAGAACTGGTAATTGGCAATGCCACTAATTTCTGGCACCAAGCAGGGCATTACAATGGGTTTTCTTTTCTCGGAAAACACACTGATCGGGTTGAGACCCTCTTTTCCAGTGCCACAGAGATTACTGGTGTGACATAATGGTTCCCATCCCTTTGTTAGAAGTAGTCCCACCTCGACTAAACGTTTCAAGACTATTGCTATTGTGTAATTGTTTTAGATGCGGAAACTGGATTAGATCATCAGAATTCCATGACTTGACTTGTGACTCGCTTGATGCATAGCAGGGACTCGACTTGAAATTCCATTCGTCCTCTTGACTTTCCATAGGCACAGGAGACACCCCCCCCCCCTCCCCCCCTCCCCATGGAGTCTAGATGCCGGTGGTGAAGATGAAAACTCCTTGGTGCTTATAACCCCTGGACAATGGAGACGTTACGGTGGAGATATAGAGGTGAGTCGCTCATTGTTCAGTCTGAAACAGGCAGTGGCACTTGTAGAATTGGGGCCATCACCTTATTGCAGGGGTCTTCAACGTTTTCAGGCCAAGGACCCCTTAGCTGAGAGAGAGAGATGAAGCAGGGACCCCCACAACCTGTTCATAGATTCCATTATAGTTTCATCATTTGGCAGCACAATCATCAGTGTATTTTGGATTCATGTCAATTTGTGTTTTCAGATATTTAACCACTTGAACCGTCAATACTTAATAAACTTGACCTTTCACTCTGTAATTAGTCGGCTCTTTTTCCCCCTCTACTACAAAGCTATTTGTCAAAAATAGCCGATCTGCAAGCTCACAATGCCTCGCACGAGGCGTTGTGAGCTTGTAGATATGCTATTTTTGGCTAAAGTTCTCCAAATATGGAAGCTAGGGTTCAAGTGGTTAATATAAAAAATAAAATAAAAATCTATCACACAAAGATTTGGAGGACCCCCTGTAGTGACTCTGAGGACACCCTAGGGGTCCCGGACCACCCTGTTGAAGACCCCTGCCTTATTGGCTATAGCTGCAAATTGAAAGAGTCTAATTGGCTAGTGCTCATCGTGGTTATGAATTGTGAATCAAAGTTTTGACAGCATGGGAAAGTGGAAGTGATATGCTGTTGTGGAATTCCCCCAGAAGAAGATCTTACAAACCTTTATTATGTGAATGTCAGCAGCATGGAAGGATGAATAACTCCCCTGTCCTGGTCTGGTCTGGCACGGCCTGGCCTGGCCTGTTAAAGCCCTGGGTTCCCCACACTACGTCCACTAGCTCCTTTTTTCCCACAACACCAAGGGCCCTATTTCCATCTGTGCCGGCTTAACCCTAAACTTCTTTGACTTTTTTTTCTTTACTATTTTTAAAAACCATTTTATAATAGTTTAACTAGCCGATCGATATCGACATGTTGTGAGCTTGTAGATCGACTATTTGAAGTATTTTACAATGTTTTTCAAAATAGTAAAAAAGAGCAAAGACTTTTAAACGGGCGAAAATAGGGCCCCCCATCTTTTTGCTGAAAATAGCTGATCCACAAGCTCAAAGCGCATCGCATTGTGAAGCATTCTGTGCTAATATAGATCGGCAGTTTTCACCGAACGTTCACCTCAGTCAGAATAGGGATGCTAAACAGAATCGGTGCTAAATAGCACTAACTGTGGTTCTTTGGCTCACAGGGGAACCTGATTTGGTGCAAAATAGCACCTGAAGAACCAGTTGAGAACCTCTAAAGAACCACAGAGGGGCTCAACAGGTTCTTTGTACAGAATAGCTGCACCTCAACCATCGCACGCAAGAACGTCTGAAGTGTGTGCGTGTGTTTCAAGTGGTTAAGATGTACTACAAGTGCATATTAATGCAGGTGCAGTATATAGAGAAGAGTTGGCCAGAGTATTACCCATTTAGTACGGGTACACATTATTGTGTATCATTATTTTGTGCTTTAACTATTGAAAAATAGCAGATCTACAAGCTCACAGCGCGGCACAGAGTGCCGCGATGCGAGCTTGTAGATCTGCTATTTTTTTAAATCGTGAAAATTAGAATTTTGACCCGATTCTATAAGTGTCTTTTGAATCCTTCTAAGATTTTTTTGAAAAAACAACGTTTCTATGTCAGCAATCTGGCTAGCCATCGTCAAAGAAAAGGTCCTTTTCACTTAACTGGAGTTCAGTTAGTCTGTTCTTGAGAGACTACTATGTCAGTGGTTCTCAAACCTTTTCATGTGACCCCGAAAATGATATTTATTTGGCCACGGACCCCCATTCAACATATTTAGTTCCAGGGACCACCCAGAAGCAAAATTTGAGTTACAAACGTTCGCTTTGAAAATACATATATTCAAAGATTTGCAGACATTTTCACGACTTTTTCAAAAATAGCAGATCTACAAGCTTGCAGCGTGGCACTCGGTGCCGCGCTGTGAGCTTGTATATCTGCTATTTTTCACTGGTTAAAGCGTTCAACAATTCTAGGCCTAAATGGGTTAATGCAGGTGCAGTATATAGAGAAGAGTTGGCCTGGGTATTAAGCAGAGGATCATTCCATGGAGGGAATTGAGACTCAGGGGTGAGAGGAGGACGGAAAGTTATATGTGAGTGTTAAGGTTACAGCCGGAGCCTCCGCTCTGCACATCATATGACATGAAAGAACAGAGAAAATGGAAGCATTCTTGTGTCGCTGGAAAATTGAATATGACAGTGGCCTGGGTCCTCCTTGTTATTATACATTTTTTGTGATGTTGTTCTCCCCGCAGTCATGAATATTCAGAAAGCTGGTATTTATGGCTGCTTAATGAATATTCTGCCCAAAGTCTGCTTTGCAATTTAGAACAGCAGCGGGAATTGGATCGCCAGCGGCCCTTTTTTTGTCTCTTAAGGCAACAGAGCTTTTAAAAGAACGCTGTGATTGGTTTTTCTGTAACGGATATTCTGTAACGAGTAACAACATAGTCTCAGGTTTATTTGAGAATACAGGAAATGTGACGTGATTTTGACGACTTTATCAAAGTCCTCATTAACTGAAATGAACTTGTCAGCATTGGGGCCATTTTTTGGGGGGTTGGTTGTTTACGTCACATGTTGCCCTTTCACATGTTGCCCTTTGACCCTGTATAGTTCTATAGTCTTGAACTTTACGTGTGTGTGTGTGTGTGTGTGTGTGTGCGCGTGTGCGTGCGCGCGTTTTAGAGTTGTCAAATTCTGCCCAGACCCGACATTTTCAGGCCTGGTAGGACCTAAAATGTATGCTAATTAGTCAGGCCGGGCCGGGCCTCGGGCTCAATGAAAAAAGAAAAGACACATTTTTATTATTTTATTTTCACTTTTACTCTGTGATAGTTCTCAAATTATTCCCGAATCCGACCCTACCTGACCCAACGTTTTCAGTCCGGGTAGACCGGGTAAAATATATGCTAATTAGTTGGGCCGGGCCTCGGGCCGGACCAGTAAGGGCCCAGTTAGGGCTGGGCGTTAATTCTCAGGCTCATTTACAACTCTAGTATGCGTGTGCATGCGCCCGTGCGTGTACTGTGTACACAGCACACACAATAGTGTGGTTTTCAATCACAATGCCAAGGACGTGCGTTCAGGGTTTCACTCCTGCCAGTGCTGCGTTCACTAATTAACACACACATTAGATCAAAGAGGGTGGAGCTAATTAGCGGCATCACCTGATGGCGTGGTGATGAATACCCCTGCACCAGAACTCCATCAGCCACCTGGCCACCGCGCCTCACGCTGTTCGATAATTCCCATCTCATCCCCTGTCAGTCGACGGCTGAAATGTCGCCAGATCCATTTTCAGGTGCGTGACAGAGGCTCTCGGTAGACCAACTATCGACATCAGCGCGCGAGGAAGAGAAGATGGGGCGATTTATTACACAGGCCCGGCTCGATTCGCCCCCGCAAGCTTTATCATAGGTGTCTGCGTGAATGTTTTTTTTTCTCAAGGACGTGCAGCTCTGCTCTGCTCTGTAGCAAAGGAGTGCATTTAAAGGGGATTTATACCACGATGGAGTTGTGAACATAGACAGTCTATAAGCTCACACTGCGGTGGAGATTGCACATAGGGGCCATAACCTGGCAGCCAAAAATGAAATCTATTTTTAGAGGTTCATTAGAGGTATTTACAGTAGCTGGTGTTTTCATCCCACACACTTAGCACAATTATGGTAACATTTAGATGAGAATAACTGAGGGCCGTGTCACACTGGGCTATTAAATTAGAAATGTTTGCATTGTGAATGTGGCGCTCTCCCGTCGCTAATTAGGTTTGGTGGCATTAATCAGTGGCTGCTGGACTGTGGGTGCCAATCAGCATGATTATAGAGAGGTTGTTATGGATTACTGCACAAATGGAAGAGAGTAGGAGGGGAGCATGGGGTGTGAGAGTGCGTTGGGTTTGTGTTTGTTTGTTTGTGTGTCTGTCTATGCTCTCTGCACAAAATGACTGCAACACTTTCTGTGTGTTTGTGTATTGTTAGGGCATTCACGAATAGTGATTTTTAGTATTCTAATAATTCAAACTTTGAATTATCTAATTTATTTATATTATTATTATATTATGTATTTATTTATTTATTATCTTTGAATCTAATAATTCACTTTGACTATTCAAAGTATTCGAATAGTCAAATATTCGACAGGACTGGCCAAACTGGCAAATATTAAGTAAGCAAGAGGCGAACATTGTGAAAATAGCAGATCTACATGCTCACAACGCCGGAACCGAGTGCTTGTCAGGGTGGGGGTCCCCAGTTCAAAGATGTTTATTTTGGGGGTCACAGCCTAAAAAGGTTCGAGAACCCCTGGTAAAGAGCATTAACAAATTCATCCACCAGGGGCATTGACAACTCATTTTTAGGGACTGTTCGTTTAATACTTAAGGTTGGTATGGTCCATAGCGGGGGGGGGGATATCAAATATTTATCTGAGCAATAGGGGGGACCATGACTTTTTTATTTTGGCTGGAGGGGGGGGTCATGCAACTTTAATTTGTTGAATTTTGTATTAAAAAAATGTTTTCTTTTGTTATTTTTCATACGTGTTTACTCCCCTATCTTTATCAAGTTCCCCCTGATGGTGACTTGACTTGGTATATTCCGCTTCTGTAGTACTCACAAGAAGCGCATTCATTGGGCGCAGCCGGCGCAGTGCACCACCGGGGGAAAAACAAAATCTCGCCTTCGGTCCTAACTATAATTTTAGCTGGGGACCCCCTTATATTCCCTCAAAGACCCTGCCCTGGGGGTCCCCGGATCCCACTTTGAGAACCAATGGTACAGACAATATATGTTATGTATTAGTCCTACGTTGTTTTACCCTCGTCAATCGTCAATGTAAGAACACAGCTCTGGTCCATAGCGTAGTGCACTGAAGTAGTGCGTAGTGCTATGTCACCTATGAGCCCTTGCGCCGTTGGAAAGGCTGCCCACCCTCTCGTCTGTAGTAAAAATACGAAGTACAGTTTCGCTTCTCACCAAAACGAAGACATCTTCATAGAGTAAAAAGCCTACTCTCCGTAGTGGGGGCAATCTGTGTCTAAATCTCATCTCTAAAAATTAACTTTTCGCCATAAAAGAAAATATTTCACCGGAAGGCAAAATCTGGTCAATGGACTTTTCTATTGACAATATCTGTAGAGGGCGGTGTGGAGTAGCTAAAACTTCCAGTGAAATATTTATTTTTCTGCACCAAATGTGTATTTTAGACGTGAGGTGGGGGGCTACGAGTGTTGCCACTAAGGAAAGTAGGCTTTCAACATCTTAGAACCGTCTTTGTTTTAGTAGTGAAAGTATATATTTTATTTTTACTACAGACGAGAGGCTGAGCAGCCTGGGCTGCCGCGGCTCTGTGCGCAAGTGCTCACCAGTGACATAGCGTAGCGTTAGCTACGGGACCAGAGCTAAAAAGAACAGGAAAACCCACAGGCTCCAAAAAGCCAAACTTGTCTGGTGTCCTTATCCTTGGGGAAACGGTGGAAGAGGTTTTTCTTTTATCCAGTAAGGCGTGGATATTCTGGATAATATATCTCCCTTGTGTTAGCAACGTCAGATAGAGCAGCTGCGCTAGACTATTCCATGCTGGTTTGCAACTTTGCATGCAACCACTTGTTATGGGGGCGTGTGCTGCAGCACAGCACAACAAGCACACGCCGTGATAGGGCGCAGTGATCTTACTCGACACAAGAAATAGTACCATGTGACAGAGTGGTCAAAGTTGAACGAAACTCGTAGTAGAAATATGTCAACAATGATAATGATGGCAGTTTTGTGGATTAGTTTATTATAACATTTAGGGCCAGCCAACTCAATGGAACTACTTTTATTCAGCACAAAAATGACTAAGTCTGACCACGGGAATCATAACCAATTCATGCCCTTCCAACAATTACATTACTGGCAAGTATTTCATACAGCTTTGGTTAAAACATAGGCGAACTATCACTTTATGTTAAACGAGAATAGCAGGTGGCTCTGAAACTAGCCACTGCTTTGGGAGTTTCTGTACCCAGAGAAGGCACAAAATGGACCCTCCAGCTCGAGGCTGGGTGATGGGTCCATTTGGTTACACTGATTTGGAGGCTGTCGGCTGGGAAGGAGGTAGGAGAAACAGCATATTTAAACTATGATTTAGATTTATTATCATGGAAAATAGTTCACAGTTGCTCAATCTTTCTTTTGTTTGGGGTGTTGTTGTAACCCCAAGACGCCACCTATGGAACCAAATGGACCCTTTCTGTATGAGTTGAGTACAAAGGGACCCAAATTTAAGACCAAAGGCTTTCTTTGGGTCGTTTTTAGTTGACCTTGTATCAATGAACTGTACTGTTCTGTACCCTCAATTAATCAATCAATTGTCAAATAGGGTGCTATATTAATAGGTCAGCATTCATGTTATTGCCTGCTACTGTTGGTGTGAATTTAAAACATAAGCCTATTGTTTATTGGGAGGGAGGGGGGGCCATGCATTTTCCTCAAGTCACGCAGGGGGGGTCACAAATTTCTTTTTGAAGTGTTTGGGGGGGGCCAAGGAAAAAAAATTAAATGCTATAACTTGTCAACCAGCCCCCCCTAGTGGATAATTAACGTACATTCCCTTAGGACTTCCTATCTAGCCACGCTTTATAAACTATATATTTTTTTAAATGAAAACAATAAAAAAAACTATTATAATAAGCCAATATTCGACTTCGGTGAACAACGTCGAATAGTGACTTTGATATTCGAATATTCGAATATTTGGTGAATGCCCTAGTGTGTGTGTGTGTGTGTGTGTGTGTGTGTGTGTGTGTGTGTGTGTGTGTGTGTGTGTGTGTGTGTGTGTGTGTGTGTGTGTGTGTGTGTGTGTGTGTGTGTGTGTGTGTGTGTTTGTGTGTGTGTGCGCGCATGCGTTTGTGAATGCGTGCATGAAGATACATGCATGTCTTCTGTAAATGCATACTGTAGCTCTGTTCCTGCCGAGTGTGTGTTTGCTTTCCGTTGTATGCCTCAACGTTTCCCATATCCATCCTGGCAGTAGCTATGTGGGTTTGCTCCTGCTTTCTAATGAGTGTTCACGTATGTGTGTGTTTCTGTCTGTGTGTGTTCGCGTCACAGCGTGTGTGAGGGAAAGAAAGGCAGACAGAGAGAAATGGAAACAAAGATAGTGGAAAACATTTTTGGACACTTAGCTGACAGGAAGATAGGAGTAGGACCATTAATGGAGGAGAGCTGACGCATTCATTTGAGGGTGTTCAACTAGGTGCAAGGACAAACTGAAACACCTGCTGTTTGAAAACATTATGCATGCTCTTAAAAATGATTGAATATGCAACATTTAACAAATTGAAGGCAAATTGATTATAGGCCTGCTTGTTAATGGGTAATGGACACAGCAGTGCTCTATGAATATGTGATGCTTTTTGTGTGGTTTGGGGCGGAGGCAGCTGCTGAAAAACTTCACTTTAACGCAACCCTGCCGGGCCTGTTTATACATTTTTTCAACTTAATTCTTTACATCATTTTGTGTATTCAGTCCATTTCTCCCATTTTTCAAGAAACAACTCTTCTATGTGTAAATATCCCTATTTACATACTTTTCCTCCACAATGCACAGCCACTATACTCACAAGTTGGGGAGTCACTTCTATACCACAATCTCGTTATTGCCGCCAGGCCTGTTTAACCCACATTTTGAGTCCAACCAAGGGTTCTACCCACACCTAGGGGTGGTGATAATTATTAAATCAGTAGTTCTCAAACTTTAAAATGTCAAGGTCTCCACTTAACTCTGACAGTATACAAATGAAACCAAATGGACCCGTAAGGGTCCATTTGGTTTCATTTGTATACTGTCAGAGTTACATACTTGTAAAGTTCAATTTAGACCTCCCAAAAGGAACCCAGAGAGTCTAGTTTTTGTCAAGTAACTTGGAAAATAACCCCAAAAAACAACATGAAAAAGAATCGTGATAAAATCATGTATCGTGATACAGCTTGGGAAAATATCATGATATTGTATTTTTCCATATCGCCCACCCCTACCCACACCTCACATAATTATGACCTCCTCACCCTATAACCTGGACCCGGAGCCCTAATTATAAGCCGCACTAAATCTCCTGTCCACCCCATCGGTTCTGTCCCGGTGTATCCCCAGCATCACAGCGAGAGGCAGCAGCTCCGCGTGGGCATCTGCTCGTTTTGTTGGGAATCGTGTGCAAGTAAACACATTTTGCTCGCGACCATCTGTCCCAGGATCAGATCTGCATAAGGGTTGGCAGAGAAGGGGAGAGAGAGAGAGAGAGAGAGAGAGAGAGAGAGAGAGAGAGAGAGAGAGAGAGAGAGAGAGAGAGAGAGAGAGAGGGAGACAGAGAGAGGGAGACAGAGAGAGTGTGGAGGTTTCACACAGGAGAAAATAGACAGACAAGTGTGAACATTATGAATTGGTATATAGAGAGAGGCGTCTTCCCTGCCAGGAAGCCAGAGCTGCATTAATATCTGTTTTTGTCTCAGGCCATCTGCTTGACTGGGTGACTACTGCTTACTGTGTGTGTGTGTGTGTGTGTGTGTGTGTGTGTGTGTGTGTGTGTGTGTGTGTGTGTGTGTGTGTGTGTGTGTGTGTGTGTGTGTGTGTGTGTGTGTGTGTGTGTGTGTGTGTGTGTGTGTGTGTGTCTCAGTAGCTTGCTGACCGTCTGTCTGTCTGTCTCTGACCTGTCTCTAAGTCAGAGACATCATCTTCATGATGATCTGCCTGTCTGTCTGTCCTCTCGGCTCTAGACTGCATCTGATTCTCAAGCTTGCAATTCACTTAATTATATTGTCTGAAGATGGAGAGAAATGTTCTGTGACATTTTTCACAAGGTCATTGGAATTTGTCTTTGGGCATTTTCTACAGTATTAGATTATCACTTGTTTTGCCAATCCACCCATCCCTTTGTATTTTCATGTTTATTGAGACAGACAGTTGGAAAGCTGTGGGTGGGGTGGGGGGCATACATGGGGTAGGTGGGATCTGATCCTAGACCAGCAGGGGTTTGTGTGGTTGTTCCGAGTGGAGTGAAGCATCTGTTTCCAGCTGTCTTGTCTGTGTTTTCTTAGTCGGTTACTCTGTCTGGTCATCTGTTCAGTCCACCCCCCTGAGTTGCTGTTTTGTTTATTACGCCTTTGATTACGAGGCATATGGGTGGTGCAGGTGTACGTGAGGATGGGGTTTGATTCCCGGGCGCGCTAATGAACACAACTGACCTTGTTTGTGGGAGGGAACTAGGGGAGACTATAAAGTAAAGTACAGGTTGGCCTGTTCAGCAGGGAGCAAATTACTCCCATTGCTTCACGCCCGTGGTTTTCAACCTTTTTCATGTCAAGGTCCATTATGTATTCGCCATTTGAGCCACGGACCACCATTTGATGAGATTTGGCCTCTCAGACACAAAACTTATCATTAGATAGGATATTGTCCACAATTCTATGTTGTATAGAGGTGATACCTTAAGACTGATAACAGGTCAATCCAAAATAACAATTCCTCTTCATTCTGTAATTGTGTAGACTTCTCCATCATTTAAGGACCACTGGTGGTCCCCAGACACCCCTGGTTGAAAACCACTGCTTTACGCCATCCCGGTGAAACTCGCGCAACTCTGTTCATGGGTTGACACATGTGGTTGTCTTGTCGACACACTCCCAGACCAACAGTAGGGGGTTGGCAGTGACGGGGACTATACGCACATGGGGGAAGTGGCAATGACTAAGTTGGGGAGATAAAACAAAAACAAACGTGTGCAAGTGTGTGGGGGGGACGTTTCCGTGTCATTCCATCCATGTTTCATATCTGAGATAACCCAGACATATTTACATGTTTTACAGCTAATACACAAGATGTTGTTGTGGTTGATGAAGAGTCCAGAGATCTGTATTAGAGATAGCCTGCACCTTTGACCCTAGCCTTCAAGCTTTCATGACCAAGGTCATTAAATAGGCTACCAACCACTTCTAATCTACATACCATCTCAGAGCTGGGCTACAGGTGCAGACTATTTGTTGTTATATTTGGCAGCCTAGGACATACCCACAGACGGGTTGTTAGAGGGTTTCAACAACTTGGGATGCCCAAAATGGAGGCAAAAAAGGCTGGCAAAGTATTGTGCTGTCTCCGCTGTAATTGCCAGCTGCCACATACAGTATGGCGGAGATTCAGTTACAGTAGTTATACTGAGTGACATGCTTGTTGTATCATGAAGACACATGCATGATTTTGTGAATGTAACCTTATTGCACCTACAATATTTGTGTCCTTGTATGCACTCCTCTGTTTGTTTGTGTGTGTGTGTGTGTGTGTGTGTGTGTGTGTGTGTGTGTGTGTGTGTGTGTGTGTGTGTGTGTGTGTGTGTGTGTGTGTGTGTGTGTGTGTGTGTGTGTGTGTGTGTGTGTTTTGACGCGACGGGAAGCAGCAGGTGTCAGGATGTGACTGGACTTGGTTCCTGCTGAGTGGAATCACATTCTCGGATAGAACGGAGTCCTCTCCTCTCTTGGAACAATACTGTATACGGCCATAACCATGTAGTGAACGTGTGAAAAGAGTGCTTCTTAACTATTAAAACAAAAGATTACAGTATAAAATGTACATAAGTAGGCTATTCAGACTCTTCACTTATAGTAGTACTTGGTTAAAAACACATTTGGCAGCAATAACATTCTCAAAGTCTTCTTGGGAATGATCCCACCAGCTTGGCACATGTGCCTTTCTTTTGGAGGTTTCTCCCATTCTTGTTGGCAGACTGGTTCAAGCTCAGCCAGGTTGGATGGGGAGCGTAAGTACAGAGCCATTTTCAGGTCTCACCAGACATGCTCTATACTGGCTTCAGGTCCAGACTCTGGCTGGATAACTCTAGGACTTCAACAGAGTTTGCCCAGAGACAGGTCTGTGTTTTCTTGGTGATTATGCTTCGGCTCGTCTTGTTGTCTTCACCACAGCATGAGACCCTCAGCACTCCGGAAAAGGTTTTCTTTTCCCTCTATACCAGGGGTCTTCAACATGTTCAGGCCAAGGACCCCTTAGTTGAGAGAGAGATGAAGCAGGGACCCCCACAACCTTTTTTATAAATTCCATAGTTTAATTGTTTGACAGCACACTCATTAGTGTATTTTGGATTCATGTCAATGTCTGTTTTCAGATATTTAACCACTTGAACGTCAATACTTCTCCCCTCTACACCAAACCACTTTGCCGAAAATAGCCGATCTATAAGCTCACAACGCCTCGCAGCACGAGGTGTTGTGAGCTGGTAGATCGGCTATTTTTGGCTAAAGTTTTCAGAATCTGGTTAAGAATCTGGCTAAAATTTCCTTTTTTTCTTTCTATCACACAAATATTTGTAGGACCCCCTGTAGTAACTCTGAGGGACCCCCTAGGGGTCCCGGACCCCCTGTTGAAGACCGCCTATCCTGATTAGTCTCAGAAAAACATCCCCCTCACCACGATGCTGCCACCACCGCCGTGTTTGACTGTCGGGATGGTATTAATGAGGTGATGCTCAATACCTCCATTTCCTCCATTCACAATGTTGACAATTATTGTGGCCAAGTAGTTCAATCTTTGTTTCATCAGACCAGAGGATTTAGCTTCTTATGGTCTGAGAGTCGTTACCTTAGGCTACCATGCGCTTGGGTACTTTCCAGAAATATTCTTGTATCCTGCCTTGTCACAATCCTGTCTCACAGTGCTGCGGACATAAACCATTTTTTTACTGCAGCCATATTGACATTATACAGTAAGGTAAACACAGGTGTTACCAATGGTACTTAGGTTTCCGTTCCATTGAGTGTAGCAGAGTCTTTCCAGTGAGCCAACATGCACAATAACAGCAACAGTGTATTTTTGAATGGAACGGAACCTTAATTAGTATCATTGGTAACACCTGTGTTTGCCCTGCTATTTACATGCCAATATGGCTGCCATGAAAAGAGGTCAATTCTCTCCAGTCCACCTCATGAATTGGTATTCACTGCAACATGCACAGTCAATATGAGACCTTATGGTGTGGGTGTGTTGCTGTGTGCCTTTTCTAATTATTTATTCCAATGAATTCAATGATATAGCCACAGGTAGACTAAACACCCGGACTCAAAAGTGAGTCTTATAAAAAGCACAGGAATACTTGCGTATGTATGTAAGTGTGATTTTCCAACTACAGGGTAATTGGTTGTGGCTCCTGAAAGGACCTAAGCTCCAACATCTGTCTTTGTCCGGTACGTCCCAGACAAAGCGTCCCGAAGCGTGGCCTACATCTGGCCTACATCGGGCCCTATTTTCGCCCATGTCTTCCTACCCCTTATCCCTAAATTCTTTTGCACATTTTTTACTATTTTGAAAAACATTTTTAAATATTTAAAATAGCTGATCTACAAGCTCAAAACCTTTCGATTTAGATCGCCTAATTGAAGTATTTTTAAATGTTTTTCAATATAGTAATCGTTTAGTGAGAAGGGTTAAGGCATGGACGAAAATATAGCCATTATAGATATTGTCCAGGGTCACATTGGCCAAGCTTTGCATTTAATGACATTTACTCATAAATAGCACGCAAGGTGTGATTTTAGATTTTTTTATACTATTTATAGATGTGATTATAGATTTTTTAACACTCCTAGAACCTGTTTTTGCTTTGTCATTATTGGGTAATTGTACATTGGACTAAAAATGTATTGAATCCATGACAAAATCTGAAAGTTTGGAACACTCGGAATGGTCTGAAAACATTACGTACAGTATGCACTGAATTCATATTCATATTCATCGCCCCCAAAATCAACACCATGCAAGATGTATTGTCTTTGCTTCAGGCTTGGCGCTCCACAGCTCAACAGTCAGGTATAGGCTGCACTTATGCACTCATTAACTGGAGCAGAATGGAGACGGCTGGGTAAATGTTGCTCTGTGTATGCACAGCTGCTGAACACCAGAAATGAGAGGAGAGGAGAGGAGAGGAGGGGACGTAAGAAGGAAAGGAAAGAAAGAAATAATGAAAGAGAATGAAGGGCAAGGGAGAGTAAAGCCCCTTTTCCACTGGCCCAACACCACACCACTCCACACCAGACCACCCACTTGTGCCAGATTTTCCACTACAAGGACCTGAGTAGAGTGGTGTGAAAGTGGTACTAAACGTGGTACTAAAAAGTATCCAATCTAGAGTAAAAGCCAAACACTTCATAATGATCACTCATTGACTTTTCATTTAGACCACCAGGATATAGTTGTAATACATGATAATAGATTATATTGTGTTATAACCACTATTATAATCTATTATAGTGTATTATAATTATCATAGTAATACATTAATACTTTATAGATTTATAATCACTTTTAAAAGTGTCAATTTGCTTCTTACCGATAGGGGTGCTTTTGTGTAATGGAAAATGTATATTTTTATGTGGTGCGGTGTGGTGTCGTGTGGTGTGGTGTGGCGCTAAAGCTGCAGTCGAAAAGGGGCTTAAGAGACAGGGAAGAGAGGGGAGGAAGGAGAGAGGGATCAAGGAGAGAGGGATCAAGGAGAAAGCGACGAGAGAGGGAGAAAGACTTGAGAGTGAGAATAAGAGCATCTCTCTCCCTCCCTCTCTCTCCCTCTCGCCGGCCTAATGTGTGGCTAACAGCCCACACACAATGAGTGTGTGTATGTGTGCGTGTGTGAGCTTGCATAAGTGTGCTAGTGAAGGTCTGTTTATCTGGGTCTGAGAGAGAGAAGTGAGAGTGTGCACTTAATTCTCATGGGTCATGATATTCCGTCTCCAAATCTACTCTGGGAAAGGAAAATGCAAAAGAAAAGAGGTGTGTTTTTGGAACCCAAAATACAAAAACAGCTCAGTCACGAATGGATCCAGACACCTGCTTCTCACCCCACGCTGCAGAGAGGGGGGGGGGGGGGGGGGCGAGAGACAGAGACAGGGGATGAGAGAGAGAGAGGAGGAGAGAGGTGGGGTGAGAGAGGAACAGAAAGAGGGATAGAGAGAAGTTGGCCAGACAGAGAAAGGGGGGGGGGAAGAGGGATCCAAAGAGACAGACAGACAGACAGACAGGGGTGTAGCAACCAAATGCTGGTCCCTGGGTACAAGGATTCACTGCGTTATTGTGTGCTTTAACTATTGAAAAATAGCAGATCTACAACCTCACAGCGCGGCACCGAGTGCAGCGCTGCGAGCTTGTAGATCTGCTATTTTTGAAAAATCTATGTTTCTATGTCAGTGGTGCTCAAACTTTTTCATGTGAAGGACCCCCAAAATGATATGTATTTGGCCACGGACCCCCATCTCAAAATATTTAGTTCCAGGGACCCCCCCCCCCCCCCCAGAAGCAAAATTTGAGTTACAAATGTTCGCTTAAAAATACTCAAAGATTTGCACACATTTTGACGACTTTTCAAAAATAGCAGATCTACAGGCTCGCAGCGCGGCACTCGGTGCCGCGCTGTGAGCTTGTAGATCTGCTATTTTTCAATAGATAAAATACTGAAGGCCCCTCCACCTTGAGCCCTAGTAACTCAGTCCCACCCCCCCACCCCCCCCCCCCCCCCCCTTTTGTGACGACCCTGCAGACAGACAGACAGACAGACAGACAGTCAGAGAAGCCAGAGGCAGCCAAAGAGAGAGCTGTTATTTTTACTTTTGGAAGGCAGGGTTGTTCCTTCAGAGCATGGTGGATATTTTCTGTCTGCTCAGGGAGTCAGGCCTCCTACACCACCCACACAAACAACACTGAGGAGAGGAGAGGAGAGAGGAACACAGGGGAGGCTGGGGAGGAGGGGAGGGGAGGAGATGGGTCTGAGAAAAGAGGAGAGAATCAGTGGTGGAAAATGTACTCAAAATGTTTTACCTTAGTAAAAGTCTCAATACTGCAATATAGAAATACTCTGTTAGGGTTACAGTCACACCGTACTTTGGTGTGACCGTACCCTTACAAGTAAAAGTCCAGAATTCAAAGTGTACTTGAGTAAAAGTGCAAAAGTGTTGGCATATGCGGACCGTCATGCTCATACCAATGAAAAATATTTTGTCTACTTTCAGTGTGGACAAATCATTTCTGATATAATTCTTCAGTTTCTCTCCAAAACCACTAGGAAACTAGACATTTCATCATTAATCATTGACAAACGTTTTGTTCAGAGGTTTGGCCTTATATATGGAACTTTATCTGTTTTCTGTTTCCTAAACTTTTAGACTATTCATAGTGTGTTACAAAATCATTGTCCAAAATAGGACTGTCATTTTTAGCTTGCAGCCCTCAGACCTTTTGTATTTTGCTGAGTGGCCCCTGAGCCATCTAAAGTTGAGTAGCCCTGAGCAGAGGATAGGAAAGGATGCAAGGAGAAGGAGAGAGCACAGGAAAGGAAATAGGAAATGAGATGGGGACAAGAAGAGAAGGGGAACAAAAGGAGACAAGGAGAAAAAGAAAGCAGAGGGAAAGACTGAAGACAAGGAAAGGAGACAAAGGAGTAGATGCAGAGGTGTCAATTGTGTATGCCAAGGTATGGCAGCTGCCATACCTTGGCTACAGGGGGGGGAAATAAAATGTACTTCTTAAAATAAATTCATCGTGCCTGTTGCTAAGGTATGGCAACATGACTGGTGTCTTGCATGTGCGAATGTTGCCATACCTTAGCTTTTTCTGAACGGACACCACTGAGTAGATGAGAGCAGAGGAAAGGACAGGAGGTAAGGAGAAGGGGGACTGCCCCATAGGTCGTCGAACTCCCGTTGGGTCGAACAGCGTCGGGTCGAACAGCGTCGGCAGGTTAGATAATCACCCGCATCACGGTTACTTAGGTTAAGTTTAGGGTTATAGGGTTAGAGTTAGGCATAGTTGTACTGAGTTTAGGATTAGGGTTTGGGTTAGAGTTTGGTGGTCGATCTAAAGGGTGTTCGACCTAATGACATGTTACCAGGAGAAGAAGAGAGGAAAGGAAAGTAGAAGCAGATTGAGTGATTGAAGAATTTATTAGAAGTTTGCATAGGAAAAAGTACAATCACTGGTACACGGTCGAATGAAATGTCATATAACATTGAAAGACAGACGGATAGAACAAAGTACTTCGTATAGAGAAATGTCAGTAACAAAAGGGGAGAAAATAAAAAAACATTCATAAAAACAAGGGAAAAAGAAATAATAGAGAGAGAGAGGAAAGGAAAGGAGACGAGGAGAAGAAGCGAGCAAAGGAGGGCAAACAGGAGGAGGAGGAGGATAAATGTGGGATTTGGCAGAGTTGGTTTTGTTGCCACAGATAGGAATGGAAGGCGCCAGCGGCTCTATTGGATCTACAGCTAATGGTGTCTCGCTGTGCTCCCCACAGACGGGACCCCCCGACCGATAAACCCAACGTACCCCCTTCCCTGCACAGACTGTCTACTTGGCTCCCTCCCACGTCTTCTCTGTCTGTCTGTCTGTCTGTCTGTCTGTCTGTCTGTCTGTCTGTCTGTCTGTCCGTCTGGGAGAAGAATGAGCTCGATTGCTTCTGCCTGGGGGGGTTGGGTTTTCACATTGTCCAGACACACATAGTCAAATGAGTAGCAGAAATCCATTTGGTTCCTTAACTAGGATGAAAATACACTTCAAGCCAGAGAAGCGAGCCACACACTCGTTTGTGTGTGTGTGTGTGTGTGTGTGTGTGTGTGTGTGTGTGTGTGTGTGTGTGTGTGTGTGTGTGTGTGTGTGTGTGTGTGTGTGTGTGTGTGTGTGTGTGTGTGTGTGCGCGCGCGCGTGTGTGTCTCTATAGGTCTGTTTCAATGGTTTACAGACAGTCTGTCGTGCCAGCGGCGCTTCAGAATCTCCAGTGTTTTAACATGTATCTGTGTGTGTGTGTGTGTGTGTGTGCGCATGTGCGTGTGTGTGTGTTAAATATAGTGTATTGATAATAACACTCACTCATACTCGCCTTTGTTTGGCACAGTAAAGCTGTAGAGAAAACACTTTCCAAAGTGCTTCAACAGACAAAGACAAACTAAAGTAAGCATAGCGCTCCTCTCTGAACATTTCAGAAAAGCATACACAGTGAAATCCTCTGTGTTAATTCATCCATTTGTATTTGTACAATCTCCGAGTTAAATTAAGGACTACCAATTGTACCCGTGTAGGCTACTTGAAATTTGTATTAGTCTCTTT
This sequence comes from Nannobrachium achirus, assembly GCF_963921795.1. Classification (NCBI taxonomy): domain Eukaryota; kingdom Metazoa; phylum Chordata; class Actinopteri; order Myctophiformes; family Myctophidae; genus Nannobrachium; species Nannobrachium achirus. Next base: position 51,015,218 of record NC_137827.1, on the reverse strand, counting down.
AATTTCCAGTGGGAAATTCTCTCCTCTCTGCTCCTGGGTGTTCCTAATCCCATCCCTGGAAGGAGGGAACCTCGTCTCATTTGCTGTTAATGACTTGTTAAAATTCATCAAGCAAGTTGTCTGGGGCCCAGAGATCCCCCTCGAATCAATATTTAACAAAGGGCTAGCATTTTAATATCAGAGTGAAACCTTAGTAAAATTTAAGAAAAAAGACACAGATGACCTTCATTGTCCTATGTGTCCTTATGCATATAATGATGTGAAAGTGCACACTGTAATCTTACTCTGAGTGTTCCATTTGTACAACTCTAAAGCGCCTTTCAGACGGGCCGCGGTTACCGCGTCCTAGTAATACATTTTCAATGAGAGGCGGGCGGTTATTTGAGCCGCGCGGAGAAGTTTAGGGGTGGCGAGGCGAGCGGGCACGGTCCTGGGAAATTCCCGCACGTGTGCTCGTTTGTGCATGCGCTCGCGGACGGCAAGAGCTGGATTGTGGTCAGCTTTTCTTTTTCACGCTTAGCGGCTGGCACGCAGGAGGACAACAACAGTGGCTGCTAGGCGTAATATCGCCCAACGTTTACTCGCGGAGCGATTGTGTTTTGTGTCTCACCGTGGCGCGATCCCCGCTGATCCAAGCGGGAACGGGGGAGGAGGGAATGTTTTTGTGTACACACAAGTCAAACACAACCCCTCCCACCAGATCTCTTGTGATTGGGAATTTCAAATTTCAAATCCCCTCCCCTTTGAAATCTCTTGTCAATGGGACAATGTCAGACTCAAGCTCAGCGCAGAGTCTGAAATAGATAGATAGATAGATAGATAGATACCTTTATTATCCCAAGGGGGAAATTCAGTTGTCCAGTTGTAGCATAGCAGTATACAGTTATTTACAAAGTTACAGAGAAGTAAGAAAAAAGATAGAGAGGAAAAAAAGAGCAGTACAGTACCAATAAAGAGAAGGTGCATCAATAGAGGGGGCGAATAATATATAAGTATATAAAGTGTCTTACAAAAAGAGACCGTAACAGTCAATGCTAGTTAGTGCAACAAGTATCTCACTGACATTGTTAAACAAAGCAGAATACTCAGAAACTACCAACACAACCTAATAGTCAAAAATCAGTGCGAAAAAAAACAAACAAAAAAAAGCAGCTCAGAGGTGAAGAAACTAGGGTGCGTGTCACCGCAAGACGCACATGAGCACTCTCCCTGGAAGGTCCTTAGGGGTCAAAGTCAATACAGCAATAGTTCTGTCAGTCTAGGTTAGGAAGGAAGTCCTTTTCAATCGTCCGTTATGTGTCTCGTTGTACAGCTCTCTCTCTTCCTCCATGTACGCTTAACAGTGTACATGGAACCACATGGTTCCATGTGTATACTGTCAGAGTTAAGGGGAGACCTTGAAATGTAAAGTTTGAGAAACTAAAGGAAAGCAGTGACTCTGACCTCTTGAAGACTGTCATAGAGCTATATTGGTCTGTCTGCACCACTGCTGTGATGCTTCATCTAAATGTAATTTAGCATAATAAATTGGTTGTTTTCCTATTATAATAATGCTTAATAACAATTTAGTAATGCTTAGTTGATTATTAAATGGCGAGTTTGTGTTTGTAATCCCACTAATGGAGCCGAAGGAGAGATGAGAGAGCGATGAGGGGAGAGAGAGAGAGATGAAGTTCCTTCACAGACAGAGCAGAGGAGAAGAGAGAGAGAGGGAGACGTGCATGTGGATGGAGGGATGTTGGAAAGAAAGAGTGAAGAAGTGAGGTCTTGTTTCAAGTGGTGTAAAGTAACTAAGTACATTTACTCACGTACTGTACTAGAGTACAGTTTTGAGGTATTTTTTACTTTATAAGGGTTAAGGTCGTTGTGTTAACTTGCCTTTTAGTGAAAAACAGACCTGATTCAGACCTTTGCCAACACCCAGCAAGTAATCACAATGAGGGGAATCCATTCATGAAAATAATGAAAATAATCTACATGTACCTATCATACTGATAATGAAGCATTCACTCAATTAGTAATGTGATGTAAATGCAATTACATGTTTTGTTTTCAGAATAAAGGAAATCCATAGGACTATAAATCAGTGAAGGAAGGAATGGAGGAAGGGTCAAGTGAGCTGGGAATATGTTTCTCCAGCGCTGTCTTATCCAGCCATACCAGAGAGAGAGAGGGAGAGAGAGATGGAGAGAGAGAGCAGAGGAAAAAAAGAAAGGGAGGCAAAAGAACAAGGGAATAGCAGAGGAAGAGAGAGAGAGCTAAATGACCAGCTGAGGAGTCTTCTGTTTCCCTCTAAGCCGTGTGATTGGCTGCCAGTGCGTCTTTCTGCTGCCAGAGCAGAAGGATGAGCGGGGAGAGAGAAAGGGGATGAGAGGGAAAAAGAAGACGGAGGCAGCGAGGGAGGGGACGGACTGACTGACTGACTGACTGACTGACTGACTGACTGGGAGAGAGAGAACGAGGACAGCCAGCCGGCAGGAAGAGAGAGTTAAACGACCAGCTGACGATACTTGTTTTCTCTAAGCCCTGCTTTCTCTGGCCAGAGCAGTCTGGAGGATAAGCCCGGGGAGAGAGAGAGATGGAGAGAGAGAGAGAGGGATGAGAGGCAGAGAGAGAGAGTGATGAGAGCAGGGACGTGCAGAGAATGTTAGAGAGGCAGGGGCTTAATTTCTAAAAGGGCCTTTTGGTGAAAATATTGAAAATAGCCGACCTCCAAGCTCACAACGCGTCGCGCTGCGACGCGTTGTGAGCTTGGAGGTTGGCTATTTTCGTTACTTGATACCACACTAAACTAGGCATAAAAAAGGCAATAGTGGAGAGGTGGCGTACAGCATGGATTTCTGCACAGTGAGAGCAATTCTTTTAACACAAGATGTTGTATTTAAGTTCAAGAGAGTTTGGACAAGGCAATTAATTTCTCTTGAACGCTGCCTTCAGGTGTGGCATGGAAAGAGGGGGTATTTGCATTTCTTTCACCATAGTAAAAACTGCATTCATGGTCTGGAGAAGGCACTTTTTACGGACAGGTAAAAGGGGCAAGGACTCAAGCCCCCTTTGATGTCTATGTGTGCGAGTGCCTGGATGAGAGAGAGATGGATGGAGAAGGAGAGAGAGAGAGAGAGAGAGAGAGAGAGAAAGAGAGAGAGAGCCTCCGGGGTACATGAGGGAGAGGAGAGGAGGGCTTGAAGCGATCGGTGCACAGCAGGACCGTGAGAACTGCTCAGAGGTCTGAGCCCAGCCGCTCGCTCCGCGGGCTAATTGATTTAAGCCGTTTCTACGGAAGGGATTTACCTTGCCAGCTAATTAGCGGTGATTTCTGACAGCGCAGGGGCTTCAGCAGCCTGGATATAAACCCCCCCCCACCACCCCCCTCCCCTACCACCACCATCAACAACTCCCTCGGTCACATTTATACCGCGTCCGCAAATCCATAGCTTTCCACCATAGTCATGAATACATTAGGATGTAAAGTACCGTCTCAGTAGTCCCAGTGTTGCTGTCTGACAAACTCTTAGTGGTGCAGGGCAGGGAACCTGGTGGCTCAGTCTGTCTTAGTGCCATATTATGCTTGCAGTGATGTAAATTAACTAAGTACGTTGAATGTACTTAAGAAACATTTTGAGATATTTGTCCTTTACATTAGTATTTCGAATTTCCGTATTTTTCCTACCTGATGTACGTAAACTAGCTTTTATATTGTGTAAAGTTTATCACTTTGGAGTTATTAGGTATTTGTGGTGTGTCACGGATGTTCTATTTTTGTTGTTGGTGTCCGGTATGGTACTGTATGTGCAGCAAAGATTGTGTCATTTTTATTTCTGCCTCTTGGCCAGTTCGCACTTGTAAAAGAGACTGTGTCTCAATGTGTTTTTACTGGTTAAATAAAGGCTTTAAAAAATATATAATAATAATAAACAACATCCAAAAATAAGCCAAATCAATCAAATAAAAAAATCTAATCCAGTTTTGCGTCACCAGTGTAAACGCGTTAAGAAGCAGATTGAGCAGAGCCTCGTCTCCCTGCCGTGTCTTAGATGCTAGGTTTTCCCTCCCCTTAGAGCCTGGTCTCGTCTTAGATGCTAAGTTTGACTTTGTTCTATTTTTAAGCCAAATTGACTCAGATCCCCTCCAGGGTGACATACTTATGGGAAACCTGTCCTGCTTTCGTGTCATTCCCAGCAAATTATGTTTTCTTGGTTGGATGGAGAGGCCTGGATTGCCGTTTAAATCATGTGGCTCTGAAATGATGACTCTTCTGAACCTCTTCAACCTACAGCAGGGGTCTTCAACGTTTTCAGGCCGAGGACCCCTTAGCTGAGAGAGACATGAAGCCGGGACCCCCTCTACATATTGTATAAATGTGTGATACAGATTTTGATTGATTTAATAGATAGATTCATAAACTTGTTTGACAGCACTGTTATCATCAGTCGGTTAGATTCGTGTTAATGTTTTTTGTTTTTTGTTTTTTTTTTAGATTTCTGACCACTTAAATCATCTTTACTTACCTATAAACCGAACCTATTTGCCGAAAATAGACGATCTACAAGCTCTCAACACCACGCAGTGCGAGGCATTCAGAGCTTGTAGATCTGCTATGTTTGGCTAAAGTTCTCCTCAGAATTGGGATGCAAGGGTTCAAGTTGTTAATTTTAAAAGAATTATCCTATCACACAAAGATTTGGCGCCCCCCCTGTAGTAACTCTGAGGACCCCCTAGGGGTCCCGGACCCCCTGTTGAAGACCCCTGGCCTACAGAATACATATTCCTTTGCCTTCAACACCTTAGCTTTTTAAGCGGTTTAATGTTTAAGTGGGAGGAGATGCAAAGGAGGGTAGACTGACTGCCCTTTCTCCTTCAATTCAATTAGCATAACATAAATTATGTAGTATTTTGGAACCGTGCCTTTCAAATATGAATATAAAAGCTAAGGTGAAGTTGCGGTCAGACCCCAGTGTTTTGCTGGGGGCACACACTGTTGTGAAAATTTGACTCTGCCAAGCCAAAGTTTGGCCCCCCCATTATCCAGATGGCTTTGCAGGATGGATGGTCATGGCGTGTGTGTTGCGTGCGTGCATGCGTTCGTGCGTGTCTAGGCCAAATTACCAGTCACAATACTCTGTAAATAAAATGGGATAGTGTGCCAAATCAAGGGTATCGCACCACATTTTGGGCCCTGGGTACAAGGATTCACTGCGGGCCCCCCATGAATGTTCTTCATAGGGGGAGGGGGTTTAAACCGTTTAGACTGGGAACGCATTATTTTGTGCTTTAACTATTGAAAAATAGCAGATATCTGCGAGCTTGTAGATCTGCTATTTTTGAAAAATCTTGAAAATTTGTGCAATTTCAAATCCTTCTAGTTTTTTTTTAAAACCTATGTTTCTATGTCAGTGGTGCTCAAACTTTTTCATGTGAAGGACCCACAAAATGATATATATATTTAGCCACGGACCCCCATCTCAAAATATTTAGTTCCAGGGACCCCCCCATAAGCACAATTTTAGTTACAAATGTTCGCTTAAAAAATACATGATATATTCAAAGATTTGCACTCATTTTCACAACTTTTCAAAAATAGCAGATCTACAAGCTGTGAGCTTGTATATCTGCTATTTCACATTTCACCCACCCTTGTGACGCCCCTGTGCCAAATGAATGCGTCGGTTAGCCTGTCCATGCATGCGTGGACGTGTGTGTGAAAGTAATGACGTAGTATTAAGCAGCGTTGTGTGGGCAGGCTGTCAGCCCCTGTCAGCTGCTAAATGGCACTCTGAGACATCTGGCCGAGCAACAACTCCCAGACACCAGCTTGGTGAGCGGGGGACAAGAGGACACTTTGTGTGACGGATAGTATCTTTGCTGCGGAGTTTTGGGCGTGTTGATATATCTCTGTGTGCGTGCGTGCGTGCGTGCGTGCGTGCGTGCGTGCGTGCGTGCGTGTGTGTGTGTGTGCGCGCGCGTGTGTGTGTGTGTGTGTGTGTGTGTGTGCAATGGTGGAAAAAAGTACAAATTTTTTTTTTTACTTAAAGTTAATACCATGTAACTTTTTTTATAAAACAAATCTTAAAATTGTCCTAACTGTTAAATCGCTAAAGTTTTAGAACCCCCACTCCGTTAATTTCAGCTTCTAAAGCCTTCTCTTTATATGTTTTCTATGAGCCGTGAGGGGGGGAGAATTTCGCGGCAAAATGACGTCATCTGCATCATGTGTATACGTTGGCCAATCATATCGCAGATCATAAACACATGGTACACTACCGACCAATCACAGGTGCATCTTGCTGACTTCTCAGGAAGTAGCTTGCCTCAACATAACAACTACATACTTGGGTGAATGAGACCGTTTCTCCGTAATGCCTGAACGCACAGGAACCAGGGACCCCTCTAAAGATAGATCTCGGCGAGCTGCAGGCGGACGCGGTGGTGAGAGGCCCGGCCCGCGGCGAAAAACGGTCGAAAGAGGCCGACGCGACCGCGGTTTGCTATACAGCTCTGACCACTATTTGAGCAACTTACACAGTATAGCTTTAAGTAAAAGTATCCTTAAAGTGTAGAAATACTCTGTTACAAGTAAAAGTCCGGAATTCAAAATTGAAGTTTGAGTAAAAGTACAAAAGTATTGGCATCAAAATATACTTAAAGGACCAAAAGTAAAATTACAAAATGTTTGAAAATAGCAGATCTACAAGCTTGTAGATCGGCTATTTTCAAATAGCCTAGGTATAAAACAGGGCTAAAGTGGATTAATGCATGTTTTATAATCATTTATCTGCAAAGTAACTGTAACTAAAGTTTTCAAATAAATGCAGTGGAGTAAAAGTGTGTGTGTGTGTGTGTTTGTGTGTTTGTGTGTTTGTGTGTGCGTGCGTTTGTGCGTGCGTGCGTGCGTGCGTGCGTGCGTGTGTGTGTGCGCGTGTGTGCGTGTGTGCGCACGCATGCTCAGTGTTCCAGGCTTGGGCCAGCTTGTAGCGAGGAATGCTATCGTCACTGGAAAGACAAGCAAACAAAGTGCATCACATAAAACAAATTAAACGATAGAATTAAGCTACATTTCCCCCCAGAAGCAAACAAATAACCGGTACATATGAACTGGTGCTTTTATGATAAAAAATAATCCAACAGCTTTACTGCTGAAATGTGTGCAGTAACCAAGTCAAATATTTTCTCCAACCACCACCACTGTTGGAAAACAGTTATTCACTTTGGCGTCCTATTTTGGACATGCCATTATAGGAAAGAATCTTCAGAAATGTTCAAATATGGCAGATCGACAAGCTCACAACCCGTTGCGATGCGACACGTTGTGAGCTTATAGATTGGCTATTTAAAAAAGAAAATGTGACTGGGGCTTCAGTGGTTCTAGAGGTCTGCAGCTTAGTGGTTAGAGACTGTTCCAGTATGTTGAAATTAGGGCTGCAGCTAACCATTCTGTTCATAATCGATCTGCAGTATGCAATTAAATTTGACCAAAAGAATTACAAAAAAGTCAGATATGGCAATAATGAGGTGCAAGATGGGTACGTGTTCCAAGCCCATACAGACTCCGCTCAATATATTTACCCAACAGTCTAAAATACAACTTTTCATTTTACAACATGGAACAAAGATGAACATTCACATTTTGGTGGAGTTTAAATAGCACATCTCAAATACCAATTATACTAGTAAGACACCTCAGGGTGAGGTTGCGCCATGTCTTGGCCATCTGGCCAGTGATGTATACCGGACTAGTTACCCATATATGGAGACCCCTGGTACCTATATATGGAGATCCAAGTACTGTATATGGAGATATGCTGTGAGAGCCCAAACATGCTTACTCAGTTATTTGTTATGTGAAAGTCCTATGACGTCTATGACATCTGACATCATACATACAATCCCTTTTATGCCCATACATGGAGATCCCTAGAACCACCCACACAGATATGGGCTGTCTTGGGCATCTGTCTTGGCCATACATGTATTCTGTTAGTGTGGTATGTGGCCTCATATACTGTATGGGCATTCCCATATGAAGTTCTGTTAGATATGGGCTTGATATTGATGACATCAGGGAACTCCATACGTGGGCATAAAAGGGATTCTGTTAAAGTGGTTCCCCTGACATCACAGAACCAGCCATACATATATGGGCTGTCTTCCTCCATATATGGGCTTTCTCATATGAAGTCCTAGTGTGGTTCCCCTGACATCACAGTGATGTCAGAGTGGCAAACCCTTAGACCGTAAAAAAGCGTACACTTCCAGACAGACGGAGACATGATGTGCCGTTTCACATACTAAACTGCAACCTTTTGGTCGCAATTATACTGTATTTGATTATCAAGATATTTGATACAGCCCTAGCTAAAATGACACAATGACCAGGACCCCTGATCACACTTTTCAGTTTTGTGTGAAGTTCTGTGATTAAGAGCATCTGCTATGATGAATGATAATAAGAAAATGTGTGTGTACACATGTTTGTATGTAATGGCATGCCAGCTGTAGCTGCTGTTACTGTGGCTCCTTCTTCTCATGACTACATTAAAGACCAAGTGCATGGTGGGAGATACAGTTGTGGTTCAGTTTTAGTTCAACTACAGATCTTCACTGTGTCTGAAAAAGCGCTTTCATGTTGTCCTTTTTACAGAACTGAGTGTTATGACCTCTCACCTTTGTCTGAGCCTCTCTTGTGAAGCGTGACAGTAATGTTTCTTTCGCTGAAACGCCGCCCAAACATGATGAAGTTCTATAAGAAAACCTATGACCTGTGACCTTGCCCCAGAGAATTCCCAGCGAATGTGAAACTAATGTAGTTGTCACATCTCTTTCTGTCTCAAGCATGCCCCATACCCTTTCTCTCTCTCTTCAAATTTACTGTATATTTCACAGGTATGTTTTAAATTACAACAAGAAAATGTATATTTTAAAATATATATTTTGGATGCAGGATATTAGATCTTACACATAAATACAATCAATATATACTGTGTGTTCTTTTTTTCCACCTTTAGAAATACATGACATATCTTAATTTTTCTGTACAAGATTACTAAACCAGAAAAATCACACCTAGCGTGAAGTGAGCAGTGCTATTTATGAGTTAATTTCATCCCGCAAATCTTGACCAGTGTGACCCTGGGCGTACAACAAACTTTGAAAACTTTGTGCCAAGATGTAGGCCAGATGTAGGTCAGATGTAGGCCACGCTTCGCGGACAAAGCCAGATGTCGGAGCTTGGCTCCTTCCAGGAGCACCGCTCAAAATTGGAATGTAAAGAAACAGGCTGGGACTTTCTGATCTTTCTAATGAACTGTCATGGTTATTTATCTCTACTTTCAGGTAGCCCGAGATCAAAGTTACTGAAGTAAAAGAAAATAACTTTAAAAATGTCCTCTGACCTCTTCTCCGACCAAAGTCCTGTTTTGCTTTCTGTCCTCATCTTTCTGTCCTGGAGACGAAATATACTGAACTTGATTGGACGACGCTGCTTTATAAAAAACAAAGAAACTGAGATGATTTATGACCTTCTCTCAAAAGAGAGAGAGAGAGAGAGAGACCCTGATGTCAGGGTCTCTCTCTCTCTCTCTCTCTCTCTCTCTCTCTCTCTCTCTCTCTCTCTCCCTCCTTCTCTCTCTCTCTCCTTCAAAGTAATATTGTACCTGAAAGAAGTATTGAACTATATTGACAACCTTTGCGCCTTGAAACGCAATCTGAGATGACCCTTGACCCTCTTTCAGAACATTCTAATTAACTGTGACACTGCTGTCAGAGTTGTTGTTTGTCTTTGCTATCCTACTGGCATAGAAACATATTTTTGAACTATATTGACGGCTTATGGACCAAAAAAACAGAGATTACATTTTTATACTGCACACAGTGCACAGTAAAACCCTGACCTTCTCGGGTCAGTTGGTATACTATCAGAGTTAAAATAACCCTCTGGATTTTACTCTGTCTTTCGTTTAATTAAATCGATTCTTTCCAGAGCCGAAAATGTCTGTTTTTTTAATGTCACAAACGAAGCTAGACTGCCTGCTGTACTTGAATACCGATGACAATGATAACTTTTCAACTTTTCATGTGGTCTTGTGTAGCCAGTCATCTTGGTCATCTCCACCTACAAAATTCAATGTAAATGCTAAAACTGTAGATGAATTGTCACAGTCTTCCGCTCCTGCATTCCTGTCTTGAAGGAAAATATCTAAAGAGAATTACTCAACTGCGTTACAATGCCTGCTGTTCTCTTAACAGGAACCTGACACGACCCGTTTCAGAATGTTCCAGTTAACTGTGAGGAGGATGATATGCTGGGGTCTGTCAAAAGAATATTCCTGGGAGCTGCAATGCTAATAATGATGTCACAGTTTTGAGGTAATGTGTTTTCTCTGAATGTAATGTGCGTGACGATTTTCACTTCTTCCAGGGGCTTCTCTGTGAGAGAGAATTACTCAAGAGTTACTGTATTGCCAGCCTGTAGTTATTTTTACAGGAACCTGAAACGACCTGTTTCGGAATGTTCTAGGTAAACTGTGAGGATAATGGTGGGATCTTTCCAAAAATATTCATCGTGGGTGCCGCAACGCTAATAATGATGTCACAGTTTTGTGTAATGTGTTTTCTCTGAATTGAATCATCTGTGTTGATTTTTCACCTCTTCTTCTCTCTTGAACTGTGATCGTCTGTTTGTCTTCACTTCATCCTCTATATGGAGTCGAGATACTTTAACACGCATACTGTATGTACCTTTTAAAAGACGCCTACTGTCGGATACCTTATGATGACGACCTCTTGTATTGAAGTGGCTGGCACCGTTATATCATGAAATGTTCTAATTTTTTCGCAAAGTAAAGCCCTTCTTCATCATACAAGGCCGTCGCACAAAAGTAGTGAAAACAGCCGATATACAAGCACACAACGTTGTGTGCTTGTATATCGGCTGTTTTCACTAGTTTGAATCATTTTTAAAATGATAAATACAAAACAAATGGAATGGTTTTGGACATACAAGGTTTCCACCCGACAACGACAATATTGTCAGTCAAAAATCTCTCTCTCTCTTGTTGATATGATGCTCTAAATTATTTGTGTTTGTTTGGAGTGGTACAGTACGTGGCTGTGATTGACTGGCTAATGTGAAAACCAATTTTGAGAATAAATGAGTTGTTAAAAGTCTCTCTCTCTCTCTCTCTCTCTCTCTCTCTCTCTCTCTCTCTCTCTCTCTCTCTCTCTCTCTTGTCGGTGCCCACCGCACTGGAATTTTCTTTTTTAAGAATTGAGTTTGCAGGAACTTCCTGCAAATGATGAGAGAGAGATAGACTAGAAAGTGTTGCAGCATTAGCATCACAATCTTCTTTTCTCTTTCTTAAGTCTTAAGTCACTCGACGAGAGTTTCAGAGTTTATACTGTAGCTATGTTCTTGTAAAATGAGAAAGAGAGAGAGAGAGAGAGAGAGAGAAAGAGAGAGAGAGAGAGAGAGAGAGAAGGGGATTCCGCAGACAATCAAATCCCAGGATAAGGAAAAAAAGAATAATCTTAATGGCTTTACAGAATCTTTTGTCTGCCTCCGCTGAATCCCCAAAAACTATACTACGCTCGGTACGCTGAGTCGCTGACTGAAGTTCACATAATGAGCTTTCACACATCTCCCAGTTAACTGTGACCCCAATTCCTGTACTATCTGAAGAACAATGTGCTTAACTAGACAGCCTATCACTCTCCCTTAACTAGAAATGACACATGATGACCTTTGACCCCAGCTAGAGCGCGGTAGCGACTTGTGACGCTGTAGGAGAGAAGCTAGCGCGTGACAATGAAGCTTTGACAGCAGGTGTTGTTGGAGTGACAGCTCCATTAAGACCAGGCTCACATCCTGGCCCTCAGCAGGAGACAGGGATGCATCAGAGTGTGAAAAATAGAGAGAGAGAGCGTGTGTGTGTGTGTGTGTGTGTGTGTGTGTGTGTGTGTGTGTGTGTGTGTGTGTGTGTGTGTGTGTGTGTGTGTGTGTGTGTGTGTGTGTGTGTGTGTGTGTGTGTGTGTGTGTGTGTGTGTGTGAGTGAGTGTGCGTGCGTGTGATGAATATGAAACTATTCTTCATGCTGCAGGATTTCTGAAAAATAAATGCATTTATTGCAACCGTCAGGTCGTAAGTTACTATGAAAACCTCCACCGGCAGTCAGTCGCCGTCCCTCCGTCTGTCCTTCACGTCACATCACACTTTTGGCCCTACTCTTATCTCCGGCACCGTTGCCCCTATCCATGCCTAACTTTGCACACACACACTCCTTGGCTGGCACACCACAACCTCCAGCCCTGATTTCTCTCATGGCCCTCTTCTAGCGCCACCATGAGGCCGACCTTTGCAAAACACATTTTTGGTCACCCCTTTTTGTCCTATTTAAAGTAAAAACCTCTCTCACAAATATGCCAGTGTGCCAGTGATCACCATCCCCTGTGCCAGTGATGGCACCCGTGCCTATTAGGTTGCCTACCCCTGGTGTATAGCGACAGGAAGAGACATGGAGAGTATAGAGCAGGGTTCTCCAATTAGTTTTCCCCCAAGGGCCGAATTATGTCTAGGGTACCAAGCCGAGGGCCACAACATTGCAGGGGGCGACGGTGGCGTTCCCGCTACTCCAGTGACAGTTCGGATATCGTCGTTGTCGGGTGGAAATCTTGTATGTCCAAAACCGTTCATTTTGCATTTATCATTTTAACTGCTTTATTGATTTGGACCGTCCTGGGTGCCTATCCCGAACTAGTTCGGCTTTTAATTACAGCCGATCTACAAGGTGCGAGGCGTTGTGTGCTTGTAGATCTGCTGTTTTCACTACTTTTGTGTGACGGCCTTGTATGATTTGCGAAAGAACGTACAAATTTGGAGATACGAGATTTCCACCCGACAACGACGATTTACTAGTGTTGTTGCTGCTCTTATACCTCCATTATTACTGGGGTTGGTGTGGGCCAGACAGTGGCAAATGGCCCGCGGGCCGCCTATTGGGGAACCCTGGTATAGAGAGTGACATGATGCAGCTATGATCCATCAGGTCGTCCCTGCGTGTGGGAGTGTTTAACATGATCACACGGGCAAAAACAAGCTCATTTAAACCACCTGAGGTGTAGCCGACACCGCAACGGTCTGTCGCTACCGCCATTAATACATAAAACCCTGCAATATGCCCGCCACCCCCCCCCCCCCCCCCCACACACACACACACACACACACACACACACACACACACACACACACACACACACACACTCACACAGCTAACCCTTGCTGCCGCTGACATGAAATATTCATCTCATGCATATTTGTCGGAGAAATGGGTTTAAAAGGCCTCCTGAACGACCCCCTCTCCCTCCATTTCAGGGGAAAACCAGGCTCATTCATTTTCGGGGAAAATCCTACATATTATTCCCGAGTTTTACCGCTGCTTGCCAAACGGGATGTTATGAGATTACATTATTTCAATACATATAAATTCGTACTCATGTATTGTACTGTAGTTTGTCTGTTGGGACGATTATTTCGCTCAGCTACAAGGTAGCTAGAGTACCAGAATGCTACGTACAGTACATCATTCTGAAAGTAGTAAAGCTGCCCACAGGTTATTGGCAAATGTATAGTTATAGAAGAATTCCAGATATTTTATTTTATTTTAAATGTTTTATCCCACGTTTTTTGTAACCCATTTTTCACCAAGTGCCAATTGCCTAAGCTGTAACCCTGGGCTCTGCTCTCCCTCTGCCAACCTGGGGAGAGCCCCGAACTGAGCTCATGCTTCCTTCAGTGCATGAGGAGTGAGCAAGCTGCTTCTTATCACCTGACAGGGGGGGAAGCTTCCCTGGTTGGACGTAGCATGTGGAAGGAACACGTTATTCCAACCAGTTCCTTTCCCCTCCATCAGGCTGGCCAGGGGGAGGTATTATAGAGACCAGGATGTTTTTTGTGAGGGTACCTACTACTGCCAAATGCATAAATTGTAAATTGTTTGACTAGTTAATGGATGAAATAACATCAGATTACGGTGAGAAAAGCACAAAGCACTTTAACTTGGCTTATATCTAGCAAGTAGCTACAGAAAGAAACTAGAAGCAGGTCTCTGCCAGGTCAGGTAGGTTATTGTGGCCTCCTGATGGTGCTATAATAGACCAATGTGAAAAGGGTGCCATGTCTTCTTAAGGCCTTTCACGACAATCGGATGCTGCAATCATGATTTGAGGCATTTTGTCCCAAAAATGTGTTATGCAAAAGTCGACCCGCTGGTGGCGATATAACAGACCGATGTGGCAATTGTTCCTCGATCTAGTGGGAATGTGCATGCAAAATCTCACGGAAGACTTTGGAAGCCAATATTAGCCAATCAGGATGGAATATGAAAAATATTCCATCCTGAAAAAAAAAAAACATTTCGTTCAATGACTATAGAGATACTGTGTACTAATTTGCGTGTTTTTTGGACGAAATCTGTTGGAGTACTATTGTATGACAGGCCCATGTGAAAGATTGGCACCCAGGGAGTGTGCATGCACAGTTTCGCTGCCATCGTGCCAGCGGTGCCAGAGATTAGCTGTCCACAGGCGGAAAGTCAATGGAAAGACCGGGCGCGCACGAACAGGAACGATCCAGACGGGGCGGCGTGAACGGCGCGAACGAGGCGACCGTTCGCCCCACTTGGAAAAATTCAACTGAAGCGACCATCGCTTCACCCCCACTCCACCCATCGTGTCCTGACAGCCAATCAGCGTTGAGACACGGACATGTTTTTGGTGTTTGGAGTTGGGACTCCCTTTTTTCCGGGTGTTTCGCCTTGATTCCAACGGGACATGATTTTTTTACCAACGCGGACCTGCGCGACCAAAGTGAAGCTTTGGACGCAGCTTTAGAGTTGGGTGTCGAACAGATGACTCGTAGTAACAGCGAAACGCTGTCGTGTGAAGGGATGCAGAGGTGACTTTTCAGAGGGGGCGGGGATGAGTCTGCAGTCCTGACTGTGGGGGGCGGGTCATTCCACAGCTTGGGAGCCAGAAGGGGGGAAAAAAAAGATTAGGACGCTTGGAGCATTGGCCAGGGTGGGAAGGGAGGGACACAGATGTCCTGTGTTAGCTGATCTAAGTGTGTGTGGGAAGGGGTGGAGGGCATTATCATATCCTGCAGGTACGGGGTGCCCATGCCCTTGGCTGCCTTTTAGGTCGTCACCAGTGTTTTGAAATGGGTGTGGGCGGCGGCCACTGGGAGCCACTGTGGAGTGATAGTGTTGGGTTGTGATTAGATCTGAGCCTATGGGGGTAGGCTACACACTTTCCCTAAGGAGAGTACTATCTGAGAGCATATCAGGTTAGCTGAGAGGTTACAGCATCTGCCCTGTATGTCCAATGACGAATGTTTGTGTGTGTGTGTGTGTGTGTGTGTGTGTGTGTGTGTGTGTGTGTGTGTGTGTGTGTGTGTGTGTGTGTGTGTGTGTGTGTGTGTGTGTGTGTGTGTGTGTGTGTGTGTGTGTGTGTGTGTGCGTGCGTGCGTGCCTGGGTGGGTATGCGTGCGTGCGTGCGTGCGTGAGAGCGTGATAATGTGGTGTGTTCTGTGATTTTTATACTTTAGCTACTAATAAACAGCTGATATACAAGTTCAGACTTGGACACATGCATTTTCACGATTTTTCAAAAATAGCAGATCTACAAGCTCGCAGCGTGGCACTCGGTGCCGCGCTGTGAGCTTGTATACAGTATTTGCTATTTTTTAATAGTTAAAGCATAAAATAATGCTTAATAATGTGTACCCGGTCTAAATGGGTTAATCCCTGGTACATATTATACAACTTTTAGTAAGAAGAGCAATACAAATTCAAGAAACTTACTTACCAATGACTTGCTTGCTTGCTCACTAAATTCTCCTCGTCCCTGTGGGACACGAGGCTGCAACGATCTCCTTCCATGGGTTTGCTGTCCTTGGTGATGCGTTGCACCTCACCCCATGAGAGGTTCATCTTCGACAGCTCATCTGTCACTGTTATGCTCCAGGTCATTTTTAGGCCTCCCGGGTTTGGCGGTGTTCCATCTTTTGGTCTTCTCACAGCTTGAGTCCCTGGTTATCCCCGCAAGGCCACCAGGCCAGGTGGCAGAGATTTTAGTTTTCTGTCCCTACTATTCTGGCCCCCTGGTTTACAACTTCTAACGGCGCTGAGTCAGCTCAAGCGGACTTCGCAGCGCTCGTCATGGCGACTCACTCGCTTTAGCTTGCTCGACGTGGCTCAAGTCCGCTTGAGAAGGCGTGCCTCCGTCATCTCCACTGAAAACAAGTGCTCCTTCACAAGAACCAGACTAAACCGGGGTGCTTTTAGGATTCACGCGGCCACGTGTGTCTGTCTGTCTATCTGTGTGTAATCTTGTGCACCGCTGGACCCTCAAACTTTGCATACTCGCTCCCAGAAGGCCAAGGATGACACTTCACCCCAGATCTTTCAAACCGGCCTCATGGCAGTTCAACTTTTAAACTGTAGGTCAGGGTTCCCCAATAGGCGGCCCGCAGGCCATTTGCGGCCCGCGGGGGGCTACTGTCATGCCCCCACCAACCTCAGTAATAATGGTGGTATAAGAGCAGCAACAACACTAGTTTATCGTCGTTGTCAGGTGGAAACCTCGTATCTCCAAATGTGTACGTTCTTTCGCAAAGTAAAGCTCTGCTTCATCATTCAAGGCCGTCTCACAAAAGTAGTGAAAACAGCAGATCTACAAGCACACAACGCCTCGCGGTATGAGGCGTTGTGTGCTTGTAGATCGGCTGTTTTCACTAGTTTAAATCATTTTAATGATAAATGCAAAACGAACTGTTTTGGACATACAACTTAAGGTTTTCACCCGACAACGACGATATCTGAACTGTCGCTGGAGTAGCGGGAACGCCACCGTCGCCCCCTGCAATGCTGTGGCCCTCGGCTTGATACCCTAGACATAATTCAGCCCTTGGGGAAAACTAATTGGGGAACCTTGCTGTAGGTCCTTTAATTGTCCAGAAGATGCAGCAAATTAACAGTGACATGAAGCTACCAATGGACACGGGTGTAGCTCAGCCAGTAGAGCTCTCGCCTTTGGACCACAAGGTCATGGGGTCGATCCTGGGCACCGCCAACTTGGCATATGAGTAGCATGGCTTGGGTGTGTCAAGTCGTGCGGTAAGTACTGGGAGCTGACGGTAGGTATGGCGCTGCTGCCGCTGCATCTCAGCGATCGAACTGCAAGGGATCTAGCGCATTGTAACGGGGATAGACTCTCATGTTCTCGTTTAAAGGGGAAGACCACCCATTTTCAATATTGAAATATATCATTAATATACCTTAGTTGTGTGGAAATAGAAAAAAAGTTCCCCCACTTCTGTGTTGCCTAGAACTGGAGGATTGATTTTGGGGTTTGTATTGTAAAGTACAATGTGTGATGTCATCAAGTTGTACTTTACAATACAAACCCCAAAATCAATCCTCCAGTTCTAGGCAACACAGAAGGGGGGGAACTTTTTTTCCAATTTCCACACAACTCCTCTAAGGTATATTAATGACACAGTTCAATATTGAAAATGGGTGGTCTTCCCCTTTAAGCGACAATAAACTTCTCTGCCTATTGCTACAACCAACTAAAATAAAGTTGAACTTTTCAGTGCCCGAATAGTAGTCAAGCATCGTCATTTTGTTTCTCCATTTCCACTCCTATTCTCTCCCCACAATCCATTCTGTAAATGAGAGGGGGGAAAGAAAACTGTCCCCTGCACTATATATCCTCACCCATTTCATTTACGCAGTTTGGCTCGTGCAACACTGCAACGGCAACTCGGCAGCTGTGTAGCTGAACACACATGGCCGTTTTGTAGCT
The DNA here is from genome assembly GCF_963921795.1 of Nannobrachium achirus. Classification (NCBI taxonomy): domain Eukaryota; kingdom Metazoa; phylum Chordata; class Actinopteri; order Myctophiformes; family Myctophidae; genus Nannobrachium; species Nannobrachium achirus. The sequence goes on along the minus strand of NC_137827.1, from coordinate 50,997,365 downwards.
TTCATTGCTGTTGGCGTGAGTGCAGCGTCACACTGAAAATCCTAGGGGGAGTCATACAGTTTCTACGCACTAAAAGTCCCATACCTGTAAGCAGGGACGTGCTGGGCCCCTGATTCAGCCCGGGAAAAAGAGTTGTAGAGGCCCTCATTGCACTGCTGCTGCTGCTACTCAAAGATTTGCCATTTCAGATCATGACAAGTGACAAGACAGTGGGCCAATTAGATGAGTTATATTTCGTCGTTGTCGGGTGGGAACCTTGTATGTCCAAAATCGTTTGTTTTTTATTCATTTAAAACAGTATTTAAACTAGTGAAAACAGCCGATCTACAAGCACACAACGCCTCGCGGTGCGAGGCGTTGTGTGCTTGTAGATCGGCTGTTTTCAGCTGCTTTTGTGCAACGGCCTTGTATGATGATACGAGGTTTCTGCCTGACAGTGACGATTTACTTTGTTGGCCGCCCAGCCCCCAAAATGGAACAAAGGCAGACATTTTAATTTTCTTTTCCTAATGGCCGGCCTGGACCGGCCGGGAATGAACCGGCCTTTCGGGAGTTGTCCCGCTTTTCCCAATGGCCAGCACGTCCCTGCCTGTAAGGTTAGGCTTACTGTAGATTTTAGTTAGTTACCACCGCTGCAACGATGACCTGTCAAAGTGCCCCTGAGCAAGACGCTGAAGTTACCCCAGCCGTGCCTTGCTCACTTCACATTCGCCGTGTAATTGAGTCTTAGATCAAAGTGTCAGCTGAAGGCATAAAAAAAGCATGTGCACATTTTTTGAATTGAAGTCGCTGTGTTTTTTTCCTCCTCTCCTGTCTTCTATAGGTGACAAACTACCGGGCCCTTTTCTGGGTCCCTCGTACTGCAGTGCTGCTTAAGCCGTTTAGGACTGAGGTTGATTAAAAAAAATGCCTTCTAAAGCCCCTATCAGAGTCCAGGGTGAAGAGCTATTCACTTCACCGCGGTGTAGTTTTCTAGCTATCACCTAAAAATACATAACAAAGCCTAGGTGATAGCTAAGAAACTACAACACGGTAAAGTGAATAGCTCTTCACCCTGGACTCTGATAGAGGCTTTAATCCTTATAGTTTTTGGAAACTTGAAATTGTCACTGTCGGGCAGAAATCTTGTATTTCCAAGTTTCAAATTAAAGTACTTCATCATACAAAAGTGTTGCACAAAAGTAGTGAAAATAGCAGATCTACAACGTTTTTAAAATAATAACAAAAAAAGGGAAGGTTTTGGACATACAAGGTTTCCACCCGACACAACGATATACTTAGAGTGACCATATATTCGGCCGCTCGAAACCGGGACGCGAACCACTGTTCCCTAAAACCGGGATCCTCAAAGCAATGCGCATGTTCACAGCGCACGCGCGTGTCCATTCTCTAGCGTCCGTGCACACGCACATACGCACCGTAGGGCTGCATACAGGCAGTGAGTGATTGACAAACAGCCTCAGCGTTGAATACAGACCATATTCATACACGCAATTAATTTGTTCATTTTTTCTGATTGGTCATGTGAGCATGTTTTCATGAAAAGAACACGATAAATGTGTGTGCAACCACTGAAAAGAGCTACTATTATTTTTTTAATTCTGGCGAAAACCGGGACAATTCTGTAGTGAATGTTGAAAACCAGGACATATTAGTGTTTTAGAGATATCTGTCAGGACTCGGGACACGCAACTTGAAACCGGGACAATCCCGGACAAACTGGGACATCACCCTAGATACAGTTTACTGTACATAGCAGCAAGAACCCCAAAAGGGGTTCCCATCTTGAAAGGTATCCACAACTTTCCAACGTCCCATCATGCATTGCGCAGAAGGAGTGCGGCAGTTCCGGCGCCGCAGCCGAGAGTGATCTACAAGCTCACAACGGTTGCATCTGCGAAGCGACGTGAGCTTGTATGTCTGCTGTTCTCCGGAAGTGTTCCACAAATAATTCTACAGTAAATTCTCACGGAAACAGGTGGATATAGTTACAAAATGGGGTTTTCCGCCCGAAACGGGTTAAGCCAGCAGACTGCTGTCGACACGCAGCCTTGACACCATCATTTGTCTCCCAGCCAGCCAGCAGGCTCACACAGCACTGAGGATGGGATGACTTCTCACTCATTCACTCACACTGTCTAGCTGTAGCTGGTGCAGTGCCAGTGGCTCTCTGACACAGGGCTTTTCAACCCTTTTCACATCAACTTCCATTATTTATTTTGGCATTTGAGCCACGGATCAGCAGTTGATGAGATGTAGCAACTCAGACCCCAAAACGTGGAATCTTCTGTTATCATTGGACACAATTTTGTCTATATTTCCATGCTGTATTGTTGTGGTTCCAAAGGAAAGATAAGCAAATTGATCAACATAACAATTCTTTAATTAAATTATGTTTAACAATGATGTTTAACAATAATTTAACTCGTGAGAGCGTAAAATGAAACCAAATGGACCTATTTAGTTTCATTTTACGCATTCAAGAGTTAAAGATCTATACGGGTCCATTTGGTTACCAACTCTCCGTCATTTAGCTGGGGACCACCTGGAACCCACTCAAGGACCACTGGTGGTCCCTGGACCACTGGTTGAGAACCACTGCTCTAACGCTGTGCCTGTGATTACTTGACTACTGTGTATCAGTACGGCTCATTCCCCAGTACAAAAGCAAATGCTATAACCTGAAATAATATATATTTTGGACATGGTCATTATAGGTGAACAGTTTAAATAGTATTTAATTTTAAGGGTTAGGGTTAGCCAAAATAGCTGTGATCTCCAGCCTCCAGGCTCTCAATGCATCACGCATACACAACATATAATTATGTGTGTACAGTATTTGTCTGTGAGATGTACAGTATGTGCTGCAAGTTTGTGTGTACTGGATATACTGTGTTGGCACGTGCATCTGTGTGTGCTGCATGTGCATATTTGCGGTGTGTTACAGTACATGTATGTGAGTGTGTGTTGTGTGAGTGTGTATTTTCCATCTGTGCTGTAGTGTGTCAGTGTGTGTGTGTGTGTGTGTGTGTGTGTGTGTGTGTGTGTGTGTGTGTGTGTGTGTGTGTGTGTGTGTGTGTGTGTGTGTGGGGACAGGTTTTTATTACTTTGTGGGGACCAAATGTCCCCACAAGTAATGAAGAATTGGAGAAATAGACATTGTGGGGACCAAATAGCAGGTCCCCACAACTGTTAGGGTTAGGTTTAGGGTTAGGGTTAGGGTTTAGGGATAGAGGTTAGGGTAAGGCCACAGGAAATGAATGGAAGTCTATGTAATGTCCCCACAACCTATGTAAACCAAGAGTGTGTGTGTGTGTGTGTGTGTGTGTGTGTGTGTGTGTGTGTGTGTGTGTGTGTGTGTGTGTGTGTGTGTGTGTGTGTGTGTGTGTGTGTGTGTGTGTGTGTGTGTGTGTGTGTGTGTGTGTGTGTGTGTGTATTTGCTGTATGCGCTACCGTTTGTGTGACATACTGCAGTAAGTGTGTGTAACTGTAGTGTGTATGTTTATGTGTAGCTGCTGTGTGTGTGTGTGTGTGTGTATAGTAGTGTGTATGTGAGTGTATTTGCTGTATTTTGTGTGCACGTGTGTGCGTGTGTCCCTGAGGTGTTTGCAGCAAAGCTTTCACTTGTCAATGATTCTGCTGTTGCTCGACTGCACAGCGATCCATAAAGTTCACCTTCTGGACGTGTGAACAATTAAAGAGGTGAAACGTTCATTTCCTCTCCTCCAACAACCCGCTGGTTCCCAAGCACTGGGCCGGGACCCAGGAGTTCAGTGAGTTTTTGTTTAAAAAAAAAAGTTTTTGTACTATTTTTAAAAGAATTCTGCAATAAAAAAGTTAAATGTTTTTCAAAAAAAAAAATCATACATAAATAAATAAAAATCTAAAAAATCCCATAAAAAAGTTGTGAAAATAGCTGATCTACAAGCTCACAGCGCATCACATCATGACATAACACTTTGGGAGCTTGTAGATCTAGCTATTGTCACGGGTATCCATCTAAAATGTTTGGAAAACACTGCTCTAACCCAGTGGTTCTCAACCTTTTCAGGCCACGACCCCAAAGGAATCATATTTTAACTGGGGACCCCCCCACCCTGAAGATTTGATGCATTACATTCTGTATAACATGGTTCTATTGTGAAAATAGCCGATCTACATGCTCACAACGCCTCGCCTCTAATATTTGACAATTTGACCAATGACCAATTTCTCACTGAAGAGGTATTAAAAACTCCTTAAATTGTCACTTTAAAAATGTGCATACTGTATACCCTCTATACACTTAAACTTTATGTTGGTTTGTTTACTGTTGAGAGAGAAAACAATGTTGCACATTAAATTAATCATCTGGGGAACCCCCCAAATAATTTGGGGACCCCCCTGGGGGTCCCTGACCCACAGGTTGAGAACCACTGCTCTAACCCATCCCTCCTCTCTCTCTCTCTCTCTCTCTCTCTCTCTCTCTCTCTCTCTCTCTCTCCTTCTCAGTGTTGTTTTTGACAGCAAATTTTGATTTAGTTTTAGTCATAGTCTTTTGAATAAAAATGTCATTTAGTTTTAGTCATAATTTAGTCACCTGAAAAGTATTAGTTTTAGTCTAATTTTAGTCGACTAAATATAAGATTTTAGGCGACTAAATCTACAGTTAATTTAGTCAACTAAAATGTTTTTTGGCAGGCCTTGATGGCATCGCAATGACTGATTTTACACTTTGTGTGTGCTGAAAATAGCAGATCTAAGCTTGTAGATCAGCTATTTTCAGCACGCAACACCTGAGAGCAACCAAACATAAAATTACTCTCTTCTCCACTAGTCCCTCCCTAACGTTTTAGTCTAGTTTTTATTTTGTTGACGAAATTGTCTATATATTTAGTCTTAGTTTCAGTCACCACAGCTTAGTTTTTGTTCAGTTTTTATTTAGTTTTCGTCAGTGAAAAAAACACAGTCAACAAGCATTCGTCATAGTTTTAGTCGACGAAATCAACACTGCTCCTTCTCCCCCCTTCATTGTTCCCTCTCTCTCTCCTCTTCCCCTGCAGTGGTCAAACCTGCACGCTGACCAACAACACACACAGGAAGCGGGGGAACCCTCTCGCCCTCCCCCTAAGACTTCCTGTGGTCCCGTCAGGAGTCAGGACTCCCTGACACCGACACAAAAACACCTGCGACTTGTAAACGCCCGCATTGATCCCGCTTCGATCCCGCTTCCTGAAGACCAGCGCCAATCGACTTCCCGTCAGAAGAGGAGGAAGTGATGTTATCTGTGCCCCTGACAGCCAGGGGTCTCCTCAACCCACGACAGGTAAGAGCTCGTTCCCAGAAACCCCCCTCCACCCCTTATCCTCATCATTGTGCTGCGAGGTCCCAGAGGAGGTGTGAGATAAGAGGGGGTAGGGTTAGATCTGCTATTTTTGCTTCTATTGTATGCGATACTAGAATGACAATGTAGGACATAGCAATATGCATTGTGGCCCTCTGGAGTGAAGGTGGAAATATAGTGGCCCTCACCAGCATCAAAGTTGCCCACCCCTGTATTACTGGATGGGGCCTCTGCGCAAATTCAGTGCCCCACATTCAGTGACGTGATGGTGTCAGACATTTAAGGGTTCTCGTGTGCAGGACTGGCTGGTTTCTAAGATAGGAAATGGTACAGAAATTGATGACACCCTTCAGATGCTTGTGGCACAATTTGTCGGAACATTTTGTAAACGTCCAAACATTTTTTTCTTCTTCCCGAAATAGCAGTAACGACGTGTCTCGCTATAACAACAGTGCAGCAGGGGGGATGTTTTGGCTGTTGTGTGTGTGTGTGTGCTTTTTATAAATGGTCCTGGCATATGATGAAATGGCTCGGCGGTGACAAGAAACGCCCAGAAAAAAAAAAAGATTATCGACAAACCGAGGCAGTACTCAATGTTTATGACGCTGATAAATCTTCCCAATGATGGTCTCTGCTCAAAATGTCACGATAAATCTGCCAATGAGGTTTATTGATTACCCTGCGTGTGTTTTTTTCTTTTTTCTTACTCTTCCATATTAATCCCTTGTGTAGAAGATGAGGTTCGTTTCGCATTGCAAAGATCATATTGACTTCAACAGCCAATAACAGCAAGTGTGGAAGGGTTATTATTACAGTATATCCTTGATCAGTATTGGCTTTTTAATTTTGATGGTAAATGGGGACATTTACTGTAGGAAGTGAAAATATCAAACCTGGCACCGTCTGTTAAAAACATCAATCGGGTTTGAACCCTGCAGTGTAAATGCCACGCACACACACACGCACACACACACACACACACGCACACGCACACACACGCACACGCATACACAAAGGCTGCAAGACAGACTGTCGACCACCAACACAAACACACACGTGCACAAACACTCCCATGTACTCAGCTCACTGCGTGCACACACATACTTGCGTGTGTATACGTATATCGACAAACACAGCGCGCGCACAAACACACACACACACACACACACACACGCACACACACACACACACACACACACACACACACACACACACACACACACATACACACACACACACACACACACAGTCAGGCACACACAAACAACCCGGGCAGGAAGTAGAAGCGTGGAGAGGAAGGAAACCGGCGCGTGCAGGAAGTTGAGTGAAGGGGAGGTCGCCAGAGGTCGCAGCCACCTGGGAGAAGCCTATTGTGCGTGATTGATGTGTCCCCGCAAACAGCAGCCGTTTATGTAGCGTGTTCCTGTCATCCCCGCTCTTATCATGGAGATGTGCGCCCAGGCTGCTGCCGCTCCCCAGAGGGGGGGAGAGGGGGGGAGGCAGTCAGGCTGCCAGCGATCCCAGGAGGGGGGAAGGGGGGCAGGGGCGTCACAAGGGGGGGAAAAGTGGGTCTGAGTTACTAGGGCCCAAGGTGGAGGGATGGGCCTTAATTATTTTATACTTTAGCGATTGGAAAATAGCAGATATACAAGCTCACAGCGCGGCACCGAGCGTCACGTTGCAAGCTTGTTGATCTGCTATTAATGAAAAGTCGTGAAAATGTGTGCAAATCTTTGAATAATGTGTATTTCTTTAAGCAAAAATGTTTTAATATTCAAAGATTTTTTCAAAAATAGCAGATATACAAGCTCGCAGCGCGGCACTCGGTGCCGCACTGTGAGCTTGTATATCTGCTATTTTTCAATAGTTAAAGCACATCATAATGCGAAATACTGCGTTCCCAGTCTAATTGGGTTAAACCCCCTCCCCCTATGAAGAACATTCACGGCGGGCCCGCAGTGAATCCTTGTACCCAGGGCCCAGAATTTGGTGCGACACCCCTGGGGGAGGCTCACTCACATGACGCTCTACGCCTCTCCCCTGCAGAGGATCAGAACAGGCCTGAAAGTAAATAAGAAAACACAGAGCGTCCTGTCCGCGTCCGTCGGCTCAGCTGGTTGTTGTTGTTGTTGTTGTGTCCACAGTAAAATACTTGTTCGTTTAAGGGGAACTAGGCAAGGCTGTGCACATTCCCTGCTCCCCTCTATGACAGGCATCAAACAGGTAGTTGCATTTGATGCTTTCATTGATAAGAGAGATCACTAACGAACACTCTACACTTTTATTTCCCAAGGTACCAAGTGTAGAGTCTATGACACCATCAAGGCCTGGCAAAATACATTTCTGTAGATTTAGTCGACTAAAATCTTATATTTAATTGACTAAAACAAGACTAAAACTAAAACTTTTCAGATGACTAAAATGTGACTAAAACTAAATGAAACTTTATTCAATGTCTGTGACTAAAACTACATAAAAATGCTGTCAAAATGAACACTACTTTGTATTCTGCATGAGGTTTAGTAACTGAGTGTCTGTGGCTCTTTCAGTCAGATCCAACTATGCACTGAATGAGCTCTCACATCTTGTTTTATTAAAATATCACCTTGTTGGTGGACAGTGGATGGGCATCACAAACACTCTAAATTAAGCAAATACATACAAATACAAGGTTTATAAAGCACCTGTGAGTAAACTTTTAGTATCTTCAAGTATCTTTTCAGTATCTAAGAGGCCGGGCAAAGTGTCCTCTTTTCTGGGATTCAGAATGTGGTCACCCTGTCACAGTTTACTGCAGTTGCACAGACACAGCTGCAATGTCATGGGTTTGAATCTGGCTCATGACTTACATGTGCATGTGTGTACAGTACACCTTCCATTGCACTTACCCCTTCTGTGACCTCACCCGTCAAATAGTGTTGCCAAAACTTAACATACAAGACGAGCGGTGTTGAGTGTATCTTCAACCTATTTTAAAAGTGACGTATATAGGAAATGTGACGATATTGACATACTCTAGTCTTGTAATTTTGCACCTAATAAATCTTAGAAGAAAATCCGGTGCTCCAGTAGTGTCTTTGGGTTAAATCAGTCAGAAGTGGTCTGTAGACCTGTTTCTTGGAGAGTGCCGTTCAACGACGTTCCTATGGATGTCCGACTGTACTAAATACAGGGTGATAAAATTATATTCGGAAGTGAAACGACTGTTTAAATGATGTCACATTGTGTGACTTATGTTCTGTATGACGACGAGGACATTACATAAGATGGACATAGACTGGTGGTTGTTTGGTTAAAACCAGGATCCTTACAGGCTTTGACTTTACGGATCAGGTACATGCTGAGTTTCAGTGAGGAAGCCTTAGGAAGGCATTACCTTTCAAGCTCTTTGATTTCAAAACTACATACTACAGCAATGTTCCTCATGAGCTTTTATGTGAATTGCTGAGTAGAGTACTGATTTGATATTGTCTGTTGTGAATGAACCGTCCGTATGTCTGGTCCTGCTGCTGTAGTTACGTGCCTAGTTCTCTCCTAAAAAATATGATTATTTTAGTCGAGAGTGACTTTGTGGGCAGATAAAAGGTAGGTTAAATAAAATAAATGGAATGTTGTCCTTGCAAAGAAACAGGGTGGAAAAACATGCTTTACCCCCTCTGTGTCTTATCCGATAACATTGATATTTAAGCAAACACACACGCGCACGCAGCACGCGGCACCGCACACCGCAGTGCAGTGCAGAGCAGAAACACATGTTGTGGAGGTGTATTGAGGTTCTTTTCAGCCTTTCTGCAGCTTCTGTTCCCAGTTGCCCTGGACTCAGTATCGTGATGGAGGAGAGAGATGAATACGCACTCCTAACCTTTTACACAGCTTTTATGTGGGCATGGAAAGTTAACTTGAACGGAAAGCTGAACAGATAGCGACACACTGGAGATAATGTTGTCTCTTCCTCAGCGTGCAACGTTTTATCCAAGTTGACCCCGAGGTGCCTTACAGCATCTATCACAGTTTCTCTTATTCCCATTTGGTATATGCTCTACAAATGTAATCTTATTATGTCTTATTATGTCTTAAAGTGTACTGTAAAAGAGGATGGGACCATGTAGGCAGGGGCGTCACAAGGGGTAGGAATGTGGGACTGAGTTACTGGGGCCCAAGGTGGAGGGGCCCTAATAACTTAATCTATTGAAAAATAGCAGATATACAAGCTCACAGCGCGGCACCGAGTGCCGCGCTGCGAGCTTGTAGATCTGCTATTTTTGAAAAGTCGTGAAAATGTGTGAAAATCTTTGAATATATGTATTTTTTAAGCGAACATTTCTAACTCAAATTTTGCTTCTGGGGGTCCCTGGAACTAAATATTTTGAGATCGGGGTCCGTGGCCAAATACATATCATCTTGGGGGTCCTTGACATAGGTTTCTTGCACACATTTTCACGATTCTTCAAAAATAGCAGATCTACAAGCTCACAGCGCGGCACTCGGTGCCGCGCTGTGAGCTTGTATATCTGCTATTTTTCAATAGTTAACATTCATGGGGGGCCCGCAGTGAATCCTTGTACCCAGGGCCCAGAATTTGGTGTGACGCCCCTGCATGTAGGTCTGGCTTGGCCGGGCGTCCACATGAAGACAATTGGACATGTTCACAGCAGGGAAGCAAGGTGGGGGGAGGCTGATCTCTACAGTGCTGGAGTTGAGCTGGGAAGAATAGCATGTTCCCAGCGGACTTCCCACACCCACACATGCTGATATGAACAATAAGGCCATCGCACGTTTTTAGAACTTTCACTAACAAATGACATTGACCATCCCCTGTATCGCTACTTTGACCTCATACCATGTGGGCAAAGATACAGAACACTGAAGTGGAAAAAGGTTCGTTTCAGCAGGAGTTTTGTCCCCTCAGCCATAGCTGCACTAAACAAACTGCCTCGCCCCCGTCGATAGGATGGTTTACTGTGTACAGTGGGGACCTCATGTATTGTCTTTGTGATATGTTGTTTTGTGTTGGTTATGGTTATGTGTTGTTCTAGCATGTTGTTTTCGAACAGACTTTGAAGACAAATATCCCTTCGGGGACAATAACGATTACATTTCTCCACATGCGTTACTTACAACCTCTCTATGAAACTCTTCACTGTCGGGCGTAAAGACATGGACTGGCGATGTCACGTCTATCAGAGGTGACACATGCTTTCCTACACCCTAAAACCAACTATTTGGGGCCAGCAGCAACAAGAGACTACAGTAGGCCTACAAGGGGACCCTTGGAATTGACAGAACAACTAAATTGGGAGAAAAAGGGGAAAGATTATTAGAATGTGAGATATTGAAGCTGCATGGTCAAGGGTTCCATGTTATACCAGATAGCAGATGTTTCTCTCACTAATACACTATAAGGTAAATTGTTGCTGGATCAAAGTGAACTTTAAAAGAAAAGGAAAAAAAAACACATTTGCACATTAGAAATGTACGTCCCCGTACCTGCAATATATATTCTCTATACCGGTGAAATGCCCTAATACAACCAAATCACGTTTTTGACATAAAATCCTGTTTTCGCTAAATGTGTTTCAATGACAACCCATTGCAACAGCAATCTGTGCTTAAACCTTTGCTGGAAGTCATCCAGCTTGACTTGAAGCCCTCAGCCTACCGCCATTTACTGCCGTACTTACCTGAAATAATTTCAAGCCATAAATCTACGAGGAATAATAAAACTGTCTGATGTTCATTGACATTCACCAAGTACAGGTGATCATGTCCTCTAAACATAATTGCTTTATAAGTAAAGGTCTTAAATAGCCATTGACCGCAATCATATCCACTAAGGATGATGTGTTAGACACAATAAGCCAGCCAGCCTTTCACAACAGAAGTCGTCCCACTTTTTTTTTTTTTTTTAAACGTTGATGTCTCATTTTGGAACCAAACCTCCTTTCCCTCCTTTTTCCTTTCCGAGGAGGGAGAGGCATTCAAAGTTCAAGCCATTGAAGTGCTTAATTCTTATTTACGGCATGCAAATCCCCAGTCCACAACAGCGTACTGTTGAACAGCATTTGAACACTGTACTGTACAGTACACTCATTGCAAGTGAGAATACAGTAGTGTGTTGGAGCCAGCCAAAGCAAGGCTCCCGTTAGGGTTTCAAAGTAGCAGTAGCAGTGTGCGCGGCGCGCGCGTGCACATGTTGTGTGCGTGCTAGTAGCATGACGCTAGAGAGGCAGTATGAATAATAGATGCGTGTTACTTCACTGGAGTAGATGGATGAATAATTCAGGAAGGGGCAGAGAACAGAGGCACAGGATGACCGCGCTCAACACACTGCGGTGCACTGCTGTACACTGGCCAGGGACATGCTGGCCATTGGGAAAAGCGGGACAACTCCCGAACGGCTGGTTCATTCCCGGCCGGTCCAGGCCGGCCATTAGGAAAAAAAATAAAATAAAATGTCTGCCTTCGTTCCATTTTGGGGGCTGGGCGGCCAACAAAGTAAATCGTCACTGTCGGGCAGAAACCTCGTATCTCCAAGTTTCAAATGTATACATTTTTTCGCAAAGCAAAGCCCTGCTTCATCATACAAAGCCGTTGCACAAAAGTAGTGAAAACAGCAGATCTACAAGCACACAACGCCTCGCGGTGCGAGGCGTTGTGTGCTTGTAGATCGGCTGTTTTCACTAGTTTAAATCCTTTTTAAAATGATAAATACAAAACAAACGGTTTTGGACATACAAGGTTTCCACTCGACAACGACGAAATATAACTCATGTACAGTAATTGGCAAACTGAAATGGCAAATCTTTGAGTAGCAGCAGTGCTATAGAGATAGATCTCTCTCTCTATAGCACGCAATGAGGGCCTCTCCAACTCTTTTTCCCGGGCTGAATCAGGGGCCCAGCATGTCACTGCTCAACACACTGCGGTGCACTGCTGTACACTGGCCCAAGAATGTACATGTGCGTGCACACACACACGTGCGCACTTGCAAGCATATGTGGAGCAGTGTACTGTATATGCGCACTGCGCAGGTTCACATGCAGTACACAAGGGTGTAAGAATGCACGTCGTTAAGACCGCATGCGTGTAAGAATGCTTCCGCGTTCGCATGCACACGGGCGGCGTGTGGGACTTGTTCCCAAGTTATCACACACACATGTAGAGACATACTTAAGAACATATGCATGCATGCGAGAATGCCTGAGCAGATACATATTCATGGGGTGGCCGATAGCTGAGCGGTTATAGGGCACGTCTATAATGCCTGACGGCAAGATCCTGGTTCCACTCCCGGGCCGGGCGGATTGTTCCCCTGCTCTCTCTCTCTCTCTCTCTTTCTCCCGGTTTCCTGTCTATCGCCACTGTCGCTCTCAATAAAGGCTCAGGAAAAGCTAGAAAAAGATTACTTTCAAAATACATATTCATTCATATGCATGTGAATGCGCGTACATGCGTGTACGCACAAGTGCAGACACACACTTTAAAAACGGCTGCATGTAAGAATGTGAGAATGTAGCCGCGTTTGCGCTCTTGTAGGAAGCACACATGCACGCACGCATGCACGCAAGCACCAACTCCTTTCACACATTTTGCATGCCTCTTCGGTGAGTGCTGGGATTAGACATGTTGAATAGTAAGCAGCGGGGAAAAGGCAGAAGACAATGAGCAGTAGAAGACATAAGAACCGCACCTCTAATGGGACGACCACAAAACCCCTGCGTGAGTTTGTGTCTGGGCCAACGTGAAATGTTACAGTGATCCCGTTGAATTGAACCTCGCTGGATTACAGTCAAATTCCCCCCACTCCCTTTGATTGCATTATACAGTGTTTACAATGATTCTCTCCTTTGAAGGAGTTTCAGACTAATCCCAAACTGCTCCCCAGTAAGTCCCTTTTAGAAGTAAAGTTATTCTTGACGAGAAAGAAACCCTGCTGATTTACAGTAGCCTACTGCCACTTAAATACGAAATTATAAAGCCTGATTTATACTGTACTTTGTTGTACAAAGTATAAATTGTGCATTGAGAGCTTGTAGGCTACTTTCACTATTTCTGTTGTACAACAGTATCCTAGGGCAGGGGTTGGCAACCAAATATTGTTGATCTGGCAGGTGGTCAGATTGGGCTATGAGGTGATCAACTGAGTTGATCAAAAACAGACACTATTATTGACCATTATTGTTTGATGATGTGCATACAATTATTCTCCCCAGGTTGGCCGGATTTATTTGACCTTTATTATTCATATTACTGACTCATTCTTTGTTTGGTTTTATTATTAAAAAAACATATTGACTTATTCCTCACGTTGCGTTATTCTAATTAGCAGCCTATAATACGAGGTAAAATCAATGGTGGTGTGTAACTGTCTGGCACTGGGTAATCACGCCAGCCTTGAAAAAATGGCTCAGTGATCATGCGCCTGGAAAGCTTGCCCACCCCTGCTGTAGGACTTAAAGCAGCACTATGCAACTTTTAAAACTAAATGTTTTATCCCACGATTTAGTAACCCATCTTTCACCCAGTGCCAATTGCCTAAGCCGTAATCCTGGGCTCTGCTCTCCCTCTGCCAACCTATGGGGAGGGCCCAGAACTGAGCTCATGCTTCCTTCAGTGCATGAGGAGTGAGCGGGCCGCTTCTTATCCCCTGAGAGGGGGGATCTTCCCCGGTTGGACGTAGCACGTGGAAGGAACACGTTATTCCAACCAGTTCCTTTCCCCTCCACCAGGTGCCCCGGCTGGCCCAGGACCTTCTAGCTGTGAGGCGACAGCGCTACCGACTACACCACCGTGCCCCTCACTATGCAACTTTTAATGAACATAATAATGTAATTATGACCTATTTGTATGATAGAGATGTTAATACAATATAACTTATACATTTGGGGTGGATGTATTTAGTCTCCCTGCTCTTCTATTGAGCCATTTTAGATTGTGTCAAAGGTCATGTCTCACCTAGCCTCGGAAACCCAGGCTTCTTTTGGCGATCGGAAGAAAAAGAAGCCTGGGCGATTGCGTTATGATCACTGTTGGAGGAAGTGTAGAATTTCCCTAACCAATCAGAGTGCAGAGTGCGTCGCACCGATTGTGTTGACGTCATGACGCAGCAGCGTTCTCTGCGCTGAGCAGAGGAGCAGAGGGGGGTGGGGGGAGGAGAACACATGCTATTGGCCAGAGACTCGGGGAGAGATTCGCCGCAACCGCCCATCTGCCTACACAAACTGGTCCGCGTTAGGTTAGAGTGTGTCTCACCTAGACACACAGGAATTCAATTTATCCACTGAGCAAGCCGGTGTGGCTCATTAGCTCAATGGTAAAAATGTCAGGACTTGCGCAGCAACCCGGGCTAGAATCCGAGGTCAAAAAGGATAGTGCACCTTTAAGTGGTTAAAGTTTAACTATGCTATTATACAGTGAAATAAACAGGTCAGTAAGTAGCATGCTGAGTTCACAGGGCTGTTAATGCGGCTCCTGCTATAGCATGTTCTTGACCTGCAGATGGTTGATGACATGTGGAGGATGCGTATCACTAGTAACCTGACGCTGTTAACCTTGGGTATTTGGGCTGCGTTGGGCGTTGTTCTCCCCTGTCCTCTCCTGGCTCCATTAGCCGTGATGGAGGTGTCATTATGAAGTATCTGTCTGCAGTCAGCACACACACACACGGATGGGAAATCTCATCTCCGCAAGACAAGCCCATCCTTCATATAGCGTATGTCTGTCTGCCCGCGAAAAAACTCTCATCAGCACATCTTTCTGCTACAGCTAGTAGTCCCTCTCCTCTCCTCTCCTCTCCTCTCCTCTCCTCTCCTCTCCTCTCCTCTCCTCTCCTCTCCTCTGACTGGTCATCAGAAGGTCATCAGTAGGAGATTAATGAGTCTGACCGCTATAGAAGGAGGCATCTCTCCTCCTCCTTCCCATCTCTCACTTCTAATGATCATAATTTTCTGTCATCCGCTGAACGCCCACCCCGCCCATCCTATGCACACGCACGCACGCATGCACACATG